>NC_041384.1:688677309-688734396 GCF_002162155.2 Triticum dicoccoides
CTCAGGCCCTTATGGTGCACGATGTAGTCAGTCAATTCCCCATTAACAAGGACTCTGGTTGAGGCCGAAGCAAGCATGGAAGAAATCCAATTTCTCCACTTGAGGTTGAATCCCTTTGCCGCGAGAATGTCGATCAAGAACTCCCAAGAGACGCTATCAAATGCCTTGTCTATGTCGAGCTTGATCATGATTGAGGGAATCTTCTTCAAATAAAGGGATCTGACCATTCCTTTAACAAACAGGAAGTTGTCATGGATGGCTCTTCCTTTTATGAATGCACTCTGGGTTGGTAGGACAAGCTTTTTGAGCCAAGGTTGCAGTCTTCTTGCTAAAATTTTCATTATGAGTTTAGCAAAGAACGAAAGCAAACTGATTGGTCTATAATCTCTTGCTTCTTGTGCATCTGGCCTTTTTCTAATGAGAATCAGAGTAGCAGTATTAAGACTTGCTAGGTTTGAGGAATTCAGCCCCTCAAAAGCTCGGATCGCACATATCACATCCACCTTTATAATGTCCCAACAACTCTGGAAAAACAGTGCAGTGTAGCCATCGGGCCCGGGGGCTTTCCTGGGGTTCATGTCCATAACCGCAGCCTTCACCTCTTCTTCTGTAAAAGCACTCTCAATACTTGACAGATCGACGGGGGCAATCCCAAGGGCGTTGAAATTAATACTGCAGCCTCTCTGAGTTTTAGACCCCAAAATAGAGGAGAAGTGCTCCCAAACTGCATTCAACTTATCCTCTTGAGCAGTGAGCACCCTATCATTGTGCGTTAAACTTAGCACAAAATTTTTTTGGCGTCTAGCCGATGCCTTGGCTTGGAAGAATGTTGTGTTAGCGTCACCATCTTTTAACCAGTCAATCCTCGACCGCTGTCGGCTGTGAGCACGCTGCATAGCTGCAATCCCCAGCAGATTCATCTTGAGGGCAGACCTTAGCTGTCTCTCCCCATCGGTTAGGTCTCTCTCATCTAGAGCAGCATCGAACATACCGATCAGCTCACTAGAGATTGCAGCGCGAAGCCTGAGATCACCAATGTGGGTAGAGCTCCATTTCCTTAGGGACCTGGCTGTTCTAGTAAGTTTGCAGTGCAACCTGAGGTAAGGGTCAGAACACGTTGTGGGCTGCGACCAGCAATCGAGGACCACCTGGGAGAAGCCCCCAAAAGTAGTCCAGTAATTATCAAATCGGAAGTGTCTCGGTGGCTGAAAGGTTGCATCAGTTGAAAGTAGCAAGGGGCAGTGATCGGAAAGATCCGTAGCAAGAGCGGCAAGGATGCAGCAAGGATATGCCAACATCCACGGGTCATTGAAGAGAACCCTGTCCAATTTGACCTTTGTTGCGTTCTGCTGCTCGTTGGTCCAAGTGTATTTTCTTCCATGCAAGTACATCTCTCGCAGCTCAAGTTCGTTGATAAATCTTCTGAATGCAGCCATTGTTCTTCTGTTCAAGTTGTTGTTGTTCTTGTCAGTGGCCTCGGCAATAAGGTTGAAGTCCCCAGTGAAAATGCAAGGCAAATTTGAGGAGTACAGCAGTCTCAAGTCATCCAAGAATATCAGTTTATCTGCATCAGACTGAGGTCCATACACCGTGACAAGTCTGAATCCCGAATCCGTCAGTCTCCAGCAGCAGTCCACAGCAACAAACGACTTTTGGCAATCAATAAGTGCAACATCCACAACCTCAGGATCCCAAGCAATAATGATTCCACCCCTTGTTCCAATGGCAGGCTGAAAAATGAATTCAGTGCATCTAGGGCCACAAATTTGACTGATGGTTGGCCGGTCTACAACAGATAGCTTTGATTCTTGCAAGCAGATAATCCCAGGATTATGCAGTAAAACAACTCTTCTGACAACCCCACGGCGAGCTGGGTTGTTCAGTCCCCTCACATTCCAAACAAGAATATTGGAGCTAATCATTAAACTAAGCTCGACAATAACAACTCAGCAGCTGAAACATCAGGCATACCCGCCCTTCCGGCCAGACCTGACAGAGGCCGATTTGGCCAAGGCGGAGAGGGCGTTAATTTGGCTGTCGGAGAGGGGTTTCTTGAAGGTCAGCTTGTAGCGCTCTAGTGCCTCTTCTTCCTCCTCCCCCGGCTCCGCAATGGCCAGACCACGCTTGCCAACGAGAAGCCGCCGTGCAAGCCGAAGGGAGGTGTTACCCCCTCCAGTGACCGCATCTTTTCTGCCCTGGACTCTTAGGCTCCGCCTGGTAGCCGTCGCCGGCGGCCGGCACTGGCGCTTTTGCTTGTGTGGCTTGGGGGTGGATCTTGGTCCGGCGAGGAGCGGTGCCGAGACAGGGGAAGTGAGCCTGGAGATAAGCTCCTGAATCGGGTTTGGGGGCGGCGAGAGGGTGCTCTGACTCAGCAGGGCGATCTGACTCTCAGTAGGCGGCCGGTCGGGTGTTTGCGCATCAGGCCCCGACGCGCAGCCCAGCCCAATGGATAGCCGCAAGCCGCCCAAGGGCCGGGAGGCCAGCGAGTGAACCGGCGATATTGTCTGGGCCACATCTGCGCAAACCTCCCCATTGAACATGGTCTGCTGCGGGTCCACCGGCTCCACGGACGCCAGGAAGTCATCAGCCATGTCGTGGTTAACTGGCAGGGTCAGCACGCGCGGTCCTACATCTTGACCAGGCTCGTGCAGCCGGTGGGGCGACGACTCAGCCAACTGCGCAGGCACAAGAGGGGCAAGAAGCAGGCTGGACTCCGAGGGCACAGGAGTATCGCGCAGAGTGCCTATCATGGGCAGGGCAATCTGCATGTCAGCCCTGCTATCTTGTCTGGAGAGCTCGCCAGATGTCGGAGCTGGAAGCGCATGGCTTGGCTTCAGAGGAGGAACGGACGGCACGTCAGGAACTGGTCCAACATGCATCACAGGGCTAGAGCGGACGTCGTCAAGCCGTGGAGAGGCCGGAGCAACGTCCCTGACGGCCGAAACTGCCGGCACAGGGATGCCGTTAGTGCAGGAGGCAAGCAGCAGAGGGTGCGCTAAACCACCGCCTGCTGCAATAATACTGTGGTAGCGTGATCCTCCACCGCGGCGTGCGTGGCGGTGCTCGGGGAGGGGCAAGACCTGGGCCTCACGGTACCGTCTGAAGTCGTCGTCGGCAAACCCACGTGCCCAAGGGAGCGGGTGCTCCTCCGGAGCTGGGCCGTCGTCTTCACCCCCTTGGTCGTCGCCGTCGCCACGCGGCTCGAACCGTCGTATCGCCCCGGCCGGCCGCGCCGGGTAGAAGGCCGCCGAGTCCAGATGGACCAGCACCTTATGATGGAGCAACCGCGGGATGTGGTCGGTGCAGGCACAAGACTCGTCCATGTCGCCGTCCTCCGAGAAGCCCACCGGCATGGAGACATGGGCAAGGGGGTTTGAGCATGGCTTTGGATCACCGCGCACGGTGAGTGTGGCGACCGTGGGCACCTCCTCGAGGTCCTCGACCCATGCAGTAGCAACGAAGTAGGAAAGATCCTCCTTATCAAGAGACTCTGCAGCGACGCGATAGATGAGGCACTCCGGCAGCATACGCTGCACCTTGTCGATGGACCAAGCTTGCGGCGGCAGGTCCTCGAGGAGCAGGCGCACGCTGTAGCGGTTGGCGTGGGAGGTGGCGAAGGAGAGGCCTGTCCAACGACGCACAATGATGGGGACGCCATGGAAGTGCAGCATGTTCTTGTCGGCGACGGCGCGAAAGCATTGGTCGTTGAAGAAGCGGACAAAGAACCCATCATGGAAGAGCGACACCTGGAACGCGGTCGCTGGCATGTCCGGGAACTCCGAGGTGATGCTCTCGGCGATGTTGGCCGGCAGCAGGGCAGGACGGGAGCCGGCGACGAAGAGCATCAGGGCGGACCCGCGCAAACGCAGCTCCTCGGCCTCCACCTCAGCATCTCGGTCGATGGGGCACTTGGTCCTCCTAGCCCTGCGCGCAGCCGAGGCCAGGACATGGTTGGTGTCCATGACCGCAGAGCCCGGAGCAGGAGCCACGTCCGGACCCGGCGGCGGCGGCGGAGGCGCAGCAGCTGCCTCGGCGTTCTGCGAAGGGAAGCAGAGACGCGAGTGAACCGGGGCGCGGGTCGAGACAGGGTGGTCCGGCGGGAACACCAGCCTTGTGTGCACCGGGGGCTGGCCTTGACGCCGCGGGCGGGGAGGCGGTCTGTCAAGCTCGGACAACGAAACCCGAGGGAGGTGCTTGCGGTGACAGAACCGAGCAGTGTGGCGCTCACGCAGGCAGTGGAGGCAGCGCGTTGGGTTGCGGCAGACAGCGACCTTGTGGTTGGGGTCTAGGCATCTGAAACAGCGGCCGAAGAGGTCAACCTTATAGCCGCCGCCGCCGCCATTAATGCCGGGAGCAGCACGTTGGTGCACCATGAATGCTTCTTCCTGAGGTGGAAGTGCATGCCCATGCCGTCCGCCCCTCCTACAGACAACTTGCCAGCCCTCCGCATCTGACCCAGCATGGGGTGCAGCAGCATGGCGAGGGCCATCAAGACGCGGTTCCAAGGAGGGAGGCGGTCGGATGGCAGCCTGCTCCGGGGCAACCACCAGAGAGAGGAGCCTTGGCCGCGCGGGAGGGGTCAGACTAACCACATCAGCAAAGGAAGCACGCGCCAGCATCCTAGGCGAGGACTGCGGGGTGCCGTCAATGTCGCAGACCAGCTCCAAGAGCGAGACGCAGTGCAAGTATTTCTATTTGGTATTTAACTTGATAATTACCGATTTTCTGGAAAAAAAAGTCAAAGATTGGTCTGACGATCTTTATATCTCACTCTTGTGGGAAGTACAAATAACGAAAGTATATTGTTCAGGCTTATGTTTCCCAAATTGGCAACTCTCAGTCAAACTTCTTTACTGATCACTTCAATCTGCTGAAAAATATTTTCTGCCAAGGATTAATGGTAGCTTTTATATGCAGTGAGCTGTGTAAGCTCTCGTGCATTTGCAATCTTGCATTAGTTCATTTTAGTTCCCAAGAATTAAACGTCAGAGAGAGTACATAAAAGAGAGGAGAGGAGAAGTCGATAAGCTAGAAGAATTGATAAGGCCTTCTGCTTTTGCTCTGTCCAGGAAAATGTGAAGGCGAAGCATCCTCAGTTGCTGTATGAGTGAAAGTTGTACAGGGTACTGCAGGGCGGAAGTAATACCTGTTCATTTTCTTTCCTTGGACCATAAATTTAAGATATTTTTTGCTGTTATGATGATGGCATACATTTTTTTATTGTGCAACTGGGATTTCAAATGTCAAGTGGTTTGGTGTTGAGGGTGACTACAATGTTCTTGTTACTTTGATGGGATCTAGCATGGTTGAATTGTGGCGGCTGGCTCGCTGGACAAGCAGGCGCAACTCTCCTCCTCGTCTTCAACGGCATGAAGAATATTGATGTTGAGATGGACACGCGCTTCAGGAGCAGCAGAGGTCCTATATAGTTCTTTGTTGAATCCATTTTCCCTTTCTTGTGCTCGCACCTCTCTTAATCTAACAAACATTTGACACCTTTGAAAATCTGTTGGAAACATGCGAACGAATAACAATATGTCGGATTTCATTGTCTGCAAACACATTGTTGAGTATGTTGATTAGATTAGAAACATAGGATAGACTAGAAATTATTCTGCCTTGCCTTGTACTCCAAGTAGATCATGTACTATATATATATATATATATATATATATATATATATATATATATATATATATATATATATATATATATATATATATATGCCCACGAGGCTTAAGTAATACAACGAACTATTCCACCAATCCCTCCTCTCCCTTCTAACATGGTATCAGCTTAGCCGATCCAAAAGCATGGCCGTCGCCATCGCTTCCGCATCGCGCCGCCCCCCGCGACGGTCAATCTCCATGATCGCCACCGGGGGCAGCGCCACCCGTATCTAGGATTCGTCCGCCGATCGCGTTGATCGGTTGCTCCAGAGTCTTTTTCCTAATCAATTGATCCGGGTTTTTCTCTTTTGCCGGTCGTTTGATCGGTGTTCTTTTTTGATTTTTTGATCTATAGATCGGTTTTGCGTCACCTGCCACCGTCTGTCAACTACAACACGCGTCTACTTCGTCAACATCTTCATTGTCTCCGGCTGAAAAGTGCCCCGGCCTGCACGCATGTCTCGAGAGCTGATATGGCGATCGCTCGGACGGTCCTATGTTGGACTCGCTCGGCCGCGGCCAATTACGCGCCACGCGCGGACGTGGTTACTGCTCGGGCGCCCATCATCCTCACAGATCAGCTGCATCACGGCGTCCAACGCTGTTCTCCATCGCATCGGCTGCGGCGGCCCCTCGGACCGTCCTGTGCGCTTTGTGGCTGTGCTGCTAGCACGTCACGTTCCACATGATGACTCGTGCGCCCCGTGCATGTGATGGCTGCATGCACGTATTACATCTCGTGCAGGTGTGCTTTAGCCAGTACGCGTCCATGCATAAGCGTGTTCCTTTTCGGCCACGCGATGGTTGTAGCTGCTTCATCCGGCCGGGAGTCCTACACCTACCTCGTCTTCACCCGGCCCGCCTTCTGCCCTGTACCGCTGCGTGATGCATGTGGCTGGATCCTGTGAAGATCATCTTCGAGTACAACGCGCTTCTTCGATCAAGCAACGGACTGTCCGCTGCGTTGCCCTATCAGGCCGCAGTGCCATCGTCCTATGGTTCTGCGTTGTTTTTTCGAGCCGTAGTGCTGCGGCCCGTGGTCAACCGTCGCCTCGAGACCGTCCGCTTCAGGCCGTTCCTAAGGCTACATCGACCCTCGCAGTGCCGTTGCATCGCCCCGTCGGGCCATAGCGAGCGTGGCACGCAGTCCCTGCAACCGTCCTGAGGTCTTCCCTGACGTCGCCCCGACCCGCGCGCTGCTGCTGAGTCGCCCTGTCGGGTCGTAACATCACGGCGCGCGGTCCACTCCGCCGTCTCGGCGCGTCGACTTCTACGTGGTATGCGTCGTGCCGCCTCCCTAGTGCGGGAACGCCACCGTCCGCGCCGGTCCTTGACACGCTATTGGGTTCTTCCTTGTCTACTTCGAGCATCGTCGCTGCGCTTCTGACCTAGCCGCCGCCGCCTCCTCCTCGGTCCACCGCCGCCGCTCTTCTTCCCGGTCCACGGCAACTACCTCGACACTGGCCATCCCGATTCTACATCGGTCACGGCGTCCCTCGCACGGCTACCTCAACAACAGCTACACCACCCTACGCTTTCGGCTCCATCGACATCGGCACAAGGGCTACCGCCTTGCTTGAGCAACCTCATCGGTTTCCACTTCAGCCACGCCTTCCGCGATGCGTCGACCGTTACGACTGTGGGGGGTGTCCGTCGGCTTGCCTTCAGATTCTTCTTCAGTCTCACTGTCTGCATCACTACCGTTGTGACTGCGGGGGGATGTTGAGTATATTGATTAGATTGAAAACATAGGGTAGACTAGGAATTATTCTGGCTTGCCTTATACTCCAAATAGATCATGTACTTTTATATATATGCCCACGAGGCTCAAGCAATACAACGAACTATTCCACCAATCCCCCCTCTCCCTTCTAACATACATGACCATGTTGTTTATTTCAGGTATGTGAACCCTCACTAGGAAAATTCCTCGTCTATCGGAGTTGACCTGTTTCAGACAAAGCCTTCCTATGTAGATGGGAAAGTGATTCAAAATTCTGCCAGGACTCCATTAGTACAGGTAGAGGGCTTTCTAATATGCCATGCTAATGCAATTTGACATATGACATACTGACCGGCCATTATTTTGATTGTTCATCTTCAGCTGCTCAATTGGTCTGATGGGGAGGGATCTTATAGGTTCTGCGTGAGGGTGTTCCATTCTATGAAGTGGAAGATTTGTCCTGATCGTCTAAATTTCAGTGGTTATGTTTCTTTCTTGAGTGACCCTTCTTTTGTATTTTAACCACACAATGAGCTCTAGAGTAACTGAGTATTTAACAAGTACTCCCTCCATTCCAAATTATTCGTCGCAGAAATGGATGTATCTAGAACTAAAATACATCTAGATACATCCATACCTGTGACAAGTAATTCGGAACGGAGAGAGTAGGGGATGCTTTAAGTTACTATTCATGATCAAATTGATGATACAGGTACACACATTTTTGTGTGGTGCTATATTTCTATTCTGTAGGTGAGAGGATCTCATACTGGTTCATATCTACCATGTTCTGGTGTTTGGCATCGTACACAGAGGTACCGAAAGAGAAGGAATAATGATTCTAATATAGTGAAGCATGTGGATGTTGATGCTCCAACACTGAAGTAGCCCAACTTCTTCATGATTACAAGGTAGGCTATTTGGTATCTATCTCAAATATAGTGTAAAGATCCTTTCATAAAACTGCTAACAATTTATTATGATATCTAGATGCTACAAGTATGCATTATAATTGGTTCCACTTGGCCTTTCCAGAATTATTTTCCATACTCTTTATGTGATAACACACCATCTTTCATCTCATAATCTGACTTTAACAAAGGATGCCTTGGACAACTGTGCAGTACCTAACCGTCAAATTCAATCCTTTATGTTAAAGCAATAATTATTGGACTAACAGCATTATAAAGAAGACAAATCTCTTTCAGCTGTTAAAGAACTCTTCTCATTAATCATCTTTGGTGAATTAACTAGACTTTTTATTTAATAAAATTAGAACTCACCTTTTATTTTCTTTTTTTTGCGGGAAAACTTTCAACCTATTCATCTTCAATCATGATAATACAACGAACACTAGAAATAATAAAATTACATCCAGATTCGTAGACCACCTAGCGACGACTACAAGCACGGAGACGAGCCAAAGGCGCGCCGCTGTCATCGCCCCTCCCTCGCCGGAGCCGGGCAAACCTTGTTGTAGTAAACAGTCAGGAAGTCGTCGTGCTAAGGCCCCATAGAACCAACGCAGCAGAATAGCAACCGCCGCAGATGAAGAGTGTAGATAAAAAGGATCCAACCTGAAGACACACAAGCGAAAACGAACGACGAACATATCCAAGCAAATCCACCAAAGACAAATCCGCTGAAGACACACCTCCACACGCCCACCGATAACGCTAGACGCATCATCGAAACAGGGCTAGGCGGGGAGACCTTTATTCCATCTTCGCCGCCGTCTCGCCTTCTTGAGTAGGACACAAACCCTAACAAAGCTCAAAAAAATACCTAAAAACAGAGTCCTCCCACCGGCAAGGGGCGAGATCCACTTCGCCTCCATGGCCCTAAGGCCACCAGAGACGGGACGGACCGACGCCGGCGCCGGCGGGAGGCAGCGGCTGGCTAGGTCAAGAGGCGGCGGCTGGTGGAATTAACTCACCTTTTCTTTATGTGTAAGCAGAAACAAGATGAATTGCTTTTAGAAGATATCTGGACTCTCTTTAAGAGCTGGAAAATTAGAAGAGGCATGTGAATTGTGTCGATCTGCTGGACAGGTTGGTCAGCTTGTATATGCCTATGTAATTATTATGATGTATCGCCTCTACTTGATGCTAATGCCTCGAGTATGTTCAGGCATGGAGAGCTGCCACCCTTTGCCCCTTTGGTGGCATGGATCTGTTTCCTTCCCTGGAGGCCAGCTCAAGAATGGAAATGCTAGAACACTACAAGCAAGCTCCAGGGCTGGGTCGTTTGATTCTGTCTTTTTTCTTTGATTTCTTTCCGGTTCTCAGCTGAATCTACTACTGCTACGCTTGCTCTACTTTATCAATGCACGCTCTTGCTCTTTACAACCAACATGAACTATCGCTCTTTTCGACTGCTTGTCTTCTTATTGAAGAAAGAATCCTGTCATACAGGGACGTTAACTAATACGTCAATTTGATTGGTGCGGACAATTCCGCCATAAGGCGCCACCAGACGGGGCCCCAACCACTAGTACCTATCAAAAGCTACCTACTACGCGAACCAATTTGTGGTTAGATGATTAGAAGGACAGACGTCTACGGTGACTTCATAAAATCTCAAGATGACATGCTGGCTCAGTTTCTCGGAGGTGCTCATAACGGTAGGGTGTGCGTGTGTGCGTTCATAGGGATGAATGTTGGGGAACGTAGTAATTTCAAAAAAAAAAATCCTACGCACACGCAAGATCATGGTGATGCATAGCAACGAGAGAGGAGAGTGTTGTCTACGTACCCTCGTAGACCGAAAGCAAAAGCGTTAGCACAACGTGGTTGATGTAGTCGTACGTCTTCACGGCCCGACCGATCAAGCACCGAAACTACGGCACCTCCGAGTTCTAGCACACGTTCAGCTCGATGACGATCCCCAGACTCCGATCCAGCAGAATGTCGGGGAAGAGTTCCGTCAGCACGACGGCATGGTGACGATCTTGATGTTCTACCGTCACAGGGCTTCGCCTAAGCACCGCTACAATATTATCGAGGATTATGGTGGAAGGGGGCACCGCACACGGCTAAGAGATCAATGATCAATTGTTGTGTCTATGGGGTGCCCCCTGCCCCTGTATATAAAGGAGCAAGGGGGGAGGCGGCCGGCCTAGGAGGAGGGCGCACCAAGGGGGGAGTCCTACTCCCACCGGGAGTAGGACTCCTCCTTCCCTTGTTGGAGTAGGAGAGAAGGAAAGAGGGGGAGAGGAACAAGGAAAAGGGGGCTGCACCCCTTGTCCAATTCGGACCAGAGGGGGGGCGCGCGCCTCCTTCCTTTTGCCCTCTCTCCTCTATTCCCGTATGGCCCAATAAGGCCCATATATTTCCCGGCGAATTCACGTAACTCTCCGGTACTCCGAAAAATACCCGAATCACTCGGAACCATTCCGATGTCCGAATATAGTCGTCCAATATATCGATCTTTACGTCTCGACCATTTCGTGACTTCTCGTCATTACCCCGATCTCATCCGGGACTCCGAACTCCTTCGGTACATCAAAACTCATAAACTCATAATATAACTGTCATCGAAACCTTAAGCGTGCGGACCCTAAGGGTTCGAGAACAATGTAGACATGACCGAGACACGTCTCCGGTCAATAACCAATAGCGGAACCTGGATGCTCATATTGGCTCCCACATATTCTATGAAGAACTTTATCGGTAAACAGCATAACAACATACATTGTTCCCTTTGTCATCGGTATGTTACTTGCCCGAGATTCGATCGTCGGTATCTCAATACCTAGTTCAATCTCGTTACCGGCAAGTCTCTTTACTCGTTCCGTAATACATCATCTCGCAACTAACTCATTAGTTGCAATGCTTGCAAGGCTTTAGGTGATGTGCATTACCGAGAGGGCCCAGAGATACCTCTCCGACAATCGGAGTGACAAATCCTAATCTCGAAATACGCCAACCCAAAAAGTACCTTCGGAGACACCTGTACAGCACCTTTATAATCACCCAGTTACGTTGTGACGTTTGGTGGCACACAAAGTGTTCCTCTGGTAAACGGGAGTTGCATAATATCATGGTCATAGGAACATGTATAAGTCATGAAGAAAGCAATAGCAACAAACTAAATGATCAAGTGCTATGCTAGCGGAATGGGTCAAGTCAATCACATCATTCTCCTAATGATGTGATCCCGTTAATCAAATGACAACTCATGTCTACGGTTAGGAAACATAACCATATTTAATCAACGAGCTAGTCAAGTAGAGGCATACTAGTGACACTCTGTTTGTTTATGTATTCACACATGTATTATGTTTCCGGTTAATATAATTTTAGCATGAATAATAAACATTTATCATGATATAAGGAAATATATAATAACTTTATTATTGCCTCTAGGGCATATTTCCTTCAGTCTCCCACTTGCACTAGAGTCAATAATCTTGTTCACATCGCCATGTGATTTAACATCAATAGTTCACATCACCATGTGATTGACACCCATAGTTCACATCGACATGTGACCAAGACCCAAAGGGTTTACTAGAGTCAATAATCTAGTTCACATCGCTATGTGATTAACACCCAAAGAGTACTGAGGTGTGATCATGTTTTGCTTGTGAGAGAATTTTAGTTAACAGGTCTGCCACATTCAGATCCGTAAGTATTTTGCAAATTTCTATGTCAACAATGCTCTGCACAGAACTACTCTAGCTAATTGCTCCCACTTTTAATATGTATCCAGATTGAGATTTAGAGTCATCTGGATCAGTGTCAAAATTTGCATCGACGTAACCCTTTACGACGAACCTTTTGTCACTTCCATAATCGAGAAACATATCTTATTCCACTAAGGATAATGTTGACCAATGTCCAGTGATCTACTCCTAGATCACTATTGTACTCCTTTGCCAAACTCAGGACAGGGTATACAATAGGTCTGGTACACAGCATGACATACTTTATAGAACCTATGGCTGAGGCATGGGGAATGACTTTCATTTTCTCTCTATCTTCTGTCGTGGTCGGGTTTTGAGTCTTACTCAACTTCACATCTTGTAACACAGGCAAGAACTCCTTCTTTAACTGTTCCATTGTGAACTACATCAAAATCTTGTCAAGGTATGTACTCATTGAAAAAACTTATCAAGCGTATTGATCTATCTCTATAGATCTTGATGCTCAATATGTAAGCAGCTTCACCGAGGTCTTTCTTTGAAGAACTCCTTTCAAACATTCCTTTATGCCTTGCAGAATAATTCTACATTATCTCCGATCAACAATATGTCTTTCACATATACTTATCAGAAATGTTGTAGTGCTCCCACTCACTTTCTTGTAAATACAGGCTTCACCACAAGTCTGTATAAAACTATATGTTTTGATCAACTTATCAAAGCGTGTATTCCAACTCCGAGATGCTTGCACCAGTCCATAGATGGATCGCTGGAGCTTGCATATTTTGTTAGTACCTTTAGGATTGACAAAACCTTCTGGTTGCATCATATACAACTCTTCTTTAATAAATCCATTAAGGAATGCAGTTTTGTTTATCCATTTGCCAGATTTCATAAAATGCGGCAATTGCTAACATGATTCGGACAGACTTAAGCATAGATACGAGTGAGAAACTCTCATCGTAGTCAACACCTTGAACTTGTCGAAAACCTTTTTGCGACAATTCTAGCTTTGTAGATAGTAACACTACTATCAGTGTCCATCTTCCTCTTGAAGATCCATTTAATCTCAATGGCTCGCCGATCATTGGGCAAGTCAATCAAAGTCCATACTTTGTTCTCATACATGGATCTCATCTCAGATTTCATGGCCTCAAGCCATTTCGCGGAATCTGGGCTCATCATCGCTTCCTCATAGTTCGTAGGCTCGTCATGGTCAAGTAACATGACCTCCAGAACAGGATTACTGTACCACTCTAGTGCGGATCTCACTCTGGTTTACCTACGAGGTTCGGTAGTAACTTGATCTGAAGTTACATGATCATCATCATTAGCTTCCTCACTAATCGGTGTAGTAGTCACAGGAACAGATTTCTGTGATGAACTACTTTCCAATAAGGGAGCAGGTACAGTTACCTCATCAAGTTATACTTTCCTCCCACTCAATTCTTTTGAGAGAAACTCCTTTTCTAGAAAGGATCCATTCAAAGCAACGAATATATTGCCTTCGGATCTGGGATAGAAGGTGTACCCAACATTTTCTTTTGGGTATCCTATGAAGACACACTTCTCCGATTTGGGTTAGAGCTTATCAGGTTGAAACTTTTTCACATAAGCATTGCAACCTCAAACTTTAAGAAATGACAGCTTAGGTTTCTTGCCAAACCATAATTCATATGGTGTCATCTCAACGGATTTAGATGGTGCCCTATTTAATGTGAATGCAGCTGTCTCTAATGCATAACCCCAAAATGATAGTGGTAGATCGGTAAGAGACATCATAGATCGCACCATATCTAATAAAGTACGGTTATGACATTCGGACACACCATTACACTGTGGTGTTCCAGGTGGCGTGAGTAGTGAAACTATTTCACATTGTTTTTAACTGAAGACCAAACTCGTAACTCAAATATTTTACTTCTGTGATCATATCGTAGAAACTTTTATTTTTGTTACGATGATTCTCCACTTCACTTTGAATTTCTTTGAACTTTTCAAATGTTTCAGACTTGTGTTTCATCAAGTAGATATACTCATATCTGCTCAAATCATCTGTGAAGATCAGAAAATAATGATACCTGCCACGAGCCTCAATATTCATCGGACCACATACATCAGTATGTATGATTTCCAACAAATCTGTTGCTCGCTCCATTGTTCCGGAGAACGGAGTCTTAGTCATCTTACCCATGAGGCATGGTTTGCAAGTATCAACTGATTCATAATCAAGTGATTCCAAAAGCCCATCAGCATGGATTTTCTTCATGCGCTTTACACCAATATGACCTAAACGGCAGTGCCACAAATAAGTTGCACCATCATTATTAACTTTGCATCTTTTGGTTTCAATATTATGAATATGTGTATCACTACGATCGAGATCCAACGAACCATTTTCATTGGGTGTGTAACCATATAAGGTTTTATTCATGTAAACAGAACAACAATTTATTCTCTTACTTAAATGAATAACCGTATTGCAATAAACATGATCAAATCATATTCATGCTCAAAGCAAACACCAAATAACACTTATTTAGGTTCAAGACTAATCCCAAAAGTATAGGGAGTGTGCGATGATGATCATATCAATCTTGGAACCACTTCCAACACACATCGTCACTTCACCCTTAACTAGTCTATGTTCATTCTACAACTCCCATTTCAAGTTACTACTCTTAGCAACTGAACCAGTATCAAATACCGAGGGGTTGCTACGAACACTAGTAAAATACACATCAATAATCTGTATATCAAATATACCTTTGTTCACTTTGCCATCCTCCTTATCCGCGAAATACTTGGGGCAGTTCTGCTTCCAGTGACCAGTCCCTTTGCAGTAGAAGCACTTAGTCTCAGGCTTAGGACCAGACTTGGGCTTCTTCACTTGAGCAGCAACTCGCTTGCCGTTCTTCTTGAAGTTCCCCTTCTTCCCTTTGCCCTTTTCTTAAAACTAGTGGTCTTGTCTACCATCAACACTTGATATTTTTCTTGATTTCTACCTTCGTTGATTTGAGCATTACGACGAGCTTGGGAATCGTTTCCGTTATCCCTTGCATATCATAGTTCATCATGAAGTTCTACTAACTTGGTGATGGTGACTAGAGAATTCTGTCAATCACTATTTTATCTGAAGATTAACTCCCACTTGATTCAAGCGATTATAGTACCCAGACAATCTGAGCACATGCTCACTACTTGAGCTATTCTCCTCCATCTTTTAGCTATAGAACTTGTTGGAGACTTCATATCTCTCAACTCGGGTATTTGCTTGAAATATTAACTTCAACTCCTCGAACATCTCATATGGTCCATGACGTTCAAAACGTCTTTGAAGTCCCGATTCTAAGCTGTTTAAGCATGGTGCACTAAACTATCAAGTAGTCATCATATTGAGCTAGCCAAATGTTCATAACATCTGCATCTGCTCCTGCAATAGGTTTGTCACCTAGCGGTGCATCAAAGACATAGTTCTTCTATGCAGCAATGAGGATAAACCTCAGATCACGGATCCAATCCGCATCATTGCTACTAACATCTTTCAACTTAGTTTTCTCTAGGAACATATCAAAAAATAAAACAGGGGAGCTAAACGGGAGCTATTGATCTACAACATAGATATGCTAATACTACCAGGACTAAGTTTATGATAAATTAAAGTTCAATTAATCATATTACTTAAGAACTCCCACTTAGATAGACATCCCTCTAATCCTCTAAGTGATCACGTGATCCAAATCAACTAAACCATGTCCGATCATCACATGAGATGGAGTAGTTGAAGGAAATATGCCCTAGAGGCAATAATAAAGTTATTATTTATTTCCTTATTTCATGATAAATGTTTATTATTCATGCTAGAAATGTATTAACCGGAAACATAATACATGTGTGAATACATAGACAAACAGAGTGTCACTAGTATGCCTCTACTTGACTAGCTCGTTAATCAAAGATGGTTATGTTTCCTAACAATGAACAAAGAGTTGTTATTTGATTAATGGGATCACATCATTAGTTGAATGATCTGATTGACATGACCCATTCCATTAGCTTAGCACCCGATCGTTTAGTATGCTGCTATTGCTTTCTTCATGACTTATACATGTTCCTATGACTAAGAGATTATGCAACTCCCGTTTGTCGGAGGAACACTTTGTGTGCTACCAAACGTCACAATGTAAATGGGTGATTATAAAGGTGCTCTACAGGTGTCTCCAAAGGTAGATGTTGGGTTGGCGTATTTCGAGATTAGGATTTGTCACTCCGATTGTCGGAGAGGTATCTCTGGGCCCTCTCGGTAATGCACATCACATAAGCCTTGCAAGCATTACAACTAATATGTTAGTTGTGAGATGTTGTATTACGGAACGAGTAAAGAGACTTGCCGGTAACGAGATTGAACTAGGTATTGGATACCGACAATCGAATCTCGGGCAAGTAACATACCGATGACAAAGGGAACAACGTATGTTGTTATGCGGTCTGACCGATAAAGATCTTCGTAGAATATGTAGGAGCCAATATGAGCATCCAGGTCCCGCTATTAGTTATTGACCGGAGACGTGTCTCAGTCATGTCTACATTGTTCTCGAACCGTAGGGTCCGCACGCTTAAAGTTACGATGACAGTTCTTATGAGTTTTATGCATTTTGATGTACCGAAGTTTGTTCGGAGTCCCGGATGTGATCACGGACATGACGAGGAGTCTCGAAATGGTCAAGACATAAAGATTGATATATTGGATGACTATATTCGGACACAGGAAGCGTCGGGGAAGTTTCGGATAAAACCGGAGCACCGGGGGGTTACCGGAATCCCCCGGGGAGTTAATGGGCCTCATGGGCCTAAAGTGGAGAAGAGGAAGGGGCTGCCAGGGCAGGCCGCGCGCCCCCTCTCCCCCTAGTCCGAATTGGACAAGGAGGGAGGGGCGGCACCCCCCCTTTCCTTCTCTCCCCCCTCTCTCCTACTTGGACAAGGAAAAGGGAGGGGAGTCCTACTCCTGGTAGGAGTAGGACTCCTCCTGCGCGCCTCCTCTAGGCCGGCCGCACCCCTGTCACACCCTAGCTAGTTTATGCATTAGAGTGTTGCATCATGTCTATTCTTTCATCAGAAACCTGAAATGGGGATGACAGAACCCCCAGCCCCCTCTGAAACCAACTAGGGTTTACTAAAAACTTTTTCAATGAATCTGAAATGCCCTTCTAAAATGCCCATCATTTTTGTCTTGGTTCAGAACCACTGCCAAAAGTGATGCACATTTTCCTAGGTCATCTTAGGGTCTTTGAATTAAATCATAGATATTTGAATTTGGGCATTTAAAATTATATAAAATATTCAGATGCTCAAATATCTCCAAACTAAAATGTTTCATGTTGGAAATAATCCAACTATGGACCAGGAGTAGTTTGGTGATTTTAGGAGTTGCCTAAGTATTTTTAATAATTCAACAAAGTTGCAGAAGTATTAAAAAAACAGAAAACAGGAGAAATAGCAAAAACTTACCTGGCGCCCAGCACCCGGCCCACCTGCCGGCCCAGCCCAGCGCCGCTCCAGCGAGCTGCTTGCCGGCCAGGCAGGCAGGCAGGTGCCCGACGGCGACCGCAGCGTGCGCCACGCAGCTGGCCGTCGCCCTGCTTCACCTCCTCGCCTCGGGGCTGGTTGGATGAACTCCATGCCGCGCCGTGAACCTCCAGGACACCTCCATTCTCCCCCAACCCCTCTCTCTCGCGCTCCCCCGCCATGGCCGACACCATCGCCGCCACCCCCTTGCCGTAGCCACGCCCTCCGTCAACCCCACGCCGTGCCACCGTGTCCAGGAGCTCCGCCACCCTCCTCTCCTTCGAGCAAGCCGAGCTCCAAGAGCTCGCAAGGCCCGAGCCCACCGCATCGACCTCGACCGAACCGCCGTCGCCGGAGATCCCCTTCAACGCCGTCGTCGCTCCGGCCCGTCCCCGGCCGCACCAAGTGCTTCGTCGAACTCCCCGTGAGCTTAACCATCTTCCCCTCCCTTCTTTTCTTGCTCCCGAGCCGTGTAGCGACCTCCCGGAGCTCAACCGCACCCACCGCCACGGAGCTCGTCGCCGACGTGCTCCCGGTCACCCTCCGGCCACAAACTGGTGTCCATCATGCTCACCGCGTCACGTAGCACCTAACCAGCTACTCCCCGCACCTCACCGACCCCTCTAGCGTCAAGTTCGCCTTCGGCCGAACTCCGGTGGCCGCCAAAGTCGTCGCCGACGCCAACTCCGGCCACCCCGATCCCAACGGACTCCACCAAGAGCTGCGGCTCGTCCTCAGCTCCACTCCGATGGCCTCCGCGACTCGTTTGGTTGCCGGAACGGCAAAAACCACTTCCGCCGCCGCGTCGGGCTCGCCGGCGGCTAAACGCCGATGTAGCCGACCTGGGTTTGACCACGGGTGGGCCCTGGTTGACTCTCCTGAGTCAATGACAGGTGGGGCCCAGCCCTATTAACTATTTAGGATTAGTTTAAATTAATTTCAGTTTAACTAATCACACTGACACGCGGGACCCACTGTCAGGTTTGACCCGGACCGTGTCCCGTTGACCTGCTGATGTCACACTGACGTCAGGCTGACGCAGTAATTGATTTTCTGGATTTAATCTAATATAGGAAATTCCAGAATATAGTTTAAACTTCAAAAACTCATAACTTTTAATCTGTAACTCCAAATCAGACAAGTTATATATGAAAAATGATCAGAAAAATTCAATCTATCCATCTGTACTATTTTCATGCATGATTAAACAAGTTAACTTGATGTTTAATGCAGAACAAGGTAAAACACTTTAAAGGGCCATGTATGAGTTTGAAATTTGAATCTTTGGTTCAAATTGGTTCAAACCCTTCTGGTCTTAGTTGCATTAGCCCAACACACTCATATTGCCATGTTTCATGCATGCATCATATTGTCGCACATTGTTTGGTGATGGTTGTGTATCGGTGTTCTTTGCGGCAGGTTCTGCCTCCGAGGAGTACCGTGATTACCCTAACGAAGAACCGTATCAGTGCATCGAACCATCAGGCAAGCAACCAACCATTTGATCATATCGATACAATCCCATGTTCTCGCTCCTGCTCTTTTTACTGCATTAAGACAACGCGTTTCAAACTGCTGTGTGCTATGGTAGTTGAACCCACTTCCTCTGCATGACCTGTCATTGCCACAGTAACTAGATGAAACCCACTAGCATGTGTAGGAGTTGATTGAGCCATATGTATGTGTTGTTCCTACCTTGCTATGCCTGCTATGCTTAGAGTCGTGTCAGGTCTGGTTCATCTGGGTGATGGGCTAGAGTGAAATGATCATGTCGGTAATGAGAGTGGTGTGGTGAACACGATTTGGTAAAGGTATCGATGAGAGGCCATGTAGGAGTACATGGTGGGTTGTTTCATTGAAGCCGACCTTAAGCACTGAGATCTGTATGTGTGATTTAAGAATCAGCTACTACCATGCATTGGGCCCGAAACCAATGGACCCTCTCGGCTTCTTATTCACCCTAGTTCTCCGTCCAGGAGTTGCAAGTAGTTTCTGGTGTTTGTAGCCTACTAGAGGCCGTGGACAGCGCTGACCGTAGGGGTGGGCTGTGATGCGGTAGGTACGTGGCCGGGAATACCGGGCACCCGTTAGGTGTCACGGACCCCTGTACACATCGTTCGGGGCCGTATGGGAAACCTCGGCCGGACTCCCTGCGGATGGAACCTGGATAGGCGATAAACCTGGATTGGAGACTTAGGTGATTAGGTAGGTCGTGGCCGACACCCACGTTGGGCTTCCGCTTGAAGGTTGCCGAGTACATGTCGTGTAAACGATGGTAAGTGGTGAGAGCGTGTATGAAGAAATACACCCCTGCAGGGTTAACATAATCTATTCGAATAGCCGCGTCCGCGGTAAAGGACTACTTGGTTGCCTATACAGTTCATAGACAAGTAAATGGAAACTACTAAAAGCCTCAAGATAAGTGTGAGTGCCGAGGATGGCTCTTCCGTAGGAAGACGGAGGTGGATCCTCGGTAGTGTATTGAAGTGGTGAGTAGTGGACTCGTGTGCGCAAAACCGTTTCAAGTTGGAGTCTCGTAGGATAGCCTAGCCAAGAGTCAAAGCTGGCTTGCTGCAACAACTCCACCAACCCTTCTTGATAATGTGCATGTATGTAGGATCTGATGTAAGTCTTGCTGAGTACCTTTGTACTCATGTTGCTATAATCTACATTTTTACAAAAGACGCTGCAACCCCTTCTGATGGGTTCTTCGTAGACGTTGACATCAATGAGTAGGCTAAGGCCCAGGTGGTGATCCTGAGCTTGTGAAGGACCACGTAGTATAGCTAGGCTTTCCAAGCCTCTTTTATTTTACTAGTTGTCTGTACTCAGACAAGTTAATTCCGCTGCTGGTTTGTATGACTGTATGACTTGAATGCTGGGTCGTGTGACCCGTACCTATGTGTATGTTATGTATGGCTCTCTGAGCCTTAAATAAAGTACTTGTGTCGTAGAGTCATGTTGTGATGCCTTGTTGTATTTGCACATATCGAGCATATTGTGTGTATGATTGAAATGCTTGGTATGTGTGGGATCTGACTATCTAGTTGTTTATCTTTAGTAGCCTCTCTTACCGGGAAATGTCTCCTAGTGTCTCCACTGAGCCATGGTAGCTTGCTACTGCTCCGGAACACTTAGGCTGGCCGGCATGTGTCCTTCTTTGTTCCCGTGTCTGTCCCTTCGGGGAAATGTCACGCATTGAGTACCGGAGGCCTGTTAGCCCGCTACAGCCCGGTTTACCGGAGTCCTGCTAGCCCAGTGCTACAGCCCGGACCCACTTGCTGATGACCGACACGTTCGATGCTGGGTCATGGATGCCTGTCCCTGTAAGTCTGTGCCACTTTGGGTTTACGACTAGCCATGTCAGCCCGGGCTCCTTATCATATGGGTGCTAGCGACACTATCATATACGTGTGCCAAAAGGCGCAAACGGTCCCGGGCAAAGGTAAGACGACACCCGTGGGAATACCGTGCGTGAGGCCGCAAAGTGATATGAGGTGTTACATGCTAGACCCATGTGGCATCGAGTCGGGGTCCTGACAGCGTTGGCATCAGAGCCGGACTGCCTGTAGGTTCTCCAAGCCAAACTGGTCGATGTTGAGTCTAGAAATTCTTTAGTTATATGTAGGGGAATTGTTTGTGGGTTGGAACGTAAGGCTCTTTTTACTCCTTTATCTTATGACATTCTGATCTGAGTCAGTCTATTCTTCCACCGGGGGTTAAGGAATTAGGATCTTTTCTCTCTATCAGGTTCACGTGTTACTAATCAGTAGTACCTTATAGGTTTGATGGATACAAGCCTAGTTCAGTTCTACTACCACATTATGTTGCTAGGATGGACTCAAAACTTTGATATGATGTTGTTGGGTGTGTATGAAATCCTTTGTCAAATGTCTCAAAATCCTTTTTGAGCATTTACAGCTGTTATGCTGTCGAAATTTTTCTAGAAATTCTAATGCCTTTGCATTATGGTTGTGCTTTCAGATGGCCACTCGCGACCTCAATCAAGTGGTTCGCCTGACTCGATGCCTAGATGTACCCGGCCATACTGCCATGTTGGTCAGGGTAATGACTGAGGCTGGATACCGTTGGTATCCTGAGTACACGGTCGAAGAGCAATTTCGAGACTTTAATCAAAGCCAGTATCTCTGCACTGTCAGGATATTTCCATCTTATCCTGGATCCACCGAGCCCCTTCACTGCTCCTATGGACTCGGGGTTACTATTGAGATGGCTGTGCAGGACGCCGCCTACTCTATGATGACCATCATGCGTGTCAGGTCTGGCCTATTTCGGGACTCTGATTTCCGGTATATGCCAGGATCACTTCCGGGAGCACAAGGGTATCTCCAGGCTATCTATGCTGACCCCACTCAGGAGGATTCACGGACTCGCACCACTGCTGAGATGCTCGAAGATAAGGACCGTGAAAATCGGGCCTTGAGGCTAGAGCTTTTCAATACCCGTGCTGACCATTGGGCCACTTTGACTCGGTTTGCACCGGCTGTGCAAGCTGGATATTCGGATATGCGCGATCTCTATCCTGTGAGATCTGCTCTGCCAGACGTGATGGGTTGGCGTGATGTAGGAGGCATCACCCCACCTCGCGGTCCCCTCAGGCCACCGTCTGTTGGTCCAAGACCTCATCCTAGCCCCTATGGTCCACAAGCTCCGTGAGATCGTCTGTTTCCGGATGATCATGTTGAGCTTCCAGGCTATGGAGGTGATTTTTACGAGGACTACTACGGATCGGTCTGAGTTAGTGATAGTATCACTAGTTCGTACTAGCTGTGTCGTCTATCGTCCTGCGTGACTCGTGGGATATGACCTAGTTTCTACCGCCTTCCGGAGGTGTAGAAAAATAATGTATAGAAGCTTGGGATGCCTCCGATGAGATGTAATCCTCTTTTCACCGTAATAGTACCTTGTTTGGTCTTGTACTAAACCTTGTATGGTGTGTATGACGATGGAATAAAAGAAGCAGTTTCTGTATCTACCATGTCATACGGATGATCACCTTGCATTCCGAGTTATTCCTTACATTCTGTATCCTATGTCGGAATATTATCATTCTGACTAAATCATTGTCTTGTTTACCTAGGATGGTCAACACGCGCAATAACCCTGCTCCTCAAGAGCAGGCCGAAGGCAGTGAAGTCAGGAATGCAAATCTGCGTCATCCTCCTTCCCTAGCCGAGGTTATGCTGGAAGCCGAGAGAAACAAGCGGGAGACCAACCGTTTGTTGGAGCGTATTGAACAGAACACAGCACACCATCAGAGAAATAACTTGGTGTCACTCAGTGATTTCATCAAGTTACATCCACCCACGTTCCACCACTCCGTCGAGCCTCTCGACGCTGATGACTGGCTTCGCAGTATTTCTCACAAACTGCGTTCCGCGCTAGTAGCTGAGGCTGACAAGGTCACCTTTGCTGCATATCATCTTGAAGGCCCCGCCAGTCTATGGTGGGAAAATTGTGGAGCTATGCGCCCAGCGGGCCATGTCACTACCTGGGCTGAATTCAGCGAGGCTTTCCGTGAACATCACATTCCGGAGGGTCTCATGGACCGTAAACGTGAGGAATTTTGCAGTTTCACTCAAGGCCGACTCTTTGTGGATGCTTACAGCAGGGAGTTCGGTAACCTTGCACGATATGCAACTGAGGAAGTTTATACTGATGCCAAGAAGCAAGCAAGGTTCCGTAAGGGACTTAGTCCTGAGCTTCGCCGCGACCTCCGTATGCATGAGTGCACATCTTTTCAGAAGCTTGTTAACAAGGCCATCAGTGCTGAGACTGGTCAGACTGATTATGACGCAACACGCAAGCATGGCCGTGACGTGGGTTCCTCATCCGGTGCTGGTCCTCAGAAGTGCCGCGTGTGGGTGCCTAACACTGCCCTGCCACCCAGGTTCACACCGAGGCCATCCTTCCAGGCGCCTCGCCTCGTTCAACAGTTCGCACCAGCCAAGCCCTATGGTGGTCCAACCAACAGTGCTCCTCCACGTACCAGTTCCGTGACTTGTTTCAAGTGTGAGGAATCAATCCACTATATGCGCGAGTGCCCCCAAACCAACCCCAACCAATCTGCTAAAGCTGTTGGCCGAGGCAAGCCGACAGGCAAAGTGTTCCACGCCAAGCCGGCCACCGCTACACGTGGCCATGTCAACTGTATCTCTGCCTAAGAAGCTCAAGAGGATCCCAACGTCGTTCTCGGTACGCTCCTTGTTAATTGCCACCCGGCATCTGTTCTTTTCGATACAGGAGCCTCTCATTCATTTATATCCGAAAATTATGCTCGTTTGCATAACACCGTATTCTGTGACATGCCATCCACTATGGAAATTTCTACTCCCGGTTCTAGATGGCAAACCTCCAGGGTAAGTCATGGAAATGAAATCCAAGTCGACAGACTTGTTTTCCTTGCATATTTGATAGCTCTTAAATCTTCAGATATTAATATCATCTTGGGTATGGACTGGATGTCAGCCCATCATGCCAACATTGATTGCTTCTCTAGGACTGTTCAACACACCCATCCTTCGGGGAAGATAGTCAATGTCTTGACCCGAATAGCCAAGCGACAGTTATATTCTCTTAACGCCAGTCCTTTGCCAGACCTTGAGGACGTCCCGGTAGTCCGTGACTTTCCGGATGTCTTCCCAGAGGAATTGCCAGGTGTTCCACCTGACAGGGATGTGGAGTTCGTAATAGACCTCATTCCAGGAACCGTCCCGATTGCTAGAAGACCCTATAAGATGGCACCACTAGAACTAGCCGAGCTTAAGAAACAACTCGATGAGTCCTTAAAAAAGGGTTTCATCCGACCTAGCTCATCTCCGTGGGCTTGCCCCGTCCTCTTCGTCAAGAAGAAGGATGGTACGGACCGGATGGTCGTAGATTATCGACCCGTCAATTTGGTCACAATCAAGAACAAATATCCGCTCCCCAGGATCAACGACCTGTATGATCAGCTCGCTGGATCCTCAGTCTTCTCCAAAATGGATTTGAGGTTGGGCTACCATCAAATCAAAATCAGGAACGGGGACATTCCTAAAACGGCCTTTGTTACTCGTTATGGCCAATATGAGTACACCGTCATGTCCTTCGGTTTAACCAACGCTCCAGCCACCTTCTCTCGGTTGATGAACTCAATCTTCATGGAGTATTTGGATAAATTCATCGTGGTTTACCTCGATGATATACTCATCTACTCCAAGAACGAGGAAGAGCATGCCGAACATCTAAGGTTAGTGTTGAAGAAACTTCGAGAGCATCGCCTTTATGCCAAATTTTCTAAATGTGAATTTTGGTTGTCAGAAGTGACCTATCTGGGTCATGTAATATCTGGTAAAGGTATTGCTGTTAACCCTGAGCGAGTTCAAGCCGTCCTTAATTGGACTCCACCTGAATCGGTCAAGCAAGTTCGGAGTTTTCTTGGCTTAGCGAGCTATTGCCGTCGCTTTGTCAAAAATTTCTCCAAAGTTGCAAAACCTCTAACCGAACTCCTCAAGAAAGATAAAAAGTTCGAGTGGACTCCACAATGTGAGCACAGCTTTCAGGAACTGAAAAGACGCCTGACTTCTGCTCCCGTACTGGTACCGCCAGACTTCTCCAAGGACTTCGTTATCTACTGCGACGCCTCGCGACAAGGACTAGGTTGCATTCTCATGCAAGATCGACACGTAATTGCTTACGCTTCACGGCAATTGCACCCACATGAGGAGAATTATCCTACTCATGATCTAGAGCTTGCAGCCGTAGTCTATGCACTTAAAACCTGGCGACATTACCTCCTTGGTAATCGTTGCAAAATATTCACTGATCACCAAAGTCTGAAGTACATCTTCACCCAACCGGATTTGAATCTCAGGCAAAGACGTTAGGTTGAGTTGATCACAGATTTCGACTTAGGAATAACTTACACCCCAGGGAAAGCCAACGTCATGGCTGATGCGCTAAGTCGTAAATCTTATTGTAACAACCTGATGTTACAACAAAGTCAACCGCTTCTCCATGAGGAATTTCGGAAGCTTAACCTTCACATTGTTCCTCAAGGCTTTCTTTCCACCTTGGTGGCGAAACCTACCCTTACGGATCAGATCATCAAAGCACAGAAGGTAGATCCGGGAATTTCCCGCATCAAGAGAAACATCATGAAAGGAGTTGCGAATTGTTTCTCCATTGATGATCAAGGGGTCGTATACTTCGGGAATCGACTAGTGGTTCCCAAGGTGCGAAACCTGAGACGATTGATCCTTAAGGAAGCTCATGAATCTCCTCTCACCATTCATCCCGGTAGTACCAAGATGTATCAGGACCTACGCCAGAGGTTCTGGTGGACTAGGATGAAGAGAGAAATTGCTCAGTATATTGCTAATTGCGACGTCTGCCGTCGTGTAAAAGCAGAGCATCAACGGCCTGCTGGCACCCTTCAACCCCTAGCTATTCCTGAATGGAAATGGGATAAAATTGGTATGGATTTCATTACCGGTTTTCCCAGGACCAAGAGAAGGAATAATGCTATCTTCATCGTGGTCGATCGTCTTTCCAAGGTAGCCCATTTCTTACCTGTTCGTGAGAGTATAACCGCTAGTCAATTGGCAGACTTATACATCTCCCGAATAGTGTCTCTCCATGGTGTTCCTTTGGAAATTAACTCGGATCGAGGAAGACTTTTCACCTCTCGATTTTGGGAAAGTTTCCAAAATGCTATGGGAACCCGCCTTTCCTTTAGCACCGCTTTTCACCCTCAATCGAGTGGTCAAGTAGAACGCGTCAACCAGATTCTAGAAGACATGCTTCGAGCCTCTGTTATCTTATTCGGAATGGATTGGGAGAAGTGCCTTCCATTTGCCGAATTCGCTTACAACAACAGCTATCAATCTAGCTTGGGTAAAGCCCCTTTTGAAATTCTCTATGGACGACGGTGTCGAACACCCCTTAACTGGTCAGAAACCGGGGAAAGACAATTCTTTGGCCCGGATATGATTCAGGAAGCAGAAGAGCAAGTTCGCATCGTTCGTGAAAAGTTGAAAACAGCCCAATCTCGTCAAAAGAGTCAATATGACCGAAAACATAAGGCTATGACTTTCGAGGTTGACGACAAGGCTTACCTTCGGGTTACTCCTCTGAAGGGAACCCATCGTTTCGGTATCAAAGGCAAATTGGCTCCCTACTACATTGGACCTTTTCGTATTCTCGCTAAACGAGGAGAAGTTGCCTACCAGTTGGAACTACCTCCGCATCTCTCCAGAGTCCATGATGTCTTCCACGTTTCTCAACTCAGGCGTTGCTTCTCGGATCCTATCCGTGGAGTGGACCACGAAACGCTTGATCTCCAAGATAATCTCACGTATCGAGAGTACCCCATTCGTATCCTCGATCAGGCCGAGCGTACCACTCGACGTCATAATATCAAGTTTCTCAAAGTTCAATGGTCGCACCATTCTGAGGATGAAGCAACTTGGGAAAGGGAGGATCGTTTTCGACTCGAGCATCCCGCCCTCTTTCCGGAGGAACCCAAATCTCGGGACGAGATTCTTTTGAGTGGGGGTGAGTTGTCACACCCTAGCTAGTTCATGCATTAGAGTGTTGCATCATGTCTATTCTTTCATCAGAAACCTGAAATGGGGATGACAGAACCCCCAGCCCCCTCTGAAACCAACTAGGGTTTACTAAAAACTTTTTCAATGAACCTGAAATGCCCTTCTAAAATGCCCATCATTTTTGTCTTGGTTCAGAACCTCTGCCAAAAGTGATGCACATTTTCCTAGGTCATCTTAGGGTCTTTGAATTAAATCATAGATATTTGAATTTGGGCATTTAAAATTATATAAAATATTCAGATGCTCAAATATCTCCAAACTAAAATGTTTCATGTTGGAAATAATCCAACTATGGACCAGGAGTAGTTTGGTGATTTTAGGAGTTGCCTAAGTATTTTTAATAATTCAACAAAGTTGCAGAAGTATTAAAAAAACAGAAAACAGGAGAAATAGCAAAAACTTACCTGGCGCCCAGCACCCGGGCCACCTGCCGGCCCAGCCCAGCGCCGCTCCAGCGAGCTGCTTGCCGGCCAGGCAGGCAGGCAGGTCCCCGACGGCGACCGCAGCGCGCGCCACGCAGCTGGCCGTCGCCTTGCTTCACCTCCTCGCCTCGGGGCTGGTTGGATGAACTCCACGCCGCGCCGTGAACCTCCAGGACACCTCCATTCTCCCCCAACCCCTCTCTCTCGCGCTCCCCCGCCATGGCCGACGCCATCGCCACCACCCCCTCACCGTAGCCACGCCCTCCATCAACCCCACGCCGTGCCGCCGTGTCCAGGAGCTCCGCCACCCTCCTCTCCTTCGAGCAAGCCGAGCCCCGAGCGCTCGCAAGGCCCGAGCCCACCGCATCGACCTCGACCGAACCGCCGTCGTCGCTCCGGCCCGTCCCCGGCCGCACCAAGTGCTTCGTCGAACTCCCCGTGAGCTTAACCATCTTCCCCTTCCTTCTTTTCTTGCTCCCGAGCCGTGTAGCGACCTCCCGGAGCTCAACCGCACCCACCGCCACGGAGCTCGTCGCCGACGTGCTCCCGGTCACCCTCCGGCCACAAACTGGTGTCCATCATGCTCACCGCGTCACGTAGCACCTAACCAGCTACTCCCCGCACCTCACCGACCCCTCTAGCGTCAAGTTCTCCTTCGGCCGAACTCCGGTGGCCGCCAAAGTCGTCGCCGACGCCAACTCCGGCCACCCCGATCCCAACGGACTCCACCAAGAGCTGCGGCTCGTCCTCAGCTCCACTCCGATGGCCTCCGCGACTCGTTTGGTTGCCGGAACGGCAAAAACCACTTCCGCCGCCGCGTCGGGCTCGCCGGCGGCTAAACGCCGGTGTAGCCGACCTGGGTTTGACCATGGGTGGGCCCTGGTTGACTCTCCTGAGTCAATGACAGGTGGGGCCCAGCCCTATTAACTATTTAGGATTACTTTAAATTAATTTCAGTTTAACTAATCACACTGACACGCGGGACCCACTGTCAGGTTTGACCCGGACCGTGTCCCGTTGACCTGCTGATGTCACACTGACGTCAGGCTGACGCAGTAATTGATTTTCTGGATTTAATCTAATATAGGAAATTCCAGAATATAGTTTAAACTTCAAAAACTCATAACTTTTAATCTGTAACTCCAAATCAGACAAGTTATATATGAAAAATGATCAGAAAAATTCAATCTATCCATCTGTACTATTTTCATGCATGATTAAACAAGTTAACTTGATGTTTAATGCAGAACAAGGTAAAACACTTTAAAGGGCCATGTATGAGTTTGAAATTTGAATCTTTGGTTCAAATTGGTTCAAACCCTTCTGGTCTTAGTTGCATTAGCCCAACACACTCATATTGCCATGTTTCATGCATGCATCATATTGTCGCACATTGTTTGGTGATGGTTGTGTATCGGTGTTCTTTGCGGCAGGTTCTGCCTCCGAGGAGTACCGTGATTACCCTAACGAAGAACCGTATCAGTGCATCGAACCATCAGGCAAGCAACCAACCATTTGATCATATCGATACAATCCCATGTTCTCGCTCCTGCTCTTTTTACTGCATTAAGACAACGCGTTTCAAACTGCTGTGTGCTATGGTAGTTGAACCCACTTCCTCTGCATGACCTGTCATTGCCACAGTAACTAGATGAAACCCACTAGCATGTGTAGGAGTTGATTGAGCCATATGTATGTGTTGTTCCTACCTTGCTATGCCTGCTATGCTTAGAGTCGTGTCAGGTCTGGTTCATCTGGGTGATGGGCTAGAGTGAAATGATCATGTCGGTAATGAGAGTGGTGTGGTGAACACGATTTGGTAAAGGTATCGATGAGAGGCCATGTAGGAGTACATGGTGGGTTGTTTCATTGAAGCCGACCTTAAGCACTGAGATCTGTATGTGTGATTTAAGAATCAGCTACTACCATGCATTGGGCCCGAAACCAATGGACCCTCTCGGCTTCTTATTCACCCTAGTTCTCCGTCCAGGAGTTGCAAGTAGTTTCTGGTGTTTGTAGCCTACTGGAGGCCATGGACAGCGCTGACCGTAGGGGTGGGCTGTGATGCGGCAGGTACATGGCCGGGATTACCGGGCACCCGTTAGGTGTAACGGACCCCTGTACACATCGTTCGGGGCCGTATGGGAAACCTCGGCCGGACTCCCTGCGGATGGAACCTGGATAGGCGATAAACCTGGATTGGAGACTTAGGTGATTAGGTAGGTCGTGGCCGACACCCACGTTGGGCTTCCGCTTGAAGGTTGCCGAGTACATGTCGTGTAAACGACGGTAAGTGGTGAGAGCGTGTATGAAGAAGTACACCCTGCAGGGTTAACATAATCTATTCGAATAGCCACGTCCGCGGTAAAGGACTACTTGGTTGCCTATACAGTTCATAGACAAGTAAATCGAAACTACTAAAAGCCTCAAGATAAGTGTGAGTGCCGAGGATGGCTCTTCCGTAGGAAGACGGAGGTGGATCCTCGGTAGTGTATTGAAGTGGTGAGTAGTGGACTCGTGTGCGCAAAACCGTTTCAAGTTGGAGTCTCGTAGGATAGCCTAGCCAAGAGTCAAAGCTGGCTTGCTGCAACAACTCCACCAACCCTTCTTGATAATGTGCATGTATGTAGGATCTGATGTAAGTCTTGCTGAGTACCTTTGTACTCATGTTGCTATAATCTACATTTTTACAAAAGACGCTGCAACCCCTTCTGATGGGTTCTTCGTAGACGTTGACATCAATGAGTAGGCTAAGGCCCAGGTGGTGATCCTGAGCTTGTGAAGGACCATGTAGTATAGCTAGGCTTTCCAAGCCTCTTTTATTTTACTAGTTGTCTGTACTCAGACAAGTTACTTCCGCTGCTGGTTTGTATGACTGTATGACTTGAATGCTGGGTCGTGTGACCCGTACCTATGTGTATGTTATGTATGGCTCTCTGAGCCTTAAATAAAGTACTTGTGTCGTAGAGTCATGTTGTGACGCCTTGTTGTATTTGCACATATCGAGCATATTGTGTGTATGATTGAAATGCTTGGTATGTGTGGGATCTGACTATCTAGTTGTTTATCTTTAGTAGCCTCTCTTACCGGGAAATGTCTCCTAGTGTCTCCATTGAGCCATGGTAGCTTGCTACTGCTCCGGAACACTTAGGCTGGCCGGCATGTGTCCTTCTTCGTTCCTGTGTCTGTCCCTTCGGGGAAATGTCACGCATTGAGTACCGGAGGCCTGTTAGCCCGCTACAGCCCGGTTTACCGGAGTCCTGCTAGCCCAGTGCTACAGCCCGGACCCACTTGCTGATGACCGACACGTTCGATGCTGGGTCATGGATGCCTGTCCCTGTAAGTCTGTGCCACTTTGGGTTTACGACTAGCCATGTCAGCCCGGGCTCCTTATCATATGGGTGCTAGCGACACTATCATATACGTGTGCCAAAAGGCGCAAACGGTCCCGGGCAAAGGTAAGACGACACCCGTGGGAATACCATGCGTGAGGCCGCAAAGTGATATGAGGTGTTACATGCTAGACCCATGTGGCATCGAGTCGGGGTCCTGACAACCCCCCCTTGGATCCTTTATATACGGAGGCAGGGGGCACCCTAGAACACACAAGTTGATCTTTGTGATCGTTCCTTAGCCGTGTGCGGTGCCCCCCTCCACCATATTCCACCTTGATCATATCGTTGTATTGCTTAGGCGAAGCCCTGCGTCGATAGAACATCATCATCGTCACCACGCCGTTGTGCTGACGGAACTTATCCCTGAAGCTTTGCTAGATCGGAGCCCGGGGAGCGTCATCGAGCTATACGTGTGGTAAGAACTCGGAGGTACCGGAGTAACGGTGCTTGGATCGGTCGGATCGGGAAGACGTACGACTACTTCCTCTACGTTGTGTCAACGCTTCCGTTGCAATCTACAAGGGTACATAGATCATACTCTCCCCTCTCGTTGCTTTGCATCACCATGATCTTGCGTGTGCGTAGGAAATTTTTTGAAATTACTACATTCCCCAACAGTGGTATCAGAGCCTAAGTTTTATATGTTGATGTTATATGCACGAGTAGAACACAAGTGAGTTGTGGGCGATATAAGTCATACTGCTTACCAGCATGTCATACTTTGGTTCGGCGGTATTGTTGGACGAGGCGACCCGGACCGACATTACGCGTACGCTTACGCGAGACCGGTTCTCCCGACGTGCTCTGCACATAGGTGGCTTGCGGGCGACAGTCTCTCCAACTTTAGTTGAACCGAGTGTGGCTACGCCCGGTCCTTGCGAATGTTAAAACAACACCAACTTGACAAACTATCGTTGTGGTTTTGATGCGTAGGTAAGATTGGTTCTTGCTTAAGCCCGTAGCAGCCACGTAAAACTTGCAACAACAAAGTAGAGGACGTCTAACTTGTTTTTGCAGGGCATGTTGTGATCTGATATGGTCAAGACATGATGCTACATTTTATTTTATGAGATGATCATGTTTTGTAACCGAGTTATCGGCAACTGGCAGGAGCCATATGGTTGTCGCTTTATTGTATGCAATGCAATCGCGATGTAATGCTTTACTTTATCACTAAGCGGTAGCGATAGTCGTGGAAGCATAAGATTGGTGAGACGACAACGATGCTATGATGGAGATCAAGGTGTCGCGCCGGTGACGATGGTGATCACGACGGTGCTTCGAAGATGGAGATCACAAGCACAAGATGATGATGGCCATATCATATCACTTATATTGATTGCATGTGATGTTTATCTTTTATGCATCTTATCTTGCTTTGATTGACGGTAGCATTATAAGATGATCTCTCACTAATTATCAAGAAGTGTTCTCCCTGAGTATGCACCGTTGTGAAAGTTCTTCGTGCTGAGACACCACGTGATTATCGGGTGTGATAGGCTCTACGTTCTAATACAACGGGTGCAAAACAGTTGCACACGCGGAATACTCAGGTTATACTTGATGAGCCAAGCATATACAGATATGGCCTCGGAACACGGAGACCGAAAGGTCGAGCGTGAATCATATAGTAGATATGATCAACATAGTAATTTTCACCGATGAAACTACTCCATCTCACGTGATGATCGGACATGGTTTAGTTGATTTGGATCACGTGATCACTTAGAAGATTAGAGGGATGTCTATCTAAGTGGGAGTTCTTAAGTAATATGATTAATTGAACTTAAATTTATCATGAACTTAGTCCCTGATAGTATCTTGCTTGTTTATGTTGATTGTAGATAGATGGCTCGTGCTGTTGTTCCATTGAATTTTAATGCGTTCCTTGAGAAAGCAAAGTTGAAAGATGATGGTAGCAATTACACGGACTGAGTCCGTAACTTGAGGATTATCCTCATTGCTGCACAGAAGAATTACGTCCTGGAAGCACCGCTGGGTGCCAGGCCTGCTGCTGGAGCAACACCAGATGTTATGAACGTCTGGCAGAGCAAAGCTGATGACTACTCGATAGTTCAGTGTGCCATGCTTTACAGCTTAGAATCGGGACTTCAACGACGTTTTGAACGTCATGGAGCATATGAGATGTTCCAGGAGTTGAAGTTAATATTTCAAGCAAATGCCCGGATTGAGAGATATGAAGTCTCCAATAAGTTCTATAGCTGCAAGCTGGAGGAGAACAGTTCTGTCAGTGAGCATATACTCATAATGTCTGGGTATAATAATCACTTGATTCAATTGGGAGTTAATCTTCCAGATGATTGCGTCATTGACAGAATTCTCCAATCACTGCCACCAAGCTACAAGAGCTTCGTGATGAACTATAATATGCAAGGGATGAATAAGACTATTCTCGAGCTCTTCGCAATGCTGAAAGCTGCGGAGGTAGAAATCAAAAAGGAGCATCAAGTGTTGATGGTCAACAAGACCACTAGTTTCAAGAAAAAGGGCAAAGGGAAAAAGAAGGGGAACTTCAAGAAGAATAGCAAGCAAGGATCTGCTCAAGAGAAGAAACCCAAGTCTGGACCTAAGCCTGAAAGTGAGTGCTTCTACTGCAAGCAGACTGGTCACTGGAAGCGAAACTGCCCCAAGTATTTGGCAGATAAGAACGATGGCAAGGTGAACAAAGGTATATGCGATATACATGTTATTGATGTGTACCTTACTAATGCTCGCAGTAGCACCTGGGTATTTGATACTGGTTCTGTTGCTAATATTTGCAACTCAAAGATTGGCTAAGGACGAGGTGACGACGCGCGTGGGAAACGGTTCCAAAGTCGATTTGATCGTGGTCAGCATGCTACCTCTACATCTACCTTCGGGATTAGTATTAGACCTAAATAATTGTTATTTGGTGCCAACGTTGAGCATGAACATTATATCTGGATCTTGTTTAATGCGAGACGGTTATTCATTTAAATCAGAGAATAATGGTTGTTCTATTTATATGAGTAATATCTTTTATGGTCATGCACCCTTGCAGAGTGGTCTATTCTTATTGAATCTCGATAGTAGTAATACACATATTCATAGTGTTGAAGCCAAAAGATGCAGAGTTGATAATGATAGTGCAACTTATTTGTGGCACTACCGTTTAGGTCATATCGGTGTAAAGCGCATGAAGAAACTCCATACTGATGGACTTTTGGAACCACTTGATTATGAATCACTTGGTACTTGCGAACCGTGCCTCATGGGCAAGATGACTAAAACACCGTTCTCCGGTACGATGGAGAGAGCAAAAAATTTGTTGGAAATCATACATACAGATGTATGTGGTCCGATGAATATTGAGGCTCGTGGCGGATATCGTTATTTTCTCACCTTCACAGATGACTTAAGCAGATATGGGTATATCTACTTAATGAAACATAAGTCTGAAACGTTTGAAAAGTTCAAAGAATTTCAGAGTGAAGTTGAAAATCATCATAACAAGAAAATAAAGTTTCTACGATCTGATCGTGGAGGATAATATTTGAGTTACAAGTTTGGTGTACATTTGAAAAATTGTGGAATAATTTCGCAACTCACGCCACCTGGAACACCACAGCGTAATGGTGTGTCCGAACGTCGTAATCGTACTTTACTGGATATGGTGCGATCTATGACATCTCTTACTGATTTACCGCTATCGTTTTGGGGATACGCTCTAGAGACGGCCGCATTCACGTTAAATAGGGCACCATCAAAATCCGTTGAGACGACGCCTTATGAAGTATGGTTTGGGAAGAAACCAAAGTTGTCGTTTCTAAAAGTTTGGGGCTGCGATGCTTATGTGAAAAAGCTTCAACGCTCGAACCCAAATCGGAGAAATGTGTCTTCATAGGATATCCAAAGGAAACTATTGGATACACCTTCTATCACAGATCCGAAGGCAGGACTTTTGTTGCTAAATTTGGAAACTTTCTGGAGAAGGAGTTTCTCTTGAAAGAAGTGAGTGGGAGGAAAGTAGAACTTGACGAGGCAACTGTACCTACTCCCTTATTGGAAAGTAGTGCATCACAGAAAACTGTTTCAGTGACACCTACACCAGTTAGTGAGGAAGCTAATGATGATGATCATGAAACTTTAGAACAAGATACTACTGAACCTCGTAGATCAACCAGAGTGAGATCCGCGCCAGAGTGGTACGGCAATCCTATTCTGGAAGTCATGCTACTAGATCATGATGAACCAACGAACTATGAAGAAGCGATGGTGAGCCCAGATTCCGCAAAATGGCTAGAAGCCATGAAATCTGAGATGGGATCCATGTATGAGAACAAAGTATGGACTTTGGTTGACTTGCCCGATGATCGGCAAGCAATTGAGAATAAATGGATCTTCAAGAAGAAGACTGACGCTGACGGTAATATTACTGTCTACAAAGCTCGACTTGTTGCAAAAGGTTTGCGGCAAGTTCAAGGGATTGACTACGATGAGACCTTCTCACCCGTAGCGATGCTTAAGTCTGTCCGAATCATGTTAGCAATTGCCGCATTTTGTGATTATGAAATTTGGCAGATGGATGTCAAAACTGCATTCCCGAATGGATTTCTGGAAGAAGAGTTGTATATGATGCAACCAGAAGGTTTTGTCGATCCAAAGGGAGCTAACAAAGTGTGCAAGCTCCAGCGATCCATTTATGGACTGGTGCAAGCCTCTCGGAGTTGGAATAAACGCTTTGATAGTGTGATCAAAGCATTTGGTTTTATACAGACTTTTGGAGAAGCCTGTATTTACAAGAAAGTGAGTGGGAGCTCTGTAGCATTTCTGATATTATATGTGGATGACATATTACTGATTGGAAATGATATAGAATTTCTGGATAGCATAAAGGGATACTTGAATAAGAGTTTTTCAATGAAAGACCTCGGTGAAGCTGCTTACATATTAGGCATTAAGATCTATAGAGATAGATCAAGACGCTTAATTGGACTTTCACAAAGCACATACCTTGACAATGTTTTGAAAAGGTTCAAAATGGATCAAGCAAAGAAAGGGTTCTTGCCTGTGTTACAAGGTGTGAAATTGAGTAAGACTCAAAGCCCGACCACTGCAGAAGATAGAGAGAAAATGAAAGATGTTCCCTATGCTTCAGCCATAGGCTCTATCATGTATGCAATGCTGTGTACCAGACCTCATGTGTGCCTTGCTATAAGTCTAGTAGGGAGGTACCAAAGTAATCCAGGAGTGGATCACTGGACAGCGGTCAAGAACATCCTGAAATACCTGAAAAGGACTAAGGATATGTTTCTCATATATGGAGGTGACAAAGAGCTCATCATAAAAGGTTACGTTGATGCAAGCTTTGACACTGATCCGGACGATTCTAAATCGCAAACCGGATACGTGTTTACATTAAACGGTAGAGCTGTCAGTTGGTGCAGTTCGAAACAAAGCGTCATAGAGGTATCTACATGTGAAGCGGAGTACATAGCTGCTTCGGAAGCAGCAAATGAAGGAGTATGGATGAAGGAGTTCATATCCGATCTAGGTGTCATACCTAGTGCATCGGGTCCAATGAAAATCTTTTGTGACAATACCGGTGCTATTGCCTTGGCAAAGGAATCCAGATTTCACAAGAGAACCAAACACATCAAGAGGCGCTTCAATTCCATCCGGGATCTAGTCCAGGTGGGAGACATAGAGATTTGCAAGATACATACGGATCTGAACGTTGTAGACCCGTTGACTAAGCCTCTTCCACGAGCAAAACATGATCAGCACCAAGACTCCATGGGTGTAAGAATCATTACTGTGTAATCTAGATTATTGACTCTAGTGCAAGTGGGAGACTGAAGGAAATATGCCCTAGAGGCAATAATAAAGTTATTATTTATTTCCTTATTTCATGATAAATGTTTATTATTCATGCTAGAAGTGTATTAACCGGAAACATAATACTGAAGGAAATATGCCCTAGAGGCAATAATAAAGTTATTATTTATTTCCTTATATCATGATAAATGTTTATTATTCATGCTAGAATTGTATTAACCGGAAACATAATACATGTGTAAATACATAGACAAACAAAGTGTCACTAGTATGCCTCTACTTGACTAGCTCATTAATCGAAGATGGTTATGTTTCCTAACCATGAACAAAGAGTTGTTATTTGATTAACGAGGTCACATCATTAGTTGAATGATCTGATTGACATGACCTATTCCATTAGCTTAGCACCCGATCGTTTAGTATGTTGCTATTGCTTTCTTCATGACTTATACATGTTCCTATGACTATGAGATTATGCAACTCCTGTTTGCCGGAGGAACACTTTGTGTGCTACCAAACGTCACAACGTAACTGGGTGATTATAAAGGAGCTCTACAGGTGTCTCCAATGGTAGATGTTCGGTTGGCGTATTTCGAGATTAGGATTTGTCACTCAGATTGTCGGAGAGGTATCTCTGGGCCCTCTCGGTAATGCACATCACATAAGCCTTGCAAGAATTGCAACTAATAAGTTAGTTGCGGGATGATGTATTACGGAACGAGTAAAGAGACTTGCCAGTAACGAGATTGAACTAGGTATTGGATACCGACGATCGAATCTCGGGCAAGTAACCTACCGATGACAAAGGGAACAACGTATGTTGTTATGCGGTCTGACCGATAAAGATCTTCGTAGAATATGTAGGAGCCAATATGGGCATCCAGGTCCCGCTATTGGTTATTGACCGGAGATGTGTCTCAGTCATGTCTACATTGTTCTCGAACTGTAGGGTCCGCACGCTTAACGTTACGATGATAGTTATTATGAGTTTATGCATTTTGATGTACCGAAGTTAGTTCGGAGTCCCGGATGTGATCACGGACATGACGAGGAGTCTCGAAATGGTCGAGACATAAAGATTGATATATTGGAAGCCTATGTTTGGATATCGGAAGTGTTCCGGGTGAAATCGGGATTTTACCGGAGTACCGGGAGGTTACCGGAACCCCCGGGAGCTATATGGGCCTTAGTGGGCTTTAGTGGAAAGGAGAAAGGGGCAGCCCAAGGTGGCCGCGCGCCTCCCCCTTCCCTAGTCCTATTAGGACTAGGAGAGGTGGCCGGCCCCCTTCTCTCTCTTCCCCCCCTTAAGGAATCCTATTCCTACTCGGATTGGGGGGGAATCCTACTCCCAGAGGGAGTAGGACTCTCCTGGCGCGCCCTCCTTGGCCGGCCAGCCCCTCCCCCTTGGATCTTTTATATACGGGGGCAGTTGGCACCTCTAGACACACAAGTTGATCCTTGAGATCATTCCTTAGCCGTGTGCGGTGCCCCCTGCCACCATATTCCACCTCGATCATATTGTAGCGGTGCTTAGGCGAAGCCCTGCGACGGTAGAACATCAAGATCGTCACCACGCCGTCGTGCTGACGGAACTCTTCCCTGACGCTTTGCTGGATCGGAGTCCGGGGATCGTCATCGAGCTGAACGTGTGCTAAGAACTCGGAGGTGCCGGAGTAACGGTGCTTGGATCGGTCGGATCGGGAAGACATACGACTACTTCCTCTACGTTGTGTCAACGCTTCCGCAGTCGGTCTGCGTGGGTACGTAGACAACACTCTCCCCTCTTGTTGCTATGCATCACCATGATCTTGCGTGTGCGTAGGAATTTTTTTGAAATTACTGCGTTCCCCAACAGTGGCATCCGATACTAGGTTTTATGGTTTGATGTTATATGCACGAGTAGAACACAAGTGAGTTGTGGGCGATATAAGTCATACTGCCTACCAGCATGTCATACTTTGGTTCGACGGTATTGTTGGACGAGACGACCCGGACCAACCTTACGCGTACGCTTACGCGAGACTGGTTCCCCCGACGTGCTTTGCACACAGGTGGCTTGCAGGCGACTCTCTCTCCAACTTTAGTTGAACCAAGTGTGGCTACACCCGGTCCTTGCGAAGGTTAAAATGGAGTCTATTTGACAAACTATCGTTGTGCTTTTGATGCGTAGGTGAGATTGGTTCTTGCTTAAGCCCGTAGCAGCCACGTAAAACTTGCAACAACAAAGTAGAGGACGTCTAACTTGTTTTTGCAGGGCATGTTTTGATGTGATATGGTCAAGGCATGGTGCTGAATTTTATTGTATGAGATGATCATGTTTTGTAACCGAGTTATCGGCAACTGGCAGGAGCCATATGGTTGTCGCTTTATTGTATGCAATGCAATCGCAATGTAATGCTTTACTTTATCACTAAGCGGTAGCGATAGTCGTGGAAGCATAAGATTGGCGAGACGACAACGATGCTACGATGGAGATCAAGGTGTCGCGCCGGTGACGATGGTGATCATGACGGTGCTTCGTAGATGGAGATCACAGGCACAAGATGATGATGGCCATATCATATCACTTATATTGATTGCATGTGATGTTTATCCTTTTATGCATCTTATCTTGCTTTGATTGACGGTAGCATTATAAGATGGTCTCTCACTAAATTATCAAGAAGTGTTCTCCCTGAGTATGCACCGTTGCCAAAGTTCATCGTGCCCAGACACCACGTGATGATCGGGTGTGATAAGCTCTACGTCCATCTACAACGGGTGCAAGCCCGTTTTGCACACGCAGAATACTCGGGTTAAAACTTGACGAGCCTAGCATATGCAGATATGGCCTCGGAACACGGAGACCGAAAGGTCGAGCATGAATCATATAGTAGATATGATCAACATAACGATGTTCACCATTGAAAACTACTCCATCTCACGTGATGATCGGTTATGGTTTAGTTGATTTGGATCACGTGATCACTTAGAGGATTAGAGGGATGTCTATCTAAGTGGGAGTTCTTAAATAATTTGATTAATTGAACTTAAACTTATCATGAACTTAGTACCTGATAGTATCTTGCTTGTTTATGTTGATTGTAGATAGATGGCTCGTGCTGTTGTTCCGTTAAATTTTAATGCGTTCCTTGAGAAAGCAAAGTTGAAAGATGATGGTAGCAATTACACCGAATGGGTCCGTAACTTGAGGATTATCCTCATTGCTGCTCAGAAGAATTACGTCCTGGAAGCACCGCTGGGTGCCAGGCCTGCTGCTGGAGCAACACCAGATGTTATGAACGTCTGGCAGAGCAAAGCTGATGACTACTCGATAGTTCAGTGTGCCATGCTTTACGGCTTAGAATCGGGACTTCAACGACGTTTTGAACGTCATGGAGCATATGAGATGTTCCAGGAGTTGAAGTTAATATTTCAAGCAAATGCCCGGATTGAGAGATATGAAGTCTCCAATAAGTTCTATAGCTACAAGATGGAGGAGAACAGTTCTATCAGTGAGCATATACTCAAAATGTCTAGGTATAATAATCACTTGATTCAGATGGGAGTTAATCTTCCAGATGATTGCGTCGTTGACAGAATTCTCCAATCACTGCCACCAAGCTATAAAAGCTTCGTGATGAACTATAATATGCAAGGGATGAATAAAACTATTCCCGAGCTCTTCGCAATGCTGAAAGCGGCGGAGGTAGAAATCAAGAAGGAGCATCAAGTGTTGATGGTTAGCAAGACCACTAGTTTCAAGAAAAAAGGCAAAGGGAAGAAGAAGGGGAACTTCAAGAAGAACAGCAAACAAGTTGCTGCTCAGGAGAAGAAACACAAGTCTGGACCTAAGCCTGAAACTGAGTGCTTCTACTGCAAGCAGACTGGTCACTGGAAGCGGAACTGCCCCAAGTATTTGGCGGATAAGAAGGATGGCAAGGTGAACAAAGGTATATGTGATATACATGTTATTGATGTGTACCTTACTAGAGCTGGCAGTAGCACCTGGGTATTTGATACTGGTTCTGTTGCTAATATTTGCAACTCGAAACAAGGACTACGGAATAAGCGGACACTAGCAAAGGATGAGGTGACGATGCGCATGGGAAACGGTTCCAAAGTCGATGTGATCGCGGTCGGCACGCTACCTCTACATCTACCTTCGGGATTAATATTAGACCTAAATAATTGTTATTTGGTGCCAGTGTTGAGCATGAACATTATATCTGGATCTTGTTTAATGCGAGACGGTTATTCATTTAAATCAGAGAATAATGGTTGTTCTATTTATATCAGTAATATCTTTTATGGTCATGCACCTTTGAAGAGTGGTCTATTTTTGATGAATCTCGATAGTAGTGATACACATATTCATAATGTTGAAGCCAAAAGATGCAGAGTTGATAATGAAAGTGCAACTTATTTGTGGCACTGTCGTTTAGGTCATATCGGTGTAAAGCGCATGAAGAAACTCCATACTGATGGACTTTTGGAACCACTTGATTATGAATCAGTTGGTACTTGCGAACCGTGCCTCATGGGCAAGATGACTAAAACACCGTTCTCCGGTACTATGGAGAGAGCAACAGATTTGCTGGAAATCATACATACCAATGTATGTGGTCCAATGAATATTGAGGCTCGTGGCGGATATCGTTATTTTCTCACCTTCACAGATGACTTAAGCAGATATGGGTATATCTACTTAATGAAACACAAGTCTGAAACATTTGAAAAGTTCAAAGAATTTCAGAGTGAAGTTGAAAATCATCGTAACAAGAAAATAAAGTTTCTACGATCAGATCATGGAGGAGAATATTTGAGTTACGAGTTTGGTGTACATTTGAAAAATTGTGGAATAGTTTCGCAACTCACGCCACCCGGAACACCACAGTGTAATGGTGTGTCCGAACGTCGTAATCGTACTTTACTAGATATGGTGCGATCTATGATGTCTCTTACGGATTTACCGCTATCGTTTTGGTGTTATGCTTTAGAGACGGCCGCATTCACGTTAAATAGGGCACCATCAAAATCTGTTGAGACGACGCCTTATGAACTATGGTTTGGCAAGAAACCAAAGTTGTCGTTTCTTAAAGTTTGGGGCTGTGATGCTTATGTGAAAAAGCTTCAACCTGATAAGCTCGAACCCGAATCGGAGAAATGTGTCTTCATAGGATACCCAAAGGAGACTGTTGGGTACACCTTCTATCACAGATCCAAAGGCAAGACATTCGTTGCCAAGAATGGATCCTTTCTAGACAAGGAGTTTCTCTCGAAAGAAGTGAGCGGGAGGAAAGTAGAACTTGACGAGGTAATTGTACCTGCTCCCTTATTAGAAAGTAGTACATCACAGAAAACTGTTTCTGCGACGCCTATACCAATTAGTGAGGAAGCTAATGATGATGATCAGGAAACTTCAGGACAAGATACTACTGAACCTCGTAGATCAACCAGAGAGAGATCCGCACCAGAGTGGTACGGTAATCCTGTTCTGGAAATCATGCTACTAGATCATGATGAACCTACGAACTATGAAGAAGCGATGGCGAGCCCAGATTCCGCAAAATGGCTTGAAGCCATGAAATCTGAGATGGGATCCATGTATGAGAACAAAGTATGGACTTTGGTTGACTTGCCCGATGATCGGCAAGCGATTGAGAATAAATGGATCTTCAAGAAGAAGACTGACGCTGACGGTAATATTACTGTCTACAAAGCTCGACTTGTCGCAAAGGGTTTTTGACAAGTTCAAGGGGTTGACTACGATGAGACCTTCTCACCCATAGCGATGCTTAAGTCTGTCTGAATCATGTTAGCAATTGCCGCATTTCATGATTATGAAATATGGCAGATGGATGTCAAAACTGCATTCCTGAATGGATTTCTAGAAGAAGAGTTGTATATGATGCAACCGAAAGGTTTTGTTGATCCAAAGGTAGCTAACAAAGTGTGCAAGCTCCAGCGATCCATTTATGGACTGGTGCAAGCCTCTCGGAGTTGGAATAAACGCTTTGATAGTGTGATCAAAGCATTTGGTTTTATACAGACTTTCGGAGAAGCCTGTATTTACAAGAAAGTGAGTGGGAGCTCTGTAGCATTTATGATATTATATGTGGATGACATATTACTGATTGGAAATGATATAGAATTTCTGGATAGCATAAAGGGATACTTGAATAAGAGTTTTTCAATGAAAGACCTCGGTGAAGCTGCTTACATATTAGGCATAAAGATCTATAGAGATAGATCAATACGCTTAATTGGACTTTCACAAAGCACATACCTTGACAAGATTTTGAAGAAGTTCAAAATGGATCAAGCAAAGAAAGGGTTCTTGCCTGTGTTACAAGGTGTGAAGTTGAGTCAAACTCAATGCCCGACCACTACAGAAGATAGAGAGAAAATGAAAGATGTTCCCTATGCTTCAGCCATAGGCTCTATCATGTATGCAATGCTGTGTACCAGACCTGATGTGTGCCTTGCTATAAGTTTAGCAGGGAGGTACCAAAGTAGTCCAGGAGTGGATCACTGGACAGCGGTCAAGAACATCCTGAAATACCTGAAAAGGACTAAGGATATGTTTCTCATATATGGAGGTGACAAAGAGCTCACCGTAAGAGGTTACGTTGATGCAAGCTTTGACACCGATCCAGACAATTCTAAATCGCAAACCGGATACGTGTTTACATTAAACGATGGAGTTGTCAGTTGGTGCAGTTCTAAACAAAGCATCGTAGCGGGATCTACATGTGAAGCGGAGTACATAGCTGCTTCGGAAGCAGCGAACGAAGGAGTCTGGATGAAGGAGTTCATATCCGATCTAGGTGTCATACCTAGTGCATCGGGTCCAATGAAAATCTTTTGTGACAATACTGGTGCAATTGCCTTGGCAAAGGAATCCAGATTTCACAAAAGGACCAAGCACATCAAGAGATGCTTCAATTCCATCCGGGATCTAGTCCAGGTGGGAGACATAGAGATTTGCAAGATACATACGGATCTGAATGTTGCAGACCCGTTGACTAAGCCTCTTCCACGAGCAAAACATGATCAGCACCAAGACTCCATGGGTGTTAGAATCATTACAGTGTAATCTAGATTATTGACTCTAGTGCAAGTGGGAGACTGAAGGAAATATGCCCTAGAGGCAATAATAAAGTTATTATTTATTTCCTTATATCATGATAAATGTTTATTATTCATGCTAGAATTGTATTAACCGAAAACATAATACATGTGTGAATACATAGACAAACAAAGTGTCACTAGTATGCCTCTACTTGACTAGCTCGTTAATCAAAGATGGTTATGTTTCCTAATCATGAACAAAGAGTTGTTATTTGATTAACGAGGTCACATCATTAGTTGAATGATCTCATTGACATGACCTATTCCATTAGCTTAGCACCCGATCGCTTAGTATGTTGCTATTGCTTTCTTCATGACTTATACATGTTCCTATGACTATGAGATTATGCAACTCCCGTTTGCCGGAGGAACACTTTGTGTGCTACCAAACGTCACAACTTAACTGGGTGATTATAAAGGAGCTCTACAGGTGTCTCCAATGGTAGATGTTGGGTTGGTGTATTTCGAGATTAGGATTTGTCACTCCGATTGTCGGAGAGGTATCTCTGGGCCCTCTCGGTAATGCACATCACATAAGCCTTGCAAGCATTGCAACTAATAAGTTAGTTGCGGGATGATGTATTACGGAATGAGTAAATAGACTTGCCAGTAACGAGATTGAACTAGGTATTGGATACCGACGATCGAATCTCGGGCAAGTAACATACCGATGACAAAGGGAACAACGTATATTGTTATGCGGTCTGACCGATAAAGATCTTCGTAGAATATGTAGGAGCCAATATGGGCATCCAGGTCCCGCTATTGGTTATTGACCGGAGATGTGTCTCAGTCATGTCTACATTGTTCTCGAACTGTAGGGTCCGCACGCTTAACGTTACGATGATAGTTATTATGAGTTTATGCATTTTGATGTACCGAAGTTAGTTCGGAGTCCCGGATGTGATCACGGACATGACGAGGAGTCTCGAAATGGTCAAGACATAAAGATTGATATATTGGAAGCCTATGTTTGGATATCGGAAGTGTTCCGGGTGAAATCGGGATTTTACCGGAGTACCGGGAGGTTACCGGAACCCCCGGGAGCTATATGGGCCTTAGTGGGCTTTAGTGGAAAGGAGAAAGGGGCAGCCCAAGGTGGCCGCGCGCCTCCCCCTCCCCTAGTCCTATTAGGACTAGGAGAGGTGGCCGGCCCCCTTCTCTCTCTTCCCCCCCCCCTTAAGGAATCCTATTCCTACTAGGATTGGGGGGGAATCCTACTCCCAGAGGGAGTAGGACTCTCCTGGCGCGCCCTCCTTGGCCGGCCAGCCCCTCCCCCTTGGATCCTTTATATACAGGGGCAGGGGGCACCTCTAGACACACAATTTGATCCTTGAGATCGTTCCTTAGCCGTGTGCGGTGCCCCCTGCCACCATATTCCACCTCGATCATATTGTAGCGGAGCTTAGGCGAAGCCCTGCGACGGTAGAACATCAAGATCGTCACCACGCCGTCGTGCTGACGGAACTCTTCCCCGACGCTTTGCTGGATCGGAGTCCGGGGATCGTCATCGAGCTGAACGTGTGCTAAGAACTCGGAGGTGCCGGAGTAACAGTGCTTGGATCGGTCGGATCGGGAAGACATACGACTACTTCCTCTACGTTGTGTCAACGCTTCCGTAGTTGGTCTGCGTGGGTACGTAGACAACACTCTCCCCTCTTGTTTCTATGCATCACCATAATCTTGCGTGTGCGTAGGAATTTTTTTGAAATTACTGCGTTCCCCAACAAATACATGTGTGAATACATAGATAAACAGAGTGTCACTAGTATGCCTCTACTTGACTAGCTCGTTAATCAAAGATGGTTATGTTTCCTAACCATGAACAAAGAGTTGTTATTGGATTAATGGTATCACATCATTAGGTGAATGATTTGATTGACATGACCCATTCCATTAGCTTAGCACCTGATAGTTTAGTATGTTGCTATTGCTTTCTTCATGACTTATACATGTTCCTATGACTACGAGATTATGCAACTCCCGTTTGCCGAAGGAACACTTTGTGTGCTACCAAACGTCACAATGTAAATGGGTGATTATAAAGGTGCTCTACAGGTGTCTCCAAAGGTAGATGTTGGATTGGCGTATTTCGAGATTAGGATTTGTCACTCCGATTGTCGGAGAGGTATCTCTGGGCCCTCTCGGTAATGCACATCACATAAGCCTTGCAAGCATTACAACTAATATGTTAGTTGTCAGATGATGTATTACGGAACGAGTAAAGAGACTTGCCGGTAACGAGATTGAACTAGGTATTGGATACCGACGAACGAATCTCGGGCAAGTAACATACCGATGACAAAGGGAACAACGTATGTTGTTATGCGGTCAGACCAATAAAGATCTTCGTAGAATATGTAGGAGCCAATATGGGCATCCAGGTCCCGCTATTGGTTATTGCCGACGACGTGTCTCGGTCATGTCTACATTGTTCTCGAACCGTAGGGTCCGCACGCTTAAAGTTACGATGACAGTTGTTATGAGTTTTATGCATTTTGATGTACCGAAGTTTGTTCGGAGTCCCGGATGTGTTCACGGACATGATAAGGAATCTCGAAATGGTCGAGACATAAAGATTGATATATTGGATGACTATATTCGGACACCGGAAGCGTTCCGGGGAAGTTCGGATAAAACCGGAGCACCGGGGGTTACCGGAACCCCCCGGGGAGTTAATGGGCCTCATGGGCCTAAAGTGGAGAAGAGGAAGGGGCTGCCAGGGCAGGCCGCGCGCCCCCTCTCCCCCTAGTCCGAATTGGACAAGGAGGGAGGGGCGGCGCCCCCCCTTTCCTTCTCTCCCCCCTCTCTCCTACTTGGACAAGGAAAAGGGAGGGGAGTCCTACTCCCGGTAGGAGTAGGACTCTTCCTGCGCACCTCCTCTAGGCCGGCCGCACCCCCCCCCCTTGGATCCTTTATATACGGAGGCAGGGGGGCACCCTAGAACACACAAGTTGATCTTCGTGATCATTCCTTAGCCGTGTGCGGTGCCCCCTCCACCATATTCCACCTCGGTCATATCGTTGTAGTGCTTAGGCGAAGCCCTGCGTCGGTAGAACATCATCATCGTCACCACGCCGTTGTGCTGACGGAACTCATCCCCGAAGCTTTGCTGGATCGGAGCCCGGGGAGCGTCCTCGAGCTGTACGTGTGCTAAGAACTCGGAGGTGCCGGAGTAACGGTGCTTGGATCGGTCGGATCGGGAAGACGTACGACTACTTCCTCTACGTTGTGTCAACGCTTCCGCTGCGATCTATAAGGGTACGTAGATCATACTCTCCCCTCTCGTTGCTATGCATCACCATGATCTTGCGTGTGCGTAGGAAATTTTTTGAAATTACTACGTTCCCCAACAGTAGTTTCAATGGTGAACATCACTATGTTGATCATATCTACTATATGATTCACGCTCGACCTTTCGGTCTCCGTGTTCCGAGGCCATATCGGTTATATGCTAGGCTCGTCAAGTTTAACCTGAGTATTCCGCGTGTGCAACTGTTTTGCACCCGTTCTATTTGAACGTAGAGCCTATCACACCTGATCATCACGTGGTGTCTTAGCACGAAGAATTTTCGCAACGGTGCATACTCAGGGAGAACACTTATAATTTGATAATTTAGTGAGGGATCATCTTATAATGCTACCGTCAATCAAAGCAAGATAAGATGCATAAAAGATAAACATCACATGTAATCAATATAAGTGATATGATATGGCCATCATCATCTTGTACTTGTGATCTCCATCTCCAAAGTACCGTCATGATCACCATCGTCACCGGCGTGACACCTTGATCTCCATCGTAGCATCGTTGTCGTCTCGCCAATCTTATGCTTCCACGACTATCGCTACCGCTTAGTGATAAACTAAAGCATTACAGCGCGATTGCATTGCATACAATAAAGCGACAACCATATGGCTCCTGCCAGTTGCCGATAACTCGGTTACAATACATGATCATCTCATACAATAAAATTTAGCATCATGTCTTGACCATATCACATCACAACATGCCCTGCAAAAACAAGTTAGACGTCCTCTACTTTGTTGTTGCAAGTTTTACGTGGCTACTACGGGCTTCGCAAGAACCGTTCTTACCTATGCTTCAAAACCACAACGATTGTTTGTCAAGTTGGTGTTATTTTAACCTTCGCAAGGACCAGATGTAGCCACACTCGGTTCAACTAAAGTTGGAGAAACTGACACCCGCCAGCCACCTGTGTGCAAACCACGTCGGTAGAATTAGTCTTGCGTAAGCGTACGCGTAATGTCAGTCCAGGCCGCTTCATCCAACAATACCGCCGAATCAAAGTATGATATGCTGGTAAGCAGTATGACTTATATCTCCCATAACTCACTTGTGTTCTACTCGTGCATAACATCAACGCATAAAACCTACGCTTGGATGCCACTGTTGGGGAACGTAGTAATTTCAAAAAAAATTCCTACGCACACGCATGATCATGGTGATGCATAGCAACGAGAGAGGAGAGTGTTGTCTACGTACCCTCGTAGACTGAAAGCGAAAGCGTTAGCACAACGCGGTTGATGTAGTCGTACGTCTTCACGGCCCGACCGATCAAGCACCGAAACTACGTCACCTCCGAGTTCTAGCACACGTTCAGCTCGATGACGATCCCCGGACTCCGATCCAGCAGAATGTAGGGGAAGAGTTCCGTTAGCACGACGACATGGTGACGATCTTGATGTTCTACCGTCGCAGGGCTTCGCCTAATCACCGCTACAATATTATCGAGGATTATGGTGGAAGGGGGCACCGCACACGGCTAAGAGATCAATGATCAATTGTTGTGCCTATGGGGTGCCCCCTGCCCCTGTATATAAAGGAGCAAGGGGGGAGGCGGCGGCCTAGGAGGAGGGCGCGCCAAGGGGGAGTCCTACTCCCACCGGGAGTAGGACTCCTTCCCTTGTTGGAGTAGGTGAGAAGGAAAGAGGGGGAGAGGAACAAGGAAAAGGGGGTTGCACCCCTTGTCCAATTCGGACCAGAGGGGGGGCGCGCGCCTCCTTCCTTTTGCCCTCTCTCCTCTATTCCCGTACGGCCCAATAAGACCCATATACTTCCCGGCGAATTCACGTAACTCTCCGGTACTCCGAAAAATACCCGAATCACTCGGAACCTTTCCGATGTCCGAATATAGTCGTCCAATATATCGATCTTTACGTCTCGACCATTTCGAGACTCCTCGTCATTACCCTGATCTCATCCGGGACTCCGAACTCCTTCGGTACATCAAAACTCATAAACTCATAATATAACTGTCATCGAAACCTTAAGCGTGCGGACCCTACGGGTTTGAGAACAATGTAGACATGACCGAGACACGTCTCCGGTCAATAACCAATAGCGGAGCCTGGATGCTCATATTGGCTCCCACATATTCTATGAAGAACTTTATCGGTCAAACCGCATAACAACATACATTGTTCCCTTTCTCATCGGTATGTTACTTGCCCGAGATTCGATCATCGGTATCTCAATACCTAGTTCAATCTCGTTACCGGCAAGTCTCTTTACTCGTTCCGTAATACATCATCTCACAACTAACTCATTAGTTGCAATGCTTGCAAGGCTTTAGGTGATGTGCATTACCGAGAGGGCCCAGAGATACCTCTCCGACAATCGGAGTGACAAATCCTAATCTCGAAATATGCCGACCCAACAAGTACCTTCGGAGACACCTGTAGAGCACCTTTATAATCACCCAGTTATGTTGTGACGTTTGGTGGCACACAAAGTGTTCCTCTGGTAAATGGGGGTTGCATAATCTCATAGTCATAGGAACATGTATAAGTCATGAAGAAAGCAATAGCAACAAACTAAACGATCAAGTGCTATGCTAACGGAATGGGTCAAGTCAATCACATCATTCTCCTAATGATGTGATCCCGTTAATCAAATGACAACTCATGTCTATGGTTAGGAAACATAACCATATTTAATCAACGAGCTAGTCAAGTAGAGGCATACTAGTGACACTCTGTTTGTCTATGTATTCACACATGTATTATGTTTCCGGTTAATATAATTTTAGCATGAATAATAAACATTTATCATGATATAAGGAAATATATAATAACTTTATTATTGACTCTAGGGCATATTTCCTTCAATGAGTGTATGCACGTATACAAGAGCGCGGCACATTGCACCCCATTATTTTGAAGGTCAAAAATATGGTCTTTTGTGGTCTGGAAAAAGCCAAAAATTTCAATGCATGCATGTACACTGCCGTAGCATAACTTTGCCAATTTCATCAATATATTTGCTTGCATGTATGAGATATAAAAGAAAAGTATAGATACATGGAAAAATAGCTTGTTTTTTTGTTGATTTTGGGCTGGAATTTAATATTCTTGGTGTAGCATATAATACAACATATTACCTCTATCCCAAAAAACTTTCGTAGATTTATCTATATACGGATGCATCTAATACTAAAATGTGTCTATATACATTTGTATTTAGGCAAATGTAAAACAATCTTTTCAGGGCGGAGGGAGTATTATTTTGGGCCGAAATTTAACATGTACTTAGACCACGTACATCAAACGTATTCAATATCCATGCTAAAAGAGTTAAAACTTTTAAGCACCATACTTCAGGGGTTAAAAAATGTACTTCAGTGCCCCGTGCTACAAAAGTCCACTTTACAGTTAGCCCCAACACTAACCATCAGCTGATAAAACATGAGCGAACCAACCTGTGGTTGTACAGTTAGGAGGACAGCGGTATCCTCAACCCACCAGGGTTCAAGTCATGATGCTTGTATTTTTCTGGATTTATTTCGGGATTTCCAGTGATGTGCATTCAGTGGGAGGAGACGTTCCCGTCGACTACGAGGTGTCTATGGTGACTTTGTCAATCTTAAAATTATATGTCATCTTACTCTCTCGGAAGTGCTCATAAGCGTTTGTTGGGCAATCAGCTAAGAAGTCGCTGACCGGAAAACTTGGAGTCTTGGAGAGCCAACTTTCGGTAACAGTCACAGTGCAAGCACACTTAGCACATGAGCTGGACCATTACTTTCCTTCTTTACATGCTGAATTACAAAGGAATTGAAAGTATGCGCTAGCTCTTCAATTTGAAATAAAACAGGTGCCACAACAGAGCGACCGTTGAGCGAGAGTTCTAGAGATAGACGATCTCTAGACTATTCGTCTCTATCATATCACCACATCAGCAAAGCCGCAAAGATTTGTCAAGATAACTCCATCACGAAGTGCTAGTACTTCAGCGATCATTGGATCTGTGACCCCTGGGTGAGGTTTATACATTTATTTGAATCCGCGAACAAGTTTTGAATATCTTGAACTTCTGTAAATTCTTAAATATTTTTTTATTTGTGACTAATTTTCAAATTTATGAACATTTATTAAATCCGTGAAACTTTTCAACTCGTTAACAATTTTTCTACTTTGAGAACATCTTTCAAACCATGCGTAGTGGCAAAAGAAACAAAAGGCTCAATCCGTGCTAGGGGTGACTAGCGATCCATGTGTGCACCAATGGGCCAGGCCAACTCATGAATCTACTATAACTCTATAAGAAGAAAAGGCAACAAATGATATAAAACAAGGATGCACAAAATACTATATACTAACCAATTTGAAAATAGCAAGATAGTTATAATAATGGAGCCGGCATAAATGAATAAAACCCAAAAGTGTTTTGCTTTTCTTTGTAGCCGCATATATAGTGTTGCACCAAGGTGCTCTACATTTAACTTAGTGATATGATTACAAGCCAAATATATTCCTAGATACTAACAAATGGTTTGTTCTGGACCGAGATACTAGCTGGTAATGCCCATGTAGTTACTGTCACACATATGCAAATATAAATAATACTACACAATAAAAAATAAATCGGGAAATGCAGTTGCTTCAATACGTGGTTATGGTGGTTTTCATCTTGGTTGGGGGCTCATGATTCTACCGCATGAAGAAATGGCAACATCATAGAAAAACAATATGCACACAATACTATATACGAGCCAGTTTAAAGAAGCTTCTTGCAGAAAAACTAGTTTAGAGAAGCACACTATTAGTCGTAAACTAATGGAGCTAGTGTAAGTGAATACAAACTGAAAGTGTCCGCTTCACTTGTTGCCGCACACAGTGTCGCGCCAAGACAACCAAAAGGCTCCAACACGAAATGAATGCCATGGTGATTTCACTGGATGAGTTCCTCTTGTTACTTAGCAATATGATTACTCGTCTAAAAAAAGCATTATGATTACAAGAAAAATATAGGGCCGATTACTAGCTTATGTTTTTTGTTTCCAAAGTAATCGTGTGAAATCTTACCCAGAGACTCTATCTACCATCCAATTTGATTGCACAAGACGTAGCTGGCAAGCCTATATCTACCGTCCATGAAGTAACGGAAGCTACGCAGACAAAAAAAGTTTGTTTTGCTTTTCCGCGAAGTACAACCCCGAGCCAAATTAGGACATACTATGCCCCAAGCCCCAAACACGTGGCATGGAACCAACGTCCCATTTTTTACCATGGTTTACCATTGGTTTATGAAGCCATGTGCTGGCAATGCTCATGTAGTCAGTGTCACGAATTTAATAAATGTTCATAAATTTGAAAAGTTGTTAACGAGTTGCTCTAAAGTTGTTTTGGCAATGCTCATGTAGTCAGTGTCAGAGCCACGCAGGAAAAAGACTTAACTGAGATACTCAGTTGCTCTACTATACGTGCTTATGGTGGTTTTGTGTTGGCTGGAGGCTCATTATTCTACTGTATAAAGAAAATACAACAAACGGTTAGAACAGCGAGCACATATATATTAACCAATTTAAAAGAGCGGAGTATTTGTAAAGTATCGGAGTTTAGTATAAATCAATATACACCAAAAGTGTTCCCTCGGCTTTGTAGCCGCACATAGTGTCGCGTCAACACAACCAAGAGGCTTCAATGCACCATGCACGAAACCAATGGCGTGTTGATTTCACTCCATGAGTTACCTTGTAAATTACTGAAATGATTATGAGCTAAATATAGAACCGGTCACTGGCACACGTTCGAACCTATCTACTGTCCATATAGGAAACAAAAACTACAGACAAAACAAAGTTTGTTTTGCTTCTTCACAAAGTATAACCCCGTGCCAAATTAACCTAAGGCGCAAATGCCCCAAGCCCCAGACACGTGGCACGGAATCGGTTTACTGTGGATTTTTGTAACCATGAGTTTGCAATGCCAAAGTAGTCACTATCACCTATATAAGCATGACACCTTCCATCCATTGATCCATCCAAGGCGTGGCAGCAAAGCTATTCCTATTGCCGCTTGTTTTTCCCTTCAAACGTTCACCTCGCGCCTAACATGGGGTCTCGGCAGGACCAGCCCGCCGTCAACGGGGAGCAAGGTGACGGCGCGGGGGCAGCCTACGTGCGGTACAGGGAGTGCCAGCGCAACCATGCCATCGGAATCGGCCGCTACGCCGTCGACGGCTGCCAAGAGTTCACGGTGTTAATGGGCGTCGACGAGGCTGCCATGCTCCTCTGCGCGGCGTGTGGCTGCCACCGCAACTTCCACAGGCGCGAGGTCGTCAACGAGTTCGGCGTCGACTACCATGCTCCCCGGACGCCCCCCGCCGACGAACATCGCCGTTGAAGCCATGAAGCCTATTGCTGCTGCTGCTGCCGCCTCTTCTTGCTCATCGTGAATTGGATCTAGCTGGAGCATGCATGGCCCATGCACGGCTGGTAGCATTTTATTTCATCTTCTTTGTCATCTTATGAAATTAGTGTGGATGAATAATACGCGGGGGATGTCCCGTCCGCGTAGATCGATCGATGTGATGAACCTCTTCTATGAATTCGAATTTGATTTCCCTTGTGCCTTTTTACTTGATGAGGTTTGTTCTTCACTACAGTAACTTTCCAGAGTCTGAAAATAATAAATTTATAGTTACTCTCATTTGCTTTAATCAAACCGATTTCGGAGCAATGTCACCAGATCACCACATCGAGGAACGACCTTTTCTCTTTGGGATATATATCAATCTGCTGTTTCTCCAAGCTACTGGCATCGTCGCGCACGTACGCTCCTCATTCTCCTGATTATAATTAAGTTGGACCATATTATGCGCGCAGGGCGGCTTGATGATTAATCATGTTCTAGCAAGTTGAAACCGACCTCCTTGTGTGTTACCGTGAGACTAGTGCTGTAAGAATGTACTCCCTCTGTCATATAATATAAGAGCATTTTTATAAAATAGAGAGTATTTATTTTGGATGGACGCCGCAACCTTTTTCTCTTTTGATTGGAAGAGTGGACGCCGCAAGTAGCTGAGCTCCGGTCCAAAGCCCGCCCACATGCTCCCAAGTCCTGTCCGGCTAGTTTCCACAAGGCAATGGCAAGGCTGCCATTGCTATACCATGCGTCCATGCCTACTGCCAGCAGCACGCATTTTGTTGGTTTCTGGATATTCCAGGAATAATTTTGTTTGTTTCTAGATATTTCCTGCTCGCTACTTTTGGTCCTTCTTTAAATTTACTTTTTGATTTAAAAATTAAACGAATATTTTTCATATATATAATGATTTTAATGCATGATAAATTTTTAAGTAAACTATAAACAACTTTAAGCACATGATGAACATTCTTGTAAATGCATGATGAACAATTTTCTAATGCGTGATAAACATTTTAAGAAAAAACATGAACCATTTTTTATGAGCATGGTGAACTGCATTCAGTAGAGGCTGGCTCCTCGCCTAGCGCCGCGGGCCACTCCGGCCGCGGCGGTCACCAAACCGTCGGCCGCTACTCCGGCAGCTGACGGCCACAACACGCCCCATCTGCCGAATCGCGCTCTCCCCCATGGCGCTCTCAGATCTTAAGTTTGAGATGGGATTGGCTTTTGAAGCTTACATCTGGAAGCAGTTTGGTGTTCCTGTCAATCACTTCGATGGGAGCAAGCTGCGTGAGTTCATTTTGTGGCAGAGATTTCCAGATCCAGGCTTCGTATCAACTGTGAGTCCGTTAGTCTCATTTTGCAATCTTGCTTTGGAGGTCACGCCTCCCGTTTCAAAGTCTCCTGTCTGCAAAATTGGTCTTTCAAGTTCAGTGTGTCCTCAAAAGAAGTTGGATTTGCCATCATGAAGGGGGGAAATTTTGTTAATGATCTTTTGAGCTTGGGTTTCCTTTTCTGGGGTAATGGTGGTCCTGATTATCAAAAGGAGTTTCGTCTATACCAACAAGAGCTTGATCAAGAATGGACAGTGGTTGATCGCTCCAGCGATCGTAGATCATATGCCGATGTTGCCCAATCTGCAAGATTCTTCTCCTCTCCTCGCGAACATCAAGTTCCCGAGAATCAGCGCTCGATCCCTGTCTCAGCAAGATTGACGCAATCATCGCCGGCCATCAATGCTGCATTAACTTCCCCAAACAACATTACCGTAGGCAGAGCGGGATCTTTGGGTTTTCAAATTCCTGGGCCATCCAATGGGCCTAACAACACATCTGGAGGGGCTACGAAAGGCAACTTTTCCATCCGGTGCCTATCTGTGGGCCATCTGCGGCCGAGCTGCACCAGTCGTATTAGATGCAGGGGTTGTTGGCGCCTGGGCCATATTAAAGATAATTGCCGTTTTTCGGGCACGGTTAACACTACGACTTCCCATAGTGATGGCACTTTTCAGCAGCATATCTACCCTGTTTTGGCACCTACCCAAAATAGAAATCAAGTGCTGGGGCGGGCCCCCAATGTCAAGGATACATGCATCCCCCTCTCGTCATCTCCGTCTTGACTTGGTCCACTTCACAGCCACACTACACCCCAGACGACTCGCATTCCCACCGCTTTCTACAACTGCGGCACAACTCCTTTGCTCCGGTAGCCTTCTCCGCCGAAGTTCCGAGCCCATCCGCCCCCGATCCTATGGCCACTTTCCCCTTTGATCCATCACCGTTCCTTCCTGCGGGCTGTCACGCCATTGAAGTTGAAGGTCGACCAGCACGTGTTAGAGTTTTCCATCGTGACCTGCTCCCGGCTAATGAGGATTTGGCCATCGCAACCTTGGTCCCCATGCCGCAAGGTGAAGTCGTTTTCGCCAATATCAGGGAAGTTCTCTTGGAGTTTCTCTTATCTAGGCGTATGGGTTTCAAGGCCATTACCAGATGTCCTTTTGGGCAGGCTTTTGTAAGGCTTAATAGTGCAGCAGATAGAGATGTTCTTGTTAATGGGAGCCCTTTCCCTTATGATGATGTGCATGTGGTCTTCCAAAGACATAATGAAGGTCTGAATTGGAAAAATTACAGTCTCAATAGAGATGTTTGGCTCTTGCTTGTGGGTTTTCCAGCAGATCTGCGCAACTTTCATGAATTATCCAATGCTACAGCTAGTTTTGATAGGCTTTTGTCTTGGGATAGAACCAAATCTTCAGATGCTGCAGTTGTCGTCAAAGTCAGAATTGATGCCCTCACACACATCCCCATCAGTATTCTGGTTTCAGGTGGAAACAATCTGTTAGGTCAATCCTAGACATGTCCAGTTGTCATTTTTCAAGATCAACTTTTAGGAGGTGGAACTGCAGAAGAAGATCCGATACCTGTGGATGGCAATCCACACCCACGCCCCCCAGAGCAGTTCCACCACCCAAACCAACATAATCTGTTTTTGGGTCCCGTAGCTTTCAATCCAGAAATTCACCTGCAGCAGGATCAGAACCACCATAATCAGGAACATGACATTGAAGCCCATGTAGAGCAAGTCGCAGAGGATGAGTGGGACCACTGGGCTATGCCTCCAGCTCAACAAAATAATGTCCCTGCAGTTCAGGCAGGGGACCTGATTGCCCTAAATGATTTGATGGATCCGTTGGAAAATCAAATTGTAGATCAAGTCATGGAAGAGGGTAACAGTGGCATTACCCTTTCTCTAGGGCTGCCTGATATTAGTGCTAGCTCAGAAGAATCTGTTGGTGGAAGGAACAATGAGCCTCTTGAGCTACTTGCACCAATAGTGCCACCTGTGCTCCCAATTCCTCAGATTGGTTTTGATCTCAATTTGCCTGTTCAGTTTGATCGGCCTCTTGAGCCTCTGAATGCCCCCAATCCCAGCTCAACATATCCTACCTCCTGCGT
>NC_041384.1:688735082-688736427 GCF_002162155.2 Triticum dicoccoides
TGAGCAACCTAAGATCAACTTTCATAATCCTGAGACTTTGTTTCCTGAAATTGGTAAGGGGACTGTTTGCCTTATACCACAACTGAATGACACAAATCAGACAGAGAAAGGGGCAGATGAGCTGCAAAGTGCTCTCTCTTTGGTCGTTGATTCTGAACTAGCACCAATTCCACAGTTTGCTGCACCAACAGATGCTCCTCAGTTGCCCTTGAAGAGACAATTCTGCAAAAGGATGCTCAGATTATTGCAGATGAAGTAGGACAATTTACTTCAGACACTACTGTCCAAACAGATATCAACACTCTCCTAGACCCAGTTCTAACAGATCTACTGCCAATGCAAGTCACTAATGCTGATGCAGAAAATGAGGTTCTCAACAACACTATGCAGAATTCAGGTACCTCATCAGATGAGCCACCACCTGGTTTTCCTGTTCCTCTTTTCAAGAACAACATAACTGTGGGTGCTGTTCACTTGCCAGATGTGGCAGATCTTGTTATTCAGGCCAAGATAGCTGGCAGCAAGGAGATCGTGGGAGTGGAAGGCATTGCCCTATGGCAGAAACATTTTGCCCCAACAGAAGCTACTGACAATACAATCCAGGTATCAGAGGAATGGGCTGACTTCATCACTTTAGCATTGTTAACACCTGATAATTTTGAAAGGGCTAAAGCTTTGCTCTCCTCTCAGTTATGGCATTATATTTTAGAAGGGGCAAATAAGTCACAATGCAGACCTTTTGTTATGCCTGTCGCCTGTCTTTCTCAGCATGCTCCCAATTGCAAAATGCAGGAGATGGAACAAGAAGCTTCTTCTGTAACAGCTTTCTCCACACCCCAGAGCAAACCTGCTGTAGCACCAAAACCAATTCTGCCTTCCACCACAACAACCGTCTATGTTTCCAAGAAAAGGAAGGAGAAAGCACATCTGGTTGATACAGAGGTAAGAAGGAGTGATAGGTTACAATTACTCAATAATGGTTTCAGAAAACAGACTTGCCAGACCAAAAATTGCTTACCCTGTAATACTGTTCCTCCAAATATTACTCCTAAGGTGGTTAAAAATCTTTCCGTCTCCTTCTGCAAGGCTGCTGCTCAGGATTGTTCAGAAGAGATGTTGCAGCAACCAAAGAAGAAGAAAGAGGGGAAAGATGGTAATGCTTCTACTACTGGACTGCAGAAGAAGAAAGTTGGGGCAAAACCTTGAGAGACTACACTTTTCATAAGATAGTTAATTTACAGTGCTTTGCAGCTTAGACATCTTTGCTTAATGTACGAAATGAACTCAGTGTGCTTGCTAACTCCTATCAGTTTAATGTCTAGTTTGCGCTCGAAACTCTTTGCCT
>NC_041384.1:688737892-688740272 GCF_002162155.2 Triticum dicoccoides
GGCCGCTCTCCCGGCCGCTCGCCGCGCACACGCGCCGCCCTCCCGTGACCGGCCACTGCCTCGGCTCGCCGCTGCAGGGCGCAGCGCCGGCCGGCCAGCCTCTTCGCGGCCGCGCCCGTGGTCGGCCTCGGGCACGGGCACCACACCCGTGCGCCCGCACGCCCATAACCGCTATGGCCCCCCTGGGCCACTTACATGCGGGCCCCAGCGCCATGAGAACGAAATTTTAAAAAAGAATTAATTAAATAAATAAATAATAATAAAAATAATTAATTAACCAAATAATTAACTTAATTAATTCTGTTTAAATTAACTAATTAAGATTAATTAACCTAGTAACTAGTTAACCTAATTAACTACTGGTAATTAGTCAAACAGTCGCTGACAGGTGGGACCCACCTTTCAGGTTGACCAGGTCAACTGCTGACATCATGATGACGTCAGCAAACACTGTTTTGGATAATGTTGAATTAAATTAATTAATTAAAATGCTAAAATTGATTTAAATCTTTTAAAATCAATATAAAATAAACCCTAGCTCGGATGGAAAAACTTTGTACATGAAAGTTGCTCAGAACGACGAGACGAATCCGGATACGCAGCCCGTTCGTCCGCCACGCTTCCCTAGCATAGCGAGCATGCAACTTTCCCCCTCCGGTTCATCTGTCCGGAAACGCGAAACACCGGGGATATTTTCCCGGATGTTTCCCCCCTTCACCGGTATCACCTCATACCGCGTTAGGGCACCCCTAGCAGCGCTACTTGTCATGTCATGCATCGCTATGCATCTGTTTTCTTATTATTTACTGTTTCTTCCCCCTCTTCTCTCGCTAGACACCGAGACTGACGCCGCTGGTGGTGCCCTGATCGACTACGCTGTTGACGACCCCTCTTTCTTGCCAGAGCAACCAGGCAAGCCGCCCCTTGATCACCAGATATCGCCTATTCTCTTTATACTGCTTGCATTAGAGTAGTGTAGCATGTTACTGCTTTCCATTAATCCTATTCTGATGCATAGCCTGTCATTGTTGCTACAACTGTTGATACCTTACCTGCAATCCTAAATGCTTAATATAGGATGCTAGTTTATCAGCAGTGGCCCTACATTCTTGCTAGTTGCCATGCTGTACTATCGGGCCGTGATCACGTCGGGTGTTGATCACAGATATATACTATACATATTACACATGATACATGTTGTGACTAAGGTCGGGTCGGCTCGTTGAGTACCCGCGGTTGATTCACGAATTGGGGGCTGAAAGGACATACTTTCCCGACGGCCCTCTGTGTGGATCTTTGTGGCGGAGCGACAGGGCAGTTGAGACCACCCAGGAGAGAGGTGGGCCTGGCCCTGGTCGGCGTTCGCGGTTCCTTCAAAATAACACGCTTAACGAGGTCTGGGTATTTGATCTGAGTGTGGCTACTGGCCTATACGCACTAACCAACTACGCGGGAGCAGTTATGGGCACTCGACGTTGTGGTATCAGCCGAAGCCTTCGTGACGTCTGCGACTGAGCGGCGCGCGCCCGGTTGGACTGGAACGCCTGCTCTTATATAAGGGAGGCTAGGTATGCTCACCGGCCACGTACGCAACATGCAGGTGTGCAATGGGCGATGGGCCCAGACCCCTGCGCCATAGGATTTAGACAGGCGTGCTGACCTCTCTGTTGTGCCTAGGTAGGGCTGAGACGTGTTGATCTTCCGAGGCCGGACATGACCCCGAAAAGTGTGTCCGGACATAGGGGATTGAGCGTGTTGGGAAATGTGGTGCACCCCTGCAGGGAAGTTAATCTATTCGAATAGCCGTGATCTTCGGTAACATGACGACTTGGAGTTGTACCTTGACCTTATGACAACTAGAACCGGATACTTAATATAATACACCCTTCCAAGTGCCAGATACAACCGGTGATGGTTCTCTCATAGGGCGACGAGGGGAGGATCATCGGTTAGGATATTTCTATGCGATGTTACTTGGTGAACTTACCATCTACTCTCTCCCACGTGCTGCAAGATGGAGGTGTCCAGAAGCGTAGTCTTCGATAGGACTAGCTATCCCCCTCTTATTCCGGCATTCTGCAGTTCAGTCCACCTATACTACCCTTATTCCATTTGATACCAATGCATAAATATGTAGTGTAGCTCCTTGTTTGCGAGTACTTTGGATGAGTACTCACGGTTGCTTTGCTCCCCCCTTTTCCCCTTTCTATACCCGATTGCTGCGACCAGACGATGGAGCCCAGGAGCCAGACGCCACTGTCGATGATGACTACTACTACGCTGGAGGTGCCTACTACTACGTGCAGGCCACTGACGACGACCAGGAGTAGTTTAGGAGGATCCCAGGCAGGAGGCATGCGCCTCTTTCGATCTGTATCCC
>NC_041384.1:688740282-688742657 GCF_002162155.2 Triticum dicoccoides
TGAGCAACCTAAGATCAACTTTCATAATCCTGAGACTTTGTTTCCTGAAATTGGTAAGGGGACTGTTTGCCTTATACCACAACTGAATGACACAAATCAGACAGAGAAAGGGGCAGATGAGCTGCAAAGTGCTCTCTCTTTGGTCGTTGATTCTGAACTAGCACCAATTCCACAGTTTGCTGCACCAACAGATGCTCCTCAGTTGCCCTTGAAGAGACAATTCTGCAAAAGGATGCTCAGATTATTGCAGATGAAGTAGGACAATTTACTTCAGACACTACTGTCCAAACAGATATCAACACTCTCCTAGACCCAGTTCTAACAGATCTACTGCCAATGCAAGTCACTAATGCTGATGCAGAAAATGAGGTTCTCAACAACACTATGCAGAATTCAGGTACCTCATCAGATGAGCCACCACCTGGTTTTCCTGTTCCTCTTTTCAAGAACAACATAACTGTGGGTGCTGTTCACTTGCCAGATGTGGCAGATCTTGTTATTCAGGCCAAGATAGCTGGCAGCAAGGAGATCGTGGGAGTGGAAGGCATTGCCCTATGGCAGAAACATTTTGCCCCAACAGAAGCTACTGACAATACAATCCAGGTATCAGAGGAATGGGCTGACTTCATCACTTTAGCATTGTTAACACCTGATAATTTTGAAAGGGCTAAAGCTTTGCTCTCCTCTCAGTTATGGCATTATATTTTAGAAGGGGCAAATAAGTCACAATGCAGACCTTTTGTTATGCCTGTCGCCTGTCTTTCTCAGCATGCTCCCAATTGCAAAATGCAGGAGATGGAACAAGAAGCTTCTTCTGTAACAGCTTTCTCCACACCCCAGAGCAAACCTGCTGTAGCACCAAAACCAATTCTGCCTTCCACCACAACAACCGTCTATGTTTCCAAGAAAAGGAAGGAGAAAGCACATCTGGTTGATACAGAGGTAAGAAGGAGTGATAGGTTACAATTACTCAATAATGGTTTCAGAAAACAGACTTGCCAGACCAAAAATTGCTTACCCTGTAATACTGTTCCTCCAAATATTACTCCTAAGGTGGTTAAAAATCTTTCCGTCTCCTTCTGCAAGGCTGCTGCTCAGGATTGTTCAGAAGAGATGTTGCAGCAACCAAAGAAGAAGAAAGAGGGGAAAGATGGTAATGCTTCTACTACTGGACTGCAGAAGAAGAAAGTTGGGGCAAAACCTTGAGAGACTACACTTTTCATAAGATAGTTAATTTACAGTGCTTTGCAGCTTAGACATCTTTGCTTAATGTACGAAATGAACTCAGTGTGCTTGCTAACTCCTATCAGTTTAATGTCTAGTTTGCGCTCGAAACTCTTTGCCTACATTGAATTTGAGGGTGTTGTAAGATATAAGACAAACTCATATATTTGGAGGTATCAGCTAGAAACAATATTGTTTGGTCCCTTTTGTGATCTAAATTGGATAAGAACTGTTTGCCCCATGAAAGATTGTTCGGCATTCCAAAAGATAATTGATTCGCAGAACGTTGTTTTCCTGCTCAAATCTTATTACACCTTACCAGACCAAATCATAAACATTTGATGCATAAAAATTGGAACATTCTCAATTGGAACATCAGGGGAATTAATGATTGTGACGACCGGATAATTAGGCTACAGTAATCCCACGTCAATGATGCCATGTCACCATGGTTACTGTTGTTAATCTCGCGTTAGTTCAAAACCGATTCAAAATCAAAATTGAATTTAGAGCAAACAATAAAAGTTTTCAAATATTAAAACTAAAATGTTCGGAGTGAACCAAATAATGCATAGGTAATTGTGGTGGAGAAACCAAACTTTGATAAAATGTATAAAGGCTCTAAAATAATTAAAATAGTAGGTAAAACAATTAAGTAAATACCTTTTATAGTTAATGTAATATTTAATTAATTTAATTTTGCACTAAACACAATACGGCACTGATCTAACCTGGTATGCTAATCTAGGTGTTAAAGATGTGTTTTACAAAACTAAAATAATTAGATTCTAAAATATAAACAGAAAAGGAAAAGTAAAACAAAAACAAAACAAAACAAAAAAGAACGAAGAGAGAACCCCTTCCCCTAGGCTGTTCGGCCCAACAGGGCTACCAGGCCCCCCTGGACGGCCCACCCCGCCTCTTTTAATCCCCACTCCTTCCCCGTGACCTAGCACACACCCCCACTCACCCGCACGATCCCCACCCCACTCTCTCGTCCCTCTCCTCCCGAATTGGATCGGGGCTCAACCCCAACTGCGCCCCTCTGTTGCCGCCCGTGGACCCCGTGCCCCGCCACCGACGCTCGTCGCCGGCGCCACCCCGTCGCACGCCTCGCTCCTCCCTCGCCTGGATCGGGATCGGGGAAGCCG
>NC_041384.1:688747036-688760611 GCF_002162155.2 Triticum dicoccoides
ATTGGGTCTTCACTTCGGAAGCTTGGACCAACCAGTATCCTAGCACTATGGTTATTCCGCTTGCCAAGCCCATATCAGGCCATATACCTTGCATTGTTTAGATTAAAACTTCTATACCTAAACCCAACATCTTCATATTTGAAAACTATTGGTTGGAAATTGAAGGATTTAAAGATATTGTGCAACAGAATTGGTCACAGGAAATTGTAGCTATAGGCAATGCCAAAAGACTCACTGCAAAATTCAAGAGATTGCGGAAAAGATTGAAGGAATGGGCTAAGGGTATATATCACAACTCAGTAGTTCTATCAGAGCAACAAATGAGGTCATTCTACTCTTTGATTCTATTGAGGAATTCAGATCTCTCACAGATGTAGAGTGGAATGGGAGGGATTTCCTCAAGCATCATGTCCTCTTCCTTCTTAATCTGCAAAAGATTTACTGGCAGCAAAGAGCAACAATCAGATGGGAAAAGTTTGGGGACGCAAATACAAAATATTTCCAAGCCAAGGCAACAATCAAATATAGAGCTAATCACATTGACACCCTACAGGATGATTGGGAAACACTTTCAGAGATCACTCAGATAAAGCAAGCATTCTTTGGAACAGTTTTAAGAAAAGGCTAAATACTTCTGTTCCAACTCATAATCTGCTTTCTCTAAATGAGCTGCTACACAAAAGGTCTGGTCTTTCTTTCTTGGAGGAACCATTCACAAAACAGGAGATTGACAATGTTGTTAAAGAGTTGCCCCTAGATAAAGCACCAGGCCCAGATGGTTTTAACACCAACTTTCTCAAGCATTGTTGGGATATTATGGCTCCAGACTTCTACTTACTAATTGATGACTTTTTCCATGGTAGAGTCAACCTCCAAAGCATCAATTCTGCTTTTATCACCTTAATTGCAAAAAAAGATTCTCCAATCAATGCTAATGACTATAGGCCCATATCCCTGCTAAACTGCTCCATAAAGCTGATCACTAAGCTGCTAGCCAATAGACTGCAGAAGATTATCCTCAAAATTGGTCACACCAATCAGTATGGTTTTTTGAAAAATAGATCCATACAAGATTGTTTAGCTTGGGACTATGAATTTCTCCATCAATGTCATCACTCTGGTCAACAACTTGTCATTCTAAAACTTGATTTTGAGAAAGCCTTTGATATGATTGAGCACATAACTATTATGGAAATCCTGGAAGCTAGAGGTTTTGGGGATAAGTGGTTAATGTGGATGGGTATGATTTTTACATCAGGATACTCCTCTATACTCCTAAATGGTGTTCCGGGGAAACAGTTCCTTTGCAGAAGAGGAGTAAGACAAGGAGACTCTATATCCCCTCTTCTTTTTGTCCTTGCAGATGATTTACTTCAATCTATTTTGAATGAGGCCATGAACAATAACCTGATAAGCAAGCCTGCAGCTTCTAGACCTGGAACAGATTTTCCTGTGATACAATATGTTGATGACACTGTGATCATTATGCCTGCATGTGAAACCCAAATTGAGCAGCTCCAAAACTTACTAATGCACTACTCAGTCTATACTGGCCTTAGGATTAACTTTGAAAAATCGGTGATTGTCCCTATCAACACACCAGATGATATAATGCAGAGGCTGTCATCAAAATTGAGATGCAAAATTGGCAACTTCCCATTCACATATTTGGGACTTCCACTCAATTTCACCAGACCAAGGATAGAAGATTTTGAGCCTGTAATGCAAAGAATTGATAGAAGACTTGTTGGATGTTCAACATTACTTTCATATGGTGATAAGTTGACCCTGATCAAATCAGTTTTTACTAGCCTCCCTACTTTCTTCATGAGCACGCTCTCCCTGCCAGCTGGTGTCATTGAACAAATCAATAAATACTTGAGACTATTCTTCTAGAGAAAATATGGAGCAGAGAATAGAGGCCCAGCTATGATTTCTTGGGATAAGGTATGTCTTCCCAAAGATCGGGGGGGCTGGGAGTGCTACAGTTAGCTATCCAAAATAAATTTCTCAATAAAGAAGACCTCCCATGTACAGCTTATTTGGTCAACTTACTATCCTGAGGGCATTATCAATAACAGAATGATAGGTTCCTTCTGGTGGAGAAATATTCTAAAAATGATGCCAGAATTCAAGCGCATTGCAAAATGCACTATTGGTAATGGGGAATCTAGACTCTTTTGGCAGGATGATTGGGGGGAAGGTAGAATGAGAGAACATTACCCACAATTATACTCCTTCTCCCTAAATCATATAGTAGATATGATCAACATAGTAATGTTCACCGATGAAACTACTCCATCTCACGTGATGATCGGACATGGTTTAGTTGATTTGGATCACGTGATCACTTAGAAGATTAGAGGGATGTCTATCTAAGTGGGAGTTCTTAAGTAATATGATTAATTGAACTTAAATTTATCATGAACTTAGTCCCTGATAGTATCTTGCTTGTTTATGTTGATTGTAGATAGATGGCTCGTGCTGTTGTTCCGTTGAATTTTAATGCGTTCCTTGAGAAAGCAAAGTTGAAAGATGATGATAGCAATTACACGGACTGGGTCCGTAACTTGAGGATTATCCTCATTACTGCACAGAAGAATTACGTCCTGGAAGCACCGCTGGGTGCCAGGCCTGCTGCTGGAGCAACACCAGATGTTATGAACGTCTGGCAGAGCAAAGCTGATGACTACTCGATAGTTCAGTGTGCCATGCTTTACGGCTTAGAATCGGGACTTCAACGACGTTTTGAACGTCATGGAGCATATGAGATGTTCCAGGAGTTGAAGTTAATATTTCAAGCAAATGCCCGGATTGAGAGATATGAAGTCTCCAATAAGTTATATAGCTGCAAGATGGAGGAGAACAGTTCTGTCAGTGAGCATATACTCAAAATGTCTAGGTATAATAATCACTTGATTCAATTGGGAGTTAATCTTCCAGATGATTGCGTCATTGACAAAATTCTCCAATCACTGCCACCAAGCTACAAGAGCTTCGTGATGAACTATAATATGCAAGGGATGAATAAGACTATTCTCGAGCTCTTCGCAATGCTGAAAGCTGCGGAGGTAGAAATCAAAAAGGAGCATCAAGTGTTGATGGTCAACAAGACCACTAGTTTCAAGAAAAAGGGCAAAGGGAAAAAGAAGGGGAACTTCAAGAAGAATAGCAAGCAAGGTTCTGCTCAAGAGAAGAAACCCAAGTCTGGACCTAAGCCTGAAACTGAGTGCTTCTACTGCAAGCAGACTGGTCACTGGAAGCGGAACTGCCCCAAGTATTTGGCAGATAAGAACGATGGCAAGGTGAACAAAGGTATATGCGATATACATGTTATTGATGTGTACCTTACTAATGCTCGCAGTAGCACCTGGGTATTTGATACTGGTTCTGTTGCTAATATTTGCAACTCGAAGATTGGCTAAGGACGAGGTGACGATGCGCGTGGGAAACGGTTCCAAAGTCGATGTGATCGCGGTCGGCACGCTACCTCTACATCTACCTTCGGGATTAGTATTAGACCTAAATAATTGTTATTTGGTGCCAGCGTTGAGCATGAACATTATATCTGGATCTTGTTTAATGCGAGACGGTTATTCATTTAAATCAGAGAATAATGGTTGTTCTATTTATATGAGTAATATCTTTTATGGTCATGCACCCTTGCAGAGTGGTCTATTCTTATTGAATCTCGATAGTAGTAATACACATATTCATAGTGTTGAAGCCAAAAGATGCAGAGTTGATAATGATAGTGCAACTTATTTGTGGCACTACCGTTTAGGTCATATCGGTGTAAAGCGCATGAAGAAATTCCATACTGATGGACTTCTGGAACCACTTGATTATGAATCACTTGGTACTTGCGAACCGTGCCTCATGGGCAAGATGACTAAAACACCGTTCTCCGGTACGATGGAGAGAGAACAAATTTGTTGGAAATCATACATACATATGTATGTGGTCCGATGAATATTGAGGCTCGTGGCGGATATCGTTATTTTCTCACCTTCACAGATGACTTAAGCAGATATGGGTATATCTACTTAATGAAACATAAGTCTGAAACGTTTCCAAAGTTCAAAGAATTTCAGAGTGAAGTTGAAAATCATCGTAACAAGAAAATAAAGTTTCTACGATCTGATCATGGAGGATAATATTTGAGTTACGAGTTTGGTGTACATTTGAAAAATTGTGGAATAGTTTCACAACTCACGCCACCCGGAACACCACAGCGTAATGGTGTGTCCGAACGTCGTAATCGTACTTTACTGGATATGGTGCGATCTATGATGTCTCTTACTGATTTACCACTATCGTTTTGGGGATATGCTCTAGAGACGGCCGCATTCACGTTAAATAGGGCACCATCAAAATCCGTTGAGACGACGCCTTATGAACTATGGTTTGACAAGAAACCAAAGTTGTCGTTTCTGAAAGTTTGGGGCTGCGATGCTTATGTGAAAAAGCTTCAACCTGATAAGCTCGAACCCAAATCGGAGAAATGTGTCTTCATAGGATATCCAAAGGAAACTATTGGATACACCTTCTATCACAGATCCGAAGGCAGGACTTTTGTTGCTAAATTCGGAAACTTTTTGGAGAAGGAGTTTCTCTTGAAAGAAGTGAGTGGGAGGAAAGTAGAACTTGACGAGGCAACTGTACCTACTCCCTTATTGGAAAGTAGTGCATCACAGAAAACTGTTTCAGTGACACCTACACCAGTTAGTGAGGAAGCTAATGATGATGATCATGAAACTTCAGAACAAGATACTACTGAACCTCGTAGATCAACCAGAGTGAGATCCGCGCCAGAGTGGTACGGCAATCCTGTTCTGGAAGTCATGCTACTAGACCATGATGAACCTACGAACTATGAAGAAGCGATGGTGAGCCCAGATTCCGCAAAATGGCTTGAAGCCGTGAAATCTGAGATGGGATCCATGTATGAGAACAAAGTATGGACTTTGGTTGACTTGCCCGATGATCGGCAAGCGATTGAGAATAAATGGATCGTCAAGAAGAAGACTGACGCTGATGGTAATATTACTGTCTACAAAGCTCGACTTGTTGCAAAAGGTTTGCGGCAAGTTCAAGGGATTGACTACGATGAGACCTTCTCACCCGTAGCGATGCTTAAGTCTATCCGAATCATGTTAGCAATTGCCGCATTTTATGATTATGAAATTTGGCAGATGGATGTCAAAACTGCATTCCTGAATGGATTTCTGGATGAAGAGTTGTATATGAGGCAACCAGAAGGTTTTGTCGATCCAAAGGGAGCTAACAAAGTGTGCAAGCTCCAGCGATCCATTTATGGACTGGTGCAAGCCTCTTGGAGTTGGAATAAACGCTTTGATAGTGTGATCAAAGCATTTGGTTCTATACAGACTTTTGGAGAAGCTTGTATTTACAAGAAAGTGAGTGGGAGCTCTGTAGCATTTCTGATATTATATGTGGATGACATATTACTGATTGGAAATGATATAGAATTTCTGGATAGCATAAAGGGATACTTGAATAAGAGTTTTTCAATGAAAGACCTCGGTGAAGCTGCTTACATATTAGGCATTAAGATCTATAGAGATAGATCAAGACGCTTAATTGGACTTTCACAAAGCACATACCTTGACAATGTTTTGAAAAGGTTCAAAATGGATCAAGCAAAGAAAGGGTTCTTGCCTGTGTTACAAGGTGTGAAATTGAGTAAGACTCAAAGCCCGACCACTGCAGAAGATAGAGAGAAAATGAAAGATGTTCCCTATGCTTCAGCCATAGGCTCTATCATGTATGCAATGCTGTGTACCAGACCTCATGTGTGCCTTGCTATAAGTCTAGCAGGGAGGTACCAAAGTAATCCAGGAGTGGATCACTGGACAACGGTCAAGAACATCCTGAAATACCTGAAAAGGACTAAGGATATGTTTCTCATATATGGAGGTGACAAAGAGCTCATCGTAAAAGGTTACGTTGATGCAAGCTTTGACACTGATCCGGACGATTCTAAATCGCAAACCGGATACGTGTTTACATTAAACGGTAGAGCTGTCAGTTGGTGCAGTTCGAAACAAAGCGTCATAGAGGGATCTACATGTGAAGCGGAGTACATAGCTGCTTCGGAAGCAGCAAATGAAGGAGTATGGATGAAGGAGTTCATATCCGATCTAGGTGTCATACCTAGTGCATCGGGTCCAATGAAAATCTTTTGTGACAATACTGGTGCTATTGCCTTGGCAAAGGAATCCAGATTTCACAAGAGAACCAAACACATCAAGAGGCGCTTCAATTCCATCCGGGATCTAGTCCAGGTGGGAGACATAGAGATTTGCAAGATACATACGGATCTGAACGTTGCAGACCCATTGACTAAGCCTCTCCCACGAGCAAAACATGATCAGCACCAAGACTCCATGGGTGTAAGAATCATTACTGTGTAATCTAGATTATTGACTCTAGTGCAAGTGGGAGACTGAAGGAAATATTCCCTAGAGGCAATAATAAAGTTATTATTTATTTCCTTATATCATGATAAATGTTTATTATTCATGCTAGAAGTGTAATTAACCGGAAACATAATACTGAAGGAAATATGCCCTAGAGGCAATAATAAAGTTATTATTTATTTCCTTATATCATGATAACTGTTTATTATTCATGCAAGAATTGTATTAACCAGAAACATAATACATGTGTGAATACATAGACAAATAAAGTGTCACTAGTATGCCTCTACTTGACTAGCTCGTTAATCAAAGATGGTTATGTTTCCTAACCATGAACAAAGAGTTGTTATTTGATTAACGAGGTCACATCATTAGTTGAATGATCTGATTGACATGACCTATTCCATTAGCTTAGCACCCGATCGTTTAGTATGTTGCTATTGCTTTCTTCATGACTTATACATGTTCCTATGACTATGAGATTATGCAACTCCCATTTGCCGGAGGAACACTTTGTGTGCTACCAAACGTCACAACGTAACTGGGTGATTATAAAGGAGCTCTACAGGTGTCTCCAATGGTTGATGTTGGGTTGGCGTATTTCAAGATTAGGATTTGTCACTCCGATTATCGGAGAGGTATCTCTGGGCCCTCTCGGTAATGCACATCACATAAGCCTTGCAAGCATTGCAACTAATAAGTTAGTTGCGGGATGATGTATTACGGAACGAGTAAAGAGACTTGCCAGTAACGAGATTGAACTAGGTATTGGATACCGACGATCAAATCTCGGGCAAGTAACATACCGATGACAAAGGGAACAACGTATGTTGTTATGCGGTCTGACCGATAAAGATCTTCGTAGAATATGTAGGAGCCAATATGGGCATCCAGGTCCCGCTATTGGTTATTGACCGGAGATGTGTCTCAGTCATGTCTACAATGTTCTCGAACCGTAGGGTCCGCACGCTTAACGTTACGATGACAGTTATTATGAGTTTATGCATTTTGATGTACCGAAGTTAGTTCGGAGTCCCGGATGTGATCACGGACATGACAAGGAGTCTCGAAATGGTCGAGACATAATGATTGATATATTGGAAGCCTATGTTTGGATATCGGAAGTGTTCCGGGTGAAATCGGGATTTTACCGGAGTACCGGGAGGTTACCGGAACCCCCCGGGAGCTATATGGGCCTTAGTGGGCTTTAGTGGAAAGGAGAAAGGGGCAGCCCAAGGTGGCCGCGTGCCTCCCCCCTCCCCTAGTCCTATTAGGACTAGGAGAGGTGGCCGGCCCCCCTCTCTCTCTTCCCCCCCATTAAGGAATCCTATTCCAACTAGGATTGGGGGGGAATCCTACTCCCAGAGGGAGTAGGACTCTCCTGGCGCGCCCTCCTTGGCCGGCCAGCCCCTCCCCTTGGATCCTTTATATACGGGGGCAGGGGGCACCTCTAGACACACAAGTTGATCCTTGAGATCGTTCCTTAGCCGTGTGCGGTGCCCCCTGCCACCATATTCCACCTCGATCATATTGTAGCGGTGCTTAGGCAAAGCCCTGCGATGGTAGAACATCAAGATCGTCACCACGCCGTCGTGCTGATGGAAATCTTCCCCGACGCTTTGCTGGATCGGAGTCCGGGGATCGTCATCGAGCTGAACGTGTGCTAAGAACTCAAAGGTGCCAGAGTAACGGTGCTTGGATCGGTCGGATCGGGAAGACATACGACTACTTCCTCTATGTTGTGTCAACGCTTCCGCAGTCGGTCTGCGTGGGTACGTAGACAACACTCTTCCCTCTTGTTGCTATGCATCACCATGATCTTGCATGTGCGTAGGAAATTTTTTGAAATTACTGCGTTCCCCAACAGTGGCATCCGAGCCTAGGTTTTATGGTTTGATGTTATATGCACGAGTAGAACACAAGTGAGTTGTGGGCGATATAAGTCATACTGCCTACCAGCATGTCATACTTTGGTTCGGCGGTATTGTTGGACGAGACGACCCGGACCAACCTTACGCGTACGCTTACGCGAGACCGATTCCCCTGACGTGCTTTGCACACAGGTGGCTTGCAGGCGACTCTCTCTCCAACTTTAGTTGAACCAAGTGTGGCTACGCCCGGTCCTTGCGAAGGTTAAAACGGAGTCTATTTGACAAACTATCGTTGTGGTTTTGATGCGTAGGTGAGACTGGTTCTTGCTTAAGCCCGTAGCAGCCACGTAAAACTTGCAACAACAAAGTAGAGGACGTCTAACTTGTTTTTGCAGGGCATGTTGTGATGTGATATTGTCAAGGCATGATGCTGAATTTTATTGTATGAGATGATCATGTTTTGTAACCGAGTTATCGGCAACTGGCAGGAGCCATATGGTTGTCGCTTTATTGTATGCAATGCAATCGCGATGTAATGCTTTACTTTATCACTAAGCGGTAGCGATAGTCGTGGAAGCATAAGATTGGCGAGATGACAACGATGCTACGATGGAGATCAAGGTGTCGCGCCGGTGACGATGGTGATCATGACGGTGCTTCGTAGATGGAGATCACAGGCACAAGATGATGATGGCCATACCATATCACTTATATTGATTGCATGTGATGTTTATCCTTTTATGCATCTTATCTTGCTTTGATTGACGGTAGCATTATAAGATGGTCTCTCACTAAATTATCAAGAAGTGTTCTCCCTGAGTATGCACCGTTGCCAAAGTTCATCGTGCCCAGACACCACGTGATGATCGGGTGTGATAAGCTCTACGTCCATCTACAACGGGTGCAAGCCAGTTTTGCACACGCAGAATACTCGGGTTAAAACTTGACGAGCCTAGCATATGCAGATATGGCCTCGGAACACGGAGACCGAAAGGTCGAGCATGAATCATATAGTAGATATGATCAACATAACGATGTTCACCATTGAAAACTACTCCATCTCACGTGATGATCGGTTATGGTTTAGTTGATTTGGATCACGTGATCACTTAGAGGATTAGAGGGATGTCTATCTAAGTGGGAGTTCTTAAATAATTTGATTAATTGAACTTAAAATTATCATGAACTTAGTACCTGATAGTATCTTGCTTGTTTATGTTGATTGTAGATAGATGGCTCGTGCTGTTGTTCCGTTAAATTTTAATGCGTTCCTTGAGAAAGCAAAGTAGAAAGATGATGGTAGCAATTACACGGATTGGGTCCGTAACTTGAGGATTATCCTCATTGCTGCTCAGAAGAATTACGTCCTGGAAGCACCGCTGGGTGCCAGGCCTGCTGCTGGAGCAACACCAGATGTTATGAACGTCTGGCAGAGCAAAGCTGATGACTACTCGATAGTTCAGTGTGCCATGCTTTACGGCTTAGAATCGGGACTTCAAAGACATTTTGAACGTCATGGAGCATATGAGATGTTCCAGGAGTTGAAGTTAATATTTCAAGCAAATGCCCGGATTGAGAGATATGAAGTCTCCAATAAGTTCTATAGCTGCAAGATGGAGGAGAACAGTTCTGTCAGTGAGCATATACTCAAAATATCTAGGTATAATAATCACTTGATTCAGATGGGAGTTAATCTTCTAGATGATTGCATCGTTGACAGAATTCTCCAATCACTGCCACCAAGCTACAAGAGCTTCGTGATGAACTATAATATGCAAGGGATGAATAAAACTATTCCCGAGCTCTTCGCAATGTTGAAAGCGGCGGAGGTAGAAATCAAGAAGGAGCATCAAGTGTTGATGGTTAGCAAGACCACTAGTTTCAAGAAAAAGGGCAAAGGGAAGAAGAAGGGGAACTTCAAGAAGAATAGCAAACAAGTTGCTGCTCAGGAGAAGAAACACAAGTCTGGACCTAAGCCTGAAACTGAGTGCTTCTACTGCAAGCAGACTGGTCACTGGAAGCGGAACTGCCCCAAGTATTTGGCGGATAAGAAGGATGGCAAGGTGAACAAAGGTATATGTGATATACATGTTATTGATGTGTACCTTACTAGAGCTGGCAGTAGCACCTGGGTATTTGATACTGGTTCTGTTGCTAATATTTGCAACTCGAAACAGGGACTACGGAATAAGCGAACACTAGCAAAGGACGAGGTGACGATGCGCGTGGGAAACGGTTCCAAAGTCGATGTGATCGCGGTCGGCACGCTACCTCTACATCTACCTTCGGGATTAATATTAGACCTAAATAATTGTTATTTGGTGCCAGCGTTGAGCATGAACATTATATCTGGATCTTGTTTAATGCGAGACGGTTATTCATTTAAATCAGAGAATAATGGTTGTTCTATTTATATGAGTAATATCTTTTATGGTCATGCACCTTTGAAGAGTGGTCTATTTTTGATGAATCTCGATAGTAGTGATACACATATTCATAATGTTGAAGCCAAAAGATGCAGAGTTGATAATGAAAGTGCAACTTATTTGTGGCACTGTCGTTTAGGTCATATCGGTGTAAAGCGCATGAAGAAACTCCATACTGGTGGACTTTTGGAACCACTTGATTGTGAATCAGTTGGTACTTCCGAACCGTGCCTCATGGGCAAGATGACTAAAACACCGTTCTCCGGTACTATGAAGAGAGCAACAGATTTGCTGGGTATCATACATACCGATGTATGTGGTCCAATGAATATTGAGGCTCGTGGCGGATATCGTTATTTTCTCACCTTCACAGATGACTTAAGCAGATATGGGTATATCTACTTAATGAAACACAAGTCTGAAACATTTGAAAAGTTCAAAGAATTTCAGAGTGAAGTTGAAAATCATCGTAACAAGAAATAAAGTTTCTACGATCAGATCGTGGAGGAGAATATTTGAGTTACGAGTTTGGTGTACATTTGAAAAATTGTGGAAAAGTTTCGCAACTCACGCCACCCGGAACACCACAGCGTAATGGTGTGTCCGAACGTCGTAATCGTACTTTACTAGATATGGTGCGATATATGATGTCTCTTACGGATTTACCGCTATCATTTTGGGGTTATGCTTTAGAGACGGCCGCATTCACGTTAAATAGGGCACCATCAAAATCCGTTGAGACGACGCCTTATGAACTATGGTTTGGCAAGAAACCAAAGTTCTCGTTTCTTAAAGTTTGGGGCTGCGATGCTTATGTGAAAAAGCTTCAACCTGATAAGCTCGAACCCAAATCGGAGAAATGTGTCTTCATAGGATACCCAAAGGAGACTGTTGGGTACAAATTCTATCACAGATCCGAAGGCAAGACATTCGTTGCCAAGAATGGATCCTTTCTAGACAAGGAGTTTCTCTCGAAAGAAGTGAGTGGGAGGAAAGTAGAACTTGACGAGGTAACTATACCTGCTCCCTTATTAGAAAGTAGTACATCACAGAAAACTGTTTCTGCGACGCCTATACCAATTAGTGAGGAAGCTAATGATGATGATCATGAAACTTCAGGACAAGATACTACTGAACCTCGTAGATCAACCAGAGCGAGATCCGCACCAGAGTGGTACGGTAATCCTGTTCTGGAAACCATGCTACTAGATCATGATGAACCTATGAACTATGAAGAAGCGATGGTGAGCCCAGATTCCGCAAAATGGCTTGAAGCCATGAAATCTGAGATGGGATCCATGTATGAGAACAAAGTATGGACTTTCGTTGACTTGCCCGATGATCGGCAAGCGATTGAGAATAAATGGATCTTCAAGAAGAAGACTGACGCTGACGGTAATATTACTGTCTACAAAGCTCCACTTGTCGCAAAGGGTTTTCGACAAGTTCAAGGGGTTAACTACGATGGGACCTTCTCACCCATAGCGATGCTTAAGTCTGTCTGAATCATGTTAGCAATTGCCGCATTTCATGATTATGAAATATGGCAGATGGATGTCAAAACTGCATTCCTGAATGGATTTCTAGAAGAAGAGTTGTATATGATGCAACCGGAAGGTTTTGTTGATCCAAAGGGAGCTAACAAAGTGTGCAAGCTCCAGCGATCCATTTATGGACTGGTGCAAGCCTCTCGGAGTTGGAATAAATGCTTTGATAGTGTGATCAAAGCATTTGGTTTTATACAGACTTTCGGAGAAGCCTTACAAGAAAGTGAGTGGGAGCTCTGTAGCATTTATGATATTATATGTGGATGACATATTACTGATTGGAAATGATATAGAATTTCTGGATAGCATAAAGGGATACTTGAATAAGAGTTTTTCAATGAAAGACCTTGGTGAAGCTGCTTACATATTAGGCATAAATATCTAAAGAGATAGATCAAGACGCTTAATTGAACTTTCACAAAGCACCTACCTTGACAAGATTTTGAAGAAGTTCAAAATGGATCAAGCAAAGAAAGGGTTCTTGCCTGTGTTACAAGGTGTGAAGTTGAGTCAAACTCAATGCCCGACCACTGCAGAAGATAGAGAGAAAATGAAAGATGTTCCCTATGCTTCAGCCATAGGCTCTATCATGTATGCAATGCTGTGTACCAGACCTGATGTGTGCCTTGCTATAAGTTTAGCAGGGAGGTACCAAAGTAATCCAGGAGTGGATCACTGGACAGCGGTCAAGAACATCCTGAAATACCTGAAAAGGACTAAGGATATGTTTCTCGTATATGGAGGTGACAAAGAGCTCACCGTAAGAGGTTACGTTGATGCAAGCTTTGACACTGATCCAGACAATTCTAAATCGCAAACCGGATACGTGTTTACATTAAACGATGGAGTTGTCAGTTGGTGCAGTTCTAAACAAAGCGTCGTAGCGGAATCTACATGTGAAGCGGAGTACATAGCTGCTTCGGAAGCAGCGAACGAAGGAGTCTGGATGAAGGAGTTCATATCCGATCTAGGTGTCATACCTAGTGCATCGGGTCCAATGAAAATCTTTTGTGACAATACTGGTGCAATTGCCTTGGCAAAGGAATCCAGATTTCACAAAAGGATCAAGCACATCAAGAGACGCTTCAATTCCATCCGGGATCTAGTCCAGGTGGGAGACATAGAGATTTGCAAGATACATACGGATCTGAATGTTGCAGACTCGTTGACTAAGCCTCTTCCACGAGCAAAACATGATCAACACCAAGACTCCATGGGTGTTAGAATCATTACAGTGTAATCTAGATTATTGACTCTAGTGCAAGTGGGAGACTGAAGGAAATATGCC
>NC_041384.1:688762180-688776241 GCF_002162155.2 Triticum dicoccoides
CTATTCCAACTAGGATTGGGGGGGAATCCTACTCCCAGAGGGAGTAGGACTCTCCTAGCGCGCCCTCCTTGGCCGGCCAGCCCCTCCCCCTTGGATCCTTTATATACGGGGGCAGTGGGCACCTCTAGACACACAAGTTGATCCTTGAGATCGTTCCTTTGCCGTGTGCGGTGCCCCCTGCCACCATATTCCACCTCGATCATATTGTAGCAGTGCTTAGGCGAAGCCCTGCGACGGTAGAACATCAAGATCGTCACCACGCCGTCGTGCTGACGGAACTCTTCCCCGACGCTTTGCTGGATCGAAGTCCGGGGATCGTCATCGAGCTGAACGTGTGCTAAGAACTCGGAGGTGCCGGAGTAATGGTGCTTGGATCGGTCGGATCGGGAAGACATACGACTACTTCCTCTACGTTGTGTCAACGCTTCCGCAGTTGGTCTGCGTGGGTACGTAGACAACACTCTCCCCTCTTGTTTCTATGCATCACCATGATCTTGCGTGTGCGTAGGAATTTTTTTGAAATTACTGCGTTCCCCAACAAATACATGTGTGAATACATAGATAAACAGAGTGTCACTAGTATGCCTCTACTTGACTAGCTTGTTAATCAAAGATGGTTATGTTTCCTAACCATGAACAAAGAGTTGTTATTTGATTAATGGGATCACATCATTAGGTGAATGATCTGATTGACATGACCCATTCCATTAGCTTAGCACCCGATCGTTTAGTATGTTGCTATTGCTTTCTTCATGACTTATACATGTTCCTATGACTATGAGATTATGCAACTCCCGTTTACCGGAGGAACACTTTGTGTGCTACCAAATGTCACAATGTAAATGGGTGATTATAAAGGTGCTCTACAGGTGTCTCCAAAGGTAGATGTTGGATTGGCGTATTTCGAGATTAGGATTTGTCAATCCGATTGTCGGAGAGGTATCTCTGGGCCCTCTCGGTAATGCACATCACATAAGCCTTGCAAGCATTACAACTAATATATTAGTTGTGAGATGATGTATTACGGAACGAGTAAAGAGACTTGCTGGTAACGAGATTGAACTAGGTATTGGATACCGACGATCGAATCTCGGGCAAGTAACATACCGATGACAAAGGGAACAACGTATGTTGTTATGCGGTCTGACCGATAAAGATCTTCGTAGAATATGAAGGAGCCAATATGGGCATCCAGGTCCCACTATTGGTTATTGCCGGAGATGTGTCTCGGTCATGTCTACATTGTTCTCGAACCGTAGGGTCCGCACGCTTAAAGTTACGATGACAGTTGTTATGAGTTTTATGCATTTTGATGTACCGAAGTTTGTTCGGAGTTCCGGATGTGTTCACGGACATGACGAGGAGTCTCGAAATGGTCGAGACATAAAGATTGATATATTGGATGACTATATTCGGACACCGGAAGCGTTCCGGTGAAGTTTCGGATAAAACCGGAGCACCGGGGGTTTCGGTAACCCCCGGGGAGTTAATGGGCCTCATGGGCCTAAAGTGGAGAAGAGGAAGGGGCTGCCGGGGCAGGCCGCGCGTCCCCTCTCCCCCTAGTCCGAATTGGACAAGGAGGGAGGGGCGGCGCCCCCCCTTTCCTTCTCTCCCCCCTCTCTCCTACTTGGACAAGGAAAACGGAGGTGAGTCCTACTCCCGGTAGGAGTAGGACTCTTCCTGCGCGCCTCCTCTAGGCCGGCCGCACCCCCCCCCCCTTGGATCCTTTATATACGGAGGCAGGGGGGCACCCTAGAACACACAAGTTGATCTTCGTGATCGTTCCTTAGCCGTGTGTGGTGCCCCCTCCACCATATTCCACCTCGGTCATATCGTTGTAGTGCTTAGGCGAAGCCCTGCGTCGGTAGAACATCATCATTGTCACCATGCCGTTGTGCTGACGAAACTCATCCCCGAAGCTTTGCTGGATCGGAGCCCGGGGAGCGTCATCGAGCTGTACGTGTGCTAAGAACTCGAAGGTGCCGGAGTAACGGTGCTTGGATCGGTCGGATCGGGAAGACGTACGACTACTTCCTCTACGTTGTGTCAACGCTTCCGTTGCGATCTATAAGGGTACGTAGATCATACTCTCCCCTCTCGTTGCTATGCATCACCATGATCTTGCGTGTGCGTAGGAATTTTTTTGAAATTACTACGTTCCCCAACAATAGTTTCAATGGTGAACATCACTATGTTGATCATATCTACTATGTGATTCACGCTCGACCTTTCGGTCTCCGTGTTCCGAGGCCATATCTGTTATATGCTAGGCTCGTCAAGTTTAACCTGAGTATTCCGCGTGTGCAACTGTTTTGCACCCGTTCTATTTGAACGTAGAGCCTATCACACCTGATCATCACGTGGTTTCTTAGCACGAAGAACTTTCGCAACGGTGCATACTCAGGGAGAACACTTATACTTTGATAATTTAGTGAGGGATCATCTTATAATGCTACCGTCAATCAAAGCAAGATAAGATGCATAAAAGATAAACATCACATGTAATCAATATAAGTGATATGATATGGCCATCATCATCTTGTACTTGTAATCTCCATCTCCAAAGTACCGTCATGATCACCATCGTCACCGGCGTGACACCTTGATCTCCATCGTAGCATCGTTGTCATCTCGCCAATCTTATGCTTCCACGACTATCGCTACCGCTTAGTGATAAACTAAAGCATTACAGCGCGATTGCATTGCATACAATAAAGCGACAACCATATGGTTCCTGCCAGTTGCCGATAACTCGGTTACAATACATGATCATCTCATACAATAAAGTTTAGCATCATGTCTTGACCATATCACATCACAACATGCCCTGCAAAAACAAGTTAGACGTCCTCTACTTTGTTGTTGCAAGTTTTACGTGGCTGCTACGGGCTTCGCAAGAACCGTTCTTACCTACGCTTCAAAACCACAACGATAGTTTGTCAAGTTGGTGTTATCTTAACCTTCGCAAGGACCAGACGTAGCCACACTCGGTTCAACTAAAGTTGGAGAAACTGACACTCGCCAGCCACCTGTGTGCAAAGCACGTCTGTAGAACCAGTCTTGCGTAAGCGTACGCGTAATGTCAGTCCGGGCCGCTTCGTCCAACAATACCGCCGAATCAAAGTATGATATGCTGGTAAGCAGTATGACTTATATCGCCCATAACTCACTTGTGTTCTACTCGTGCATAACATCAACGCATAAAACCTAGGCTTGGATGCCACTGTTGGGGAACGTAGTAATTTCAAAAAAAATTCCTACGCACACGCAAGATCATGGTGATGCATAGCAACGAGAGAGGAGAGTGTTGTACGTACCCTCGTAGACCGAAAGCGAAAGCGTTAGCACAACGCGGTTGATGTAGTCGTACGTCTTCACGACCCGACCAATCAAGCACCAAAACTACGGCACCTCCGAGTTCTAGCACACGTTCAGCTCGATGACGATCCCCGGACTCCGGTCCAGCAGAATGTCGGGGAAGAGTTCCGTTAGCACGACGACATGGTGACGATCTTGATGTTCTACCGTCGCAGGGCTTCGCCTAAGCACCGCTACAATATTATCGAGGATTATGGTGGAAGGGGGCACCGCACACGGCTAAGAGATCAATGATCAATTGTTGTGTCTATGGGGTGCCCCCTGCCCCTGTATATAAAGGAGCAAGGGGGGAGGCGGCCGGCCTAGGAGGAGGGCGCGCCAAGGGGGAGTCCTACTCCCACCGGGAGTAGGACTCCTCCTTCCCTTGTTGGAGTAGGAGAGAAGGAAAGAGGGGAGAGGAACAAGGAAAAGGGGGTTGCACCCCTTGTCCAATTCGGACCAGAGGGGGGGCGCGCGCCTCCTTCCTTTTGCCCTCTCTCCTCTATTCCCGTATGGCCCAATAAGGCCCATATACTTCCCGGCGAATTCACGTAACTCTCCGGTACTCCGAAAAATACCCGAATCACTCGGAACCTTTCCGATGTCCGAATATAGTCGTCCAATATATCGATCTTTATGTCTCGACCATTTCGAGACTCCTCGTCATTACCCTGATCTCATCCGGGACTCCGAACTCCTTCGGTACATCAAAACTCATAAACTCATAATATAACTGTCATCGAAACCTTAAGCGTGCGGACCCTACGGGTTTGAGAATAATGTAGACATGACCGAGACACGTCTTCGGTCAATAACCAATAGCGGAACCTGGATGCTCATATTGGCTCCCACATATTCTATGAAGAACTTTATCGGTCAAACCGCATAACAACATACATTGTTCCCTTTCTCATCGGTATGTTACTTGCCTGAGGTTCGATCGTCGGTATCTCAATACCTAGTTCAATCTTGTTACCGGCAAGTCTCTTTACTCGTTCCGTAATACATCATCTCGCAACTAACTCATTAGTTGCAATGCTTGCAAGGCTTTAGGTGATGTGCATTACCGAGAGGGCCCAGAGATACCTCTCCGACAATCGGAGTGACAAATCCTAATCTCGAAATATGCCGACCCAACAAGTACCTTCGGAGACACCTGTAGAGCACCTTTATAATCACCCAGTTATGTTGTGACGTTTGGTGGCACACAAAGTGTTCCTCTGGTAAACGGGAGTTGCATAATTTCATAGTCATAGGAACATGTATAAGTCATGAAGAAAGCAATAGCAACAAACTAAACGATCAAGTGCTATGCTAACGGAATGGGTCAAGTCAATCACATCATTCTCCTAATGATGTGATCCCGTTAATCAAATGACAACTCATGTCTGTGGTTAGGAAACATAACCATATTTAATCAACGAGCTAGTCAAGTAGAGGCATACTAGTGACACTATGTTTGTCTATGTATTCACACATGTATTATGTTTCCGGTTAATATAATTTTAGCATGAATAATAAACATTTATCATGATATAAGGAAATATATAATAACTTTATTATTGACTCTAGGGCATATTTCCTTCAATGAGTGTATGCACGTATACAAGAGCGCGGCACATTGCACCCCATTATTTTGAAGGTCAAAAATATGGTCTTTTGTGGTCTGGAAAAAGCCAAAAATTTCAATGCATGCATGTACACTGCCGTAGCATAACTGTGCCAATTTCATCAATATATTTGCTTGCATGTATGAGATATAAAAGAAAAGTATAGATACATGGAAAAATAGCTTGTTTTTTTGTTGATTTTGGGCTGGAATTTAATATTCTTTGTGTAGCATATAATACAACATATTACCTCTATCCCAAAAAACTTTCGTAGATTTATCTATATACGGATGCATCTAATACTAAAATGTGTCTATATACATTTGTATTTAGGCAAATGTAAAACAATCTTTTCAGGGCGGAGGGAGTATTATTTTGGGCCGAAATTTAACATGTACTTAGACCACGTACATCAAACGTATTCAATATCCATGTTAAAAGAGTTAAAACTTTTAAGCACCATACTTCAGGGGTTAAAAAATGTATTTCAGTGCCCCGTGCTACAAAAGTCCACTTTACAGTTAGCCCCAACACTAACCATCAGCTGATAAAACATGAGCGAACCAACCTGTGGTTGTACAGTTAGGAGGACAGCGGTATCCTCAACCCACCAGGGTTCAAGTCATGATGCTCGTATTTTTCTGGATTTATTTCGGGATTTCCAGTGATGTGCATTCAGTGGTAGGAGACGTTCCCGTCGACTACGAGGTGTCTATGGTGACTTTGTCAATCTTAAAATTATATGTCATCTTATTCTCTCGGAAGTGCTCATAAGCATTTGTTGGGCAATCAGCTAAGAAGTCGCTGACCGGAAAACTTGGAGTCTTAGAGAGCCAACTTTCGGTAACAGTCACAGTGCAAGCACACTTAGCACATGAGCTGGACCATTACTTTCCTTCTTTACATGCTGAATAACAAAGGAATTGAAAGTATGCGCTAGCTCTTCAATTTGAAATAAAACAGGTGCCACAACAGAGCGACCGTTGAGCGAGAGTTCTAGAGATAGACGATCTCTAGACTATTCGTCTCTATCATATCACCACATCAGCAAAGCCGCAAAGATTTGTCAAGATAACTTCATCGCGAAGTGCTAGTGCTTCAGCGATCATTGGATCTGTGACCCCTGGGTGAGGTTTATACATTTATTTGAATCCGCGAACAAGTTTTGAATATCTTGAACTTCTGTAAATTCTTAAATATTTTTTTATTTGTGACTAATTTTCAAATTTATGAGCATTTATTAAATTCGTGAAACTTTTCAACTCGTTAACAATTTTTCTACTTTGAGAACATCTTTCAAACCATGCGTAGTGGCAAAAGAAACAAAAGGCTCAACCCGTGCTAGGGGTGACTAGCGATCCATGTGTGCACCAATGGGCCAGGCCAACTCATGAATCTACTATAACTCTATAAGAAGAAAAGGCAACAAATGATAAAAAACAAGGATGCACAAAATACTATATACTAACCAATTTGAAAATAGCAAGATAGTTATAATAATGGAGCCGGCATAAATGAATAAAACCCAAAAGTGTTTTGCTTTTCTTTGTAGCCGCATATATAGTGTTGCACCAAGGTGCTCTACATTTAACTTAGTGATATGATTACAAGCCAAATATATTCCTAGATACTAACAAATGGTTTGTTCTGGACCGAGATACTAGCTGGTAATGCCCATGTAGTTACTGTCACACATATGCAAATATAAATAATACTACACAATAAAAAATAAATCGGGAAATGCAGTTGCTTCAATACGTGGTTATGGTGGTTTTCATCTTGGTTGGGGGCTCATGATTCTACCGCATGAAGAAATGGCAACATCATAGAAAAACAATATGCACACAATACTATATACGAGCCAGTTTAAAGAAGCTTCTTGCAGAAAAACTAGTTTAGAGAAGCACACTATTAGTCGTAAACTAATGGAGCTAGTGTAAGTGAATACAAACTGAAAGTGTCCGCTTCACTTGTTGCCGCACACAGTGTCGCGCCAAGACAACCAAAAGGCTCCAACACGAAATGAATGCCATGGTGATTTCACTGGATGAGTTCCTCTTGTTACTTAGCAATATGATTACTCGTCTAAAAAAAGCATTATGATTACAAGAAAAATATAGGGCCGATTACTAGCTTATGTTTTTTGTTTCCAAAGTAATCGTGTGAAATCTTACCCAGAGACTCTATCTACCATCCAATTTGATTGCACAAGACGTAGCTGGCAAGCCTATATCTACCGTCCATGAAGTAACGGAAGCTACGCAGACAAAAAAAGTTTGTTTTGCTTTTCCGCGAAGTACAACCCCGAGCCAAATTAGGACATACTATGCCCCAAGCCCCAAACACGTGGCATGGAACCAACGTCCCATTTTTTACCATGGTTTACCATTGGTTTATGAAGCCATGTGCTGGCAATGCTCATGTAGTCAGTGTCACGAATTTAATAAATGTTCATAAATTTGAAAAGTTGTTAACGAGTTGCTCTAAAGTTGTTTTGGCAATGCTCATGTAGTCAGTGTCAGAGCCACGCAGGAAAAAGACTTAACTGAGATACTCAGTTGCTCTACTATACGTGCTTATGGTGGTTTTGTGTTGGCTGGAGGCTCATTATTCTACTGTATAAAGAAAATACAACAAACGGTTAGAACAGCGAGCACATATATATTAACCAATTTAAAAGAGCGGAGTATTTGTAAAGTATCGGAGTTTAGTATAAATCAATATACACCAAAAGTGTTCCCTCGGCTTTGTAGCCGCACATAGTGTCGCGTCAACACAACCAAGAGGCTTCAATGCACCATGCACGAAACCAATGGCGTGTTGATTTCACTCCATGAGTTACCTTGTAAATTACTGAAATGATTATGAGCTAAATATAGAACCGGTCACTGGCACACGTTCGAACCTATCTACTGTCCATATAGGAAACAAAAACTACAGACAAAACAAAGTTTGTTTTGCTTCTTCACAAAGTATAACCCCGTGCCAAATTAACCTAAGGCGCAAATGCCCCAAGCCCCAGACACGTGGCACGGAATCGGTTTACTGTGGATTTTTGTAACCATGAGTTTGCAATGCCAAAGTAGTCACTATCACCTATATAAGCATGACACCTTCCATCCATTGATCCATCCAAGGCGTGGCAGCAAAGCTATTCCTATTGCCGCTTGTTTTTCCCTTCAAACGTTCACCTCGCGCCTAACATGGGGTCTCGGCAGGACCAGCCCGCCGTCAACGGGGAGCAAGGTGACGGCGCGGGGGCAGCCTACGTGCGGTACAGGGAGTGCCAGCGCAACCATGCCATCGGAATCGGCCGCTACGCCGTCGACGGCTGCCAAGAGTTCACGGTGTTAATGGGCGTCGACGAGGCTGCCATGCTCCTCTGCGCGGCGTGTGGCTGCCACCGCAACTTCCACAGGCGCGAGGTCGTCAACGAGTTCGGCGTCGACTACCATGCTCCCCGGACGCCCCCCGCCGACGAACATCGCCGTTGAAGCCATGAAGCCTATTGCTGCTGCTGCTGCCGCCTCTTCTTGCTCATCGTGAATTGGATCTAGCTGGAGCATGCATGGCCCATGCACGGCTGGTAGCATTTTATTTCATCTTCTTTGTCATCTTATGAAATTAGTGTGGATGAATAATACGCGGGGGATGTCCCGTCCGCGTAGATCGATCGATGTGATGAACCTCTTCTATGAATTCGAATTTGATTTCCCTTGTGCCTTTTTACTTGATGAGGTTTGTTCTTCACTACAGTAACTTTCCAGAGTCTGAAAATAATAAATTTATAGTTACTCTCATTTGCTTTAATCAAACCGATTTCGGAGCAATGTCACCAGATCACCACATCGAGGAACGACCTTTTCTCTTTGGGATATATATCAATCTGCTGTTTCTCCAAGCTACTGGCATCGTCGCGCACGTACGCTCCTCATTCTCCTGATTATAATTAAGTTGGACCATATTATGCGCGCAGGGCGGCTTGATGATTAATCATGTTCTAGCAAGTTGAAACCGACCTCCTTGTGTGTTACCGTGAGACTAGTGCTGTAAGAATGTACTCCCTCTGTCATATAATATAAGAGCATTTTTATAAAATAGAGAGTATTTATTTTGGATGGACGCCGCAACCTTTTTCTCTTTTGATTGGAAGAGTGGACGCCGCAAGTAGCTGAGCTCCGGTCCAAAGCCCGCCCACATGCTCCCAAGTCCTGTCCGGCTAGTTTCCACAAGGCAATGGCAAGGCTGCCATTGCTATACCATGCGTCCATGCCTACTGCCAGCAGCACGCATTTTGTTGGTTTCTGGATATTCCAGGAATAATTTTGTTTGTTTCTAGATATTTCCTGCTCGCTACTTTTGGTCCTTCTTTAAATTTACTTTTTGATTTAAAAATTAAACGAATATTTTTCATATATATAATGATTTTAATGCATGATAAATTTTTAAGTAAACTATAAACAACTTTAAGCACATGATGAACATTCTTGTAAATGCATGATGAACAATTTTCTAATGCGTGATAAACATTTTAAGAAAAAACATGAACCATTTTTTATGAGCATGGTGAACTGCATTCAGTAGAGGCTGGCTCCTCGCCTAGCGCCGCGGGCCACTCCGGCCGTGGCGGTCACCAAACCGTCGGCCGCTACTCCGGCAGCTGACGGCCACAACACGCCCCATCTGCCGAATCGCGCTCTCCCCCATGGCGCTCTCAGATCTTAAGTTTGAGATGGGATTGGCTTTTGAAGCTTACATCTGGAAGCAGTTTGGTGTTCCTGTCAATCACTTCGATGGGAGCAAGCTGCGTGAGTTCATTTTGTGGCAGAGATTTCCAGATCCAGGCTTCGTATCAACTGTGAGTCCGTTAGTCACATTTTGCAATCTTGCTTTGGAGGTCACGCCTCCCGTTTCAAAGTCTCCTGTCTGCAAAATTGGTCTTTCAAGTTCAGTGTGTCCTCAAAAGAAGTTGGATTTGCCATCATGAAGGGGGGAAATTTTGTTAATGATCTTTTGAGCTTGGGTTTCCTTTTCTAGGGTAATGGTGGTCCTGATTATCAAAAGGAGTTTCGTCTATACCAACAAGAGCTTGATCAAGAATGGACAGTGGTTGATCGCTCCAGCGATCGTAGATCATATGCCGATGTTGCCCAATCTGCAAGATTCTTCTACTCTCCTCGCGAACATCAAGTTCCCGAGAATCAGCGCTCGATCCCTGTCTCAGCAAGATTGACGCAATCATCGCCGGCCATCAATGCTGCATTAACTTCCCCAAACAACATTACTGTAGGCAGAGCAGGATCTTTGGGTTTTCAAATTCCTGGGCCATCCAATGGGCCTAACAACACATCTGGAGGGTCTACGAAAGGCAACTTTTCCATCCGTTGCCTATCTGTGGGCCATCTGCGGCCCAGCTGCACCAGTCGTATTAGATGCAGGGGTTGTTGGCGCCTGGGCCATATTAAAGATAATTGCCGTTTTTCGGGCACGGTTAACGCTACGACTTCCCATAGTGATGGCACTTTTCAGCAGCATATCTACCCTGTTTTGGCACCTACCCAAAATAGAAATCAAGTGCTGGGGAAGGCCCCCAATGTCAGGGATACATGCATCCCCCTCTCGTCATCTCCGTCTTGACTTGGTCCACTTCACAGCCACACTACACCCCCAGACGACTCGCATTCCCACTGCTTTCTACAACTGCGGCACAACTCCTCTGCTCCGGTAGCCTTCTCCGCCGAAGTTCCGAGCCCATCCGCCCCCGATCCTATGGCCACTTTCCCCTTTGATCCATCACCGTTCCTTCCTGCGGGCTGTCACGCCATTGAAGTTGAAGGTCGACCAGCACGTGTTAGAGTTTTCCATCGTGACCTGCTCCCGGCTAATGAGGATTTGGCCATCGCAACCTTGGTCCCCATGCCGCAAGGTGAAGTCGTTTTCGCCAATATCAGGGAAGTTCTCTTGGAGTTTCTCTTATCTAGGCATATGGGTTTCAAGGCCATTACCAGATGTCCTTTTGGGCAGGCTTTTGTAAGGCTTAATAGTGCAGCAGATAGAGATGTTCTTGTTAATGGGAGCCCTTTCCCTTATGATGATGTGCATGTGGTCTTCCAAAGACATAATGAAGGTCTGAATTGGAAAAATTACAGTCTCAATAGAGATGTTTGGCTCTTGCTTGTGGGTTTTCCAGCAGATCTGCGCAACTTTCATGAATTATCCAATGCTACAGCTAGTTTTGATAGGCTTTTGTCTTGGGATAGAACCAAATCTTCAGATGCTGCAGTTGTCGTCAAAGTCAGAATTGATGCCCTCACACACATCCCCATCAGTATTCTGGTTTCAGGTGGAAACAATCTGTTAGGTCAATCCTAGACATGTCCAGTTGTCATTTTTCAAGATCAACTTTTAGGAGGTGGAACTGCAGAAGAAGATCCGATACCTGTGGATGGCAATCCACACCCACGCCCCCCAGAGCAGTTCCACCACCCAAACCAACATAATCTGTTTTTGGGTCCCGTAGCTTTCAATCCAGAAATTCACCTGCAGCAGGATCAGAACCACCATAATCAGGAACATGACATTGAAGCCCATGTAGAGCAAGTCGCAGAGGATGAGTGGGACCACTGGGCTATGCCTCCAGCTCAACAAAATAATGTCCCTGCAGTTCAGGCAGGGGACCTGATTGCCCTAAATGATTTGATGGATCCGTTGGAAAATCAAATTGTAGATCAAGTCATGGAAGAGGGTAACAGTGGCATTACCCTTTCTCTAGGGCTGCCTGATATTAGTGCTAGCTCAGAAGAATCTGTTGGTGGAAGGAACAATGAGCCTCTTGAGCTACTTGCACCAATAGTGCCACCTGTGCTCCCAATTCCTCAGATTGGTTTTGATCTCAATTTGCCTGTTCAGTTTGATCGGCCTCTTGAGCCTCTGAATGCCCCCAATCCCAGCTCAACATATCCTACCTCCTGCGTCTGAGCAACCTAAGATCAACTTTCATAATCCTGAGACTTTGTTTCCTGAAATTGGTAAGGGGACTGTTTGCCTTATACCACAACTGAATGACACAAATCAGACAGAGAAAGGGGCAGATGAGCTGCAAAGTGCTCTCTCTTTGGTCGTTGATTCTGAACTAGCACCAATTCCACAGTTTGCTGCACCAACAGATGCTCCTCAGTTGCCCTTGAAGAGACAATTCTGCAAAAGGATGCTCAGATTATTGCAGATGAAGTAGGACAATTTACTTCAGACACTACTGTCCAAACAGATATCAACACTCTCCTAGACCCAGTTCTAACAGATCTACTGCCAATGCAAGTCACTAATGCTGATGCAGAAAATGAGGTTCTCAACAACACTATGCAGAATTCAGGTACCTCATCAGATGAGCCACCACCTGGTTTTCCTGTTCCTCTTTTCAAGAACAACATAACTGTGGGTGCTGTTCACTTGCCAGATGTGGCAGATCTTGTTATTCAGGCCAAGATAGCTGGCAGCAAGGAGATCGTGGGAGTGGAAGGCATTGCCCTATGGCAGAAACATTTTGCCCCAACAGAAGCTACTGACAATACAATCCAGGTATCAGAGGAATGGGCTGACTTCATCACTTTAGCATTGTTAACACCTGATAATTTTGAAAGGGCTAAAGCTTTGCTCTCCTCTCAGTTATGGCATTATATTTTAGAAGGGGCAAATAAGTCACAATGCAGACCTTTTGTTATGCCTGTCGCCTGTCTTTCTCAGCATGCTCCCAATTGCAAAATGCAGGAGATGGAACAAGAAGCTTCTTCTGTAACAGCTTTCTCCACACCCCAGAGCAAACCTGCTGTAGCACCAAAACCAATTCTGCCTTCCACCACAACAACCGTCTATGTTTCCAAGAAAAGGAAGGAGAAAGCACATCTGGTTGATACAGAGGTAAGAAGGAGTGATAGGTTACAATTACTCAATAATGGTTTCAGAAAACAGACTTGCCAGACCAAAAATTGCTTACCCTGTAATACTGTTCCTCCAAATATTACTCCTAAGGTGGTTAAAAATCTTTCCGTCTCCTTCTGCAAGGCTGCTGCTCAGGATTGTTCAGAAGAGATGTTGCAGCAACCAAAGAAGAAGAAAGAGGGGAAAGATGGTAATGCTTCTACTACTGGACTGCAGAAGAAGAAAGTTGGGGCAAAACCTTGAGAGACTACACTTTTCATAAGATAGTTAATTTACAGTGCTTTGCAGCTTAGACATCTTTGCTTAATGTACGAAATGAACTCAGTGTGCTTGCTAACTCCTATCAGTTTAATGTCTAGTTTGCGCTCGAAACTCTTTGCCTGCATTGAATTTGAGGGTGTTGTAAGATATAAGACAAACTCATATATTTGGAGGTATCAGCTAGAAACAATATTGTTTGGTCCCTTTTGTGATCTAAATTGGATAAGAACTGTTTGCCCCATGAAAGATTGTTCGGCATTCCAAAAGATAATTGATCCGCAGAACGTTGTTTTCCTGCTCAAATCTTATTACACCTTACCAGACCAAATCATAAACATTTGATGCATAAAAATTGGAACATTCTCAATTGGAACATCAGGGGAATTAATGATTGTGACGACCGGATAATTAGGCTACAGTAATCCCACGTCAATGATGCCATGTCACCATGGTTACTGTTGTTAATCTCGCGTTAGTTCAAAACCGATTCAAAATCAAAATTGAATTTAGAGCAAACAATAAAAGTTTTCAAATATTAAAACTAAAATGTTCGGAGTGAACCAAATAATGCATAGGTAATTGTGGTGGAGAAACCAAACTTTGATAAAATGTATAAAGGCTCTAAAATAATTAAAATAGTAGGTAAAACAATTAAGTAAATACCTTTTATAGTTAATGTAATATTTAATTAATTTAATTTTGCACTAAACACAATACGGCACTGATCTAACCTGGTATGCTAATCTAGGTGTTAAAGATGTGTTTTACAAAACTAAAATAATTAGATTCTAAAATATAAACAGAAAAGGAAAAGTAAAACAAAAACAAAACAAAACAAAAAAGAACGAAGAGAGAACCCCTTCCCCTAGGCTGTTCGGCCCAACAGGGCTACCAG
>NC_041384.1:688777220-688809454 GCF_002162155.2 Triticum dicoccoides
GGCCGCTCTCCCGGCCGCTCGCCGCGCACACGCGCCGCCCTCCCGTGACCGGCCACTGCCTCGGCTCGCCGCTGCAGGGCGCAGCGCCGGCCGGCCAGCCTCTTCGCGGCCGCGCCCGTGGTCGGCCTCGGGCACGGGCACCACACCCGTGCGCCCGCACGCCCATAACCGCTATGGCCCCCCTGGGCCACTTACATGCGGGCCCCAGCGCCATGAGAACGAAATTTTAAAAAAGAATTAATTAAATAAATAAATAATAATAAAAATAATTAATTAACCAAATAATTAACTTAATTAATTCTGTTTAAATTAACTAATTAAGATTAATTAACCTAGTAACTAGTTAACCTAATTAACTACTGGTAATTAGTCAAACAGTCGCTGACAGGTGGGACCCACCTTTCAGGTTGACCAGGTCAACTGCTGACATCATGATGACGTCAGCAAACACTGTTTTGGATAATGTTGAATTAAATTAATTAATTAAAATGCTAAAATTGATTTAAATCTTTTAAAATCAATATAAAATAAACCCTAGCTCGGATGGAAAAACTTTGTACATGAAAGTTGCTCAGAACGACGAGACGAATCCGGATACGCAGCCCGTTCGTCCGCCACGCTTCCCTAGCATAGCGAGCACGCAACTTTCCCCCTCCGGTTCATCTGTCCGGAAACGCGAAACACCGGGGATATTTTCCCGGATGTTTCCCCCCTTCACCGGTATCACCTCATACCGCGTTAGGGCACCCCTAGCAGCGCTACTTGTCATGTCATGCATCGCTATGCATCTGTTTTCTTATTATTTACTGTTTCTTCCCCGTCTTCTCTCGCTAGACACCGAGACTGACGCCGCTGGTGGTGCCCTGATCGACTACGCTGTTGACGACCCCTCTTTCTTGCCAGAGCAACCAGGCAAGCCGCCCCTTGATCACCAGATATCGCCTATTCTCTTTATACTGCTTGCATTAGAGTAGTGTAGCATGTTACTGCTTTCCATTAATCCTATTCTGATGCATAGCCTGTCATTGTTGCTACAACTGTTGATACCTTACCTGCAATCCTAAATGCTTAATATAGGATGCTAGTTTATCAGCAGTGGCCCTACATTCTTGCTACTTGCCATGCTGTACTATCGGGCCGTGATCACGTCGGGTGTTGATCACAGATATATACTATACATATTACACATGATACATGTTGTGACTAAGGTCGGGTCGGCTCGTTGAGTACCCGCGGTTGATTCACGAATTGGGGGCTGAAAGGACATACTTTCCCGACGGCCCTCTGTGTGGATCTTTGTGGCGGAGCGACAGGGCAGTTGAGACCACCCAGGAGAGAGGTGGGCCTGGCCCTGGTCGGCGTTCGCGGTTCCTTCAAAATAACACGCTTAACGAGGTCTGGGTATTTGATCTGAGTGTGCCTACTGGCCTATACGCACTAACCAACTACGCGGGAGCAGTTATGGGCACTCGACATTGTGGTATCAGCCGAAGCCTTCGTGACGTCTGCGACTGAGCGGCGCGCGCCCGGTTGGACTGGAACGCCTGCTCTTATATAAGGGAGGCTAGGTATGCTCACCGGCCACGTACGCAACATGCAGGTGTGCAATGGGCGATGGGCCCAGACCCCTGCGCCATAGGATTTAGACAGGCGTGCTGACCTCTCTGTTGTGCCTAGGTAGGGCTGAGACGTGTTGATCTTCCGAGGCCGGACATGACCCCGAAAAGTGTGTCCGGACATAGGGGATTGAGCGTGTTGGGAAATGTGGTGCACCCCTGCAGGGAAGTTAATCTATTCGAATAGCCGTGATCTTCGGTAACAGGACGACTTGGAGTTGTACCTTGACCTTATGACAACTAGAACCGGATACTTAATATAATACACCCTTCCAAGTGCCAGATACAACCGGTGATGGCTCTCTCATAGGGCGACGAGGGGAGGATCATCGGTTAGGATATTTCTATGCGATGTTACTTGGTGAACTTACCATCTACTCTCTCCCACGTGCTGCAAGATGGAGGTGTCCAGAAGCGTAGTCTTCGATAGGACTAGCTATCCCCCTCTTATTCCGGCATTCTGCAGTTCAGTCCACCTATACTACCCTTATTCCATTTGATACCAATGCATAAATATGTAGTGTAGCTCCTTGTTTGCGAGTACTTTGGATGAGTACTCACGGTTGCTTTGCTCCCCCCTTTTCCCCTTTCTATACCCGATTGCTGCGACCAGACGATGGAGCCCAGGAGCCAGACGCCACTGTCGATGATGACTACTACTACGCTGGAGGTGCCTACTACTACGTGCAGGCCACTGACGACGACCAGGAGTAGTTTAGGAGGATCCCAGGCAGGAGGCATGCGCCTCTTTCGATCTGTATCCCAGTTTGTGCTAGCCTTCTTAAGGCAAACTTGTTTAACTTATGTCTATACTCAGATATTGTTGCTTTCGCTGACTCGCCTATGATCGGGCTCTTGTATTCGAGCCGTCGAGGCCCCTGGCTTGTAATATGATGCTTGTATGACTTATTTTATTTGTAGAGTGGTGTTGTGATATCTTCCCGTGAGTCCCTAATCTTTATTGTACACGTTTGCGTGTATGATTAGTGTACGGTCAAATCAGGGGCATCACAATGATAATGCGAAATGGCTGGCTCTCAGTAACAAGATAACTGAATCGAATTGTGATATTATATGCCTGCAAGAAACTCAAGGAGACTCTTTCGACTCAAGATTTATTAGAAACTTTTGCCCAAGAAAGATCAACAAATTTGATTATCTCCCCTCAGTTGGGGCATCTGGTGGACTGCTCATTGCCTGGAATGATTCAGTGTTTCAAGGAGAAACTCTATTCCAAAATGATTTCTCTATATCAGTCAGATTTACATCCACCATCTCTGGAGATTCTTGGACTCTTACAAATATTTATGGCCCTTGCTAGGGTGCTGCAAGGGTTGCTTTTCTTGAATGGTTCCAAGATATTCAAATGCATGATAACACGAAGTGGCTCGTTTTGGGGGATTTCGATTATATTAGATATCCTCACAACAGGAACAGAGGAGGAGGAAACTTTTCAGACATGATGAAGTTCAATGCTGCCATTGACTCACTTGCTTTGGTTGAGATCCCTCTCAAAGGTAGAAACTACACTTGGAGTAATATGCAGGATGCACCTTTACTAGAAAAACTATATTGGGTCTTCACTTCGGAAGCTTGGACCAACCAGTATCCTAGCACTATGGTTATTCCGCTTGCCAAGCCCATATCAGGCCATATACCTTGCATTGTTTAGATTAAAACTTCTATACCTAAACCCAACATCTTCATATTTGAAAACTATTGGTTGGAAATTGAAGGATTTAAAGATATTGTGCAACAGAATTGGTCACAGGAAATTGTAGCTATAGGCAATGCCAAAAGACTCACTGCAAAATTCAAGAGATTGCGGAAAAGATTGAAGGAATGGGCTAAGGGTATATATCACAACTCAGTAGTTCTATCAGAGCAACAAATGAGGTCATTCTACTCTTTGATTCTATTGAGGAATTCAGATCTCTCACAGATGTAGAGTGGAATGGGAGGGATTTCCTCAAGCATCATGTCCTCTTCCTTCTTAATCTGCAAAAGATTTACTGGCAGCAAAGAGCAACAATCAGATGGGAAAAGTTTGGGGACGCAAATACAAAATATTTCCAAGCCAAGGCAACAATCAAATATAGAGCTAATCACATTGACACCCTACAGGATGATTGGGAAACACTTTCAGAGATCACTCAGATAAAGCAAGCATTCTTTGGAACAGTTTTAAGAAAAGGCTAAATACTTCTGTTCCAACTCATAATCTGCTTTCTCTAAATGAGCTGCTACACAAAAGGTCTGGTCTTTCTTTCTTGGAGGAACCATTCACAAAACAGGAGATTGACAATGTTGTTAAAGAGTTGCCCCTAGATAAAGCACCAGGCCCAGATGGTTTTAACACCAACTTTCTCAAGCATTGTTGGGATATTATGGCTCCAGACTTCTACTTACTAATTGATGACTTTTTCCGTGGTAGAGTCAACCTCCAAAGCATCAATTCTGCTTTTATCACCTTAATTGCAAAAAAAGATTATCCAATCAATGCTAATGACTATAGGCCCATATCCCTGCTAAACTGCTCCATAAAGCTGATCACTAAGCTGCTAGCCAATAGACTGCAGAAGATTATCCTCAAAATTGGTCACACCAATCAGTATGGTTTTTTGAAAAATAGATCCATACAAGATTGTTTAGCTTGGGACTATGAATTTCTCCATCAATGTCATCACTCTGGTCAACAACTTGTCATTCTAAAACTTGATTTTGAGAAAGCCTTTGATATGATTGAGCACATAACTATTATGGAAATCCTGGAAGCTAGAGGTTTTGGGGATAAGTGGTTAATGTGGATGGGTATGATTTTTACATCAGGATACTCCTCTATACTCCTAAATGGTGTTCCGGGGAAACAGTTCCTTTGCAGAAGAGGAGTAAGACAAGGAGACTCTATATCCCCTCTTCTTTTTGTCCTTGCAGATGATTTACTTCAATCTATTTTGAATGAGGCCATGAACAATAACCTGATAAGCAAGCCTGCAGCTTCTAGACCTGGAACAAATTTTCCTGTGATACAATATGTTGATGACACTGTGATCATTATGCCTGCATGTGAAACCCAAATTGAGCAGCTCCAAAACTTACTAATGCACTACTCAGTCTATACTGGCCTTAGGATTAACTTTGAAAAATCGGTGATTGTCCCTATCAACACACCAGATGATATAATGCAGAGGCTGTCATCAAAATTGAGATGCAAAATTGGCAACTTCCCATTCACATATTTGGGACTTCCACTCAATTTCACCAGACCAAGGATAGAAGATTTTGAGCCTGTAATGCAAAGAATTGATAGAAGACTTGTTGGATGTTCAACATTACTTTCATATGGTGATAAGTTGACCCTGATCAAATCAGTTTTTACTAGCCTCCCTACTTTCTTCATGAGCACGCTCTCCCTGCCAGCTGGTGTCATTGAACAAATCAATAAATACTTGAGACTATTCTTCTAGAGAAAATATGGAGCAGAGAATAGAGGCCCAGCTATGATTTCTTGGGATAAGGTATGTCTTCCCAAAGATCGGGGGGGCTGGGAGTGCTACAGTTAGCTATCCAAAATAAATTTCTCAATAAAGAAGACCTCCCATGTACAGCTTATTTGGTCAACTTACTATCCTGAGGTCATTATCAATAACAGAATGATAGGTTCCTTCTGGTGGAGAAATATTCTAAAAATGATGCCAGAATTCAAGCGCATTGCAAAATGCACTATTGGTAATGGGGAATCTAGACTCTTTTGGCAGGATGATTGGGGGGAAGGTAGAATGAGAGAACATTACCCACAATTATACTGCTTCTCCCTAAATCATATAGTAGATATGATCAACATAGTAATGTTCACCGATGAAACTACTCCATCTCACGTGATGATCGGACATGGTTTAGTTGATTTGGATCACGTGATCACTTAGAAGATTAGAGGGATGTCTATCTAAGTGGGAGTTCTTAAGTAATATGATTAATTGAACTTAAATTTATCATGAACTTAGTCCCTGATAGTATCTTGCTTGTTTATGTTGATTGTAGATAGATGGCTCGTGTTGTTGTTCCGTTGAATTTTAATGCGTTCCTTGAGAAAGCAAAGTTGAAAGATGATGATAGAAATTACACGGACTGGGTCCGTAACTTGAGGATTATCCTCATTACTGCACAGAAGAATTACGTCCTGGAAGCACCGCTGGGTGCCAGGCCTGCTGCTGGAGCAACACCAGATGTTATGAACGTCTGGCAGAGCAAAGCTGATGACTACTCGATAGTTCAGTGTGCCATGCTTTACGGCTTAGAATCGGGACTTCAACGACGTTTTGAACGTCATGGAGCATATGAGATGTTCCAGGAGTTGAAGTTAATATTTCAAGCAAATGCCCGGATTGAGAGATATGAAGTCTCCAATAAGTTATATAGCTGCAAGATGGAGGAGAACAGTTCTGTCAGTGAGCATATACTCAAAATGTCTAGGTATAATAATCACTTGATTCAATTGGGAGTTAATCTTCCAGATGATTGCGTCATTGACAGAATTCTCCAATCACTGCCACCAAGCTACAAGAGCTTCATGATGAACTATAATATGCAAGGGATGAATAAGACTATTCTCGAGCTCTTCGCAATGCTGAAAGCTGCGGAGGTAGAAATCAAAAAGGAGCATCAAGTGTTGATGGTCAACAAGACCACTAGTTTCAAGAAAAAGGGCAAAGGGAAAAAGAAGGGGAACTTCAAGAAGAATAGCAAGCAAGGTTCTGCTCAAGAGAAGAAACCCAAGTCTGGACCTAAGCCTGAAACTGAGTGCTTCTACTGCAAGCAGACTGGTCACTGGAAGCGGAACTGCCCCAAGTATTTGGCAGATAAGAACGATGGCAAGGTGAACAAAGGTATATGCGATATACATGTTATTGATGTGTACCTTACTAATGCTCGCAGTAGCACCTGGGTATTTGATACTGGTTCTGTTGCTAATATTTGCAACTCGAAGATTGGCTAAGGACGAGGTGACGATGCGCGTGGGAAACGGTTCCAAAGTCGATGTGATCGCGGTCGGCACGCTACCTCTACATCTACCTTCGGGATTAGTATTAGACCTAAATAATTGTTATTTGGTGCCAGCGTTGAGCATGAACATTATATCTGGATCTTGTTTAATGCGAGACGGTTATTCATTTAAATCAGAGAATAATGGTTGTTCTATTTATATGAGTAATATCTTTTATGGTCATGCACCCTTGCAGAGTGGTCTATTCTTATTGAATCTCGATAGTAGTAATACACATATTCATAGTGTTGAAGCCAAAAGATGCAGAGTTGATAATGATAGTGCAACTTATTTGTGGCACTACCGTTTAGGTCATATCGGTGTAAAGCGCATGAAGAAATTCCATACTGATGGACTTCTGGAACCACTTGATTATGAATCACTTGGTACTTGCGAACCGTGCCTCATGGGCAAGATGACTAAAACACCGTTCTCCGGTACGATGGAGAGAGAACAAATTTGTTGGAAATCATACATACAGATGTATGTGGTCCGATGAATATTGAGGCTCGTGGCGGATATCGTTATTTTCTCACCTTCACAGATGACTTAAGCAGATATGGGTATATCTACTTAATGAAACATAAGTCTGAAACGTTTCCAAAGTTCAAAGAATTTCAGAGTGAAGTTGAAAATCATCGTAACAAGAAAATAAAGTTTCTACGATCTGATCATGGAGGATAATATTTGAGTTACGAGTTTGGTGTACATTTGAAAAATTGTGGAATAGTTTCACAACTCACGCCACCTGGAACACCACAGCGTAATGGTGTGTCCGAACGTCGTAATCGTACTTTACTGGATATGGTGCGATCTATGATGTCTCTTACTGATTTACCACTATCGTTTTGGGGATATGCTCTAGAGACGGCCGCATTCACGTTAAATAGGGCACCATCAAAATCCGTTGAGACGACGCCTTATGAACTATGGTTTGACAAGAAACCAAAGTTGTCGTTTCTAAAAGTTTGGGGCTGCGATGCTTATGTGAAAAAGCTTCAACCTGATAAGCTCGAACCCAAATCGGAGAAATGTGTCTTCATAGGATATCCAAAGGAAACTATTGGATACACCTTCTATCACAGATCCGAAGGCAGGACTTTTGTTGCTAAATTCGGAAACTTTTTGGAGAAGGAGTTTCTCTTGAAAGAAGTGAGTGGGAGGAAAGTAGAACTTGACGAGGCAACTGTACCTACTCCCTTATTGGAAAGTAGTGCATCACAGAAAACTGTTTCAGTGACACCTACACCAGTTAGTGAGGAAGCTAATGATGATGATCATGAAACTTCAGAACAAGATACTACTGAACCTCGTAGATCAACCAGAGTGAGATCCGCGCCAGAGTGGTACGGCAATCCTGTTCTGGAAGTCATGCTACTAGACCATGATGAACCTACGAACTATGAAGAAGCGATGGTGAGCCCAGATTCCGCAAAATGGCTTGAAGCCGTGAAATCTGAGATGGGATCCATGTATGAGAACAAAGTATGGACTTTGGTTGACTTGCCCGATGATCGGCAAGCGATTGAGAATAAATGGATCGTCAAGAAGAAGACTGACGCTGATGGTAATATTACTGTCTACAAAGCTCGACTTGTTGCAAAAGGTTTGCGGCAAGTTCAAGGGATTGACTACGATGAGACCTTCTCACCCGTAGCGATGCTTAAGTCTATCCGAATCATGTTAGCAATTGCTGCATTTTATGATTATGAAATTTGGCAGATGGATGTCAAAACTGCATTCCTGAATGGATTTCTGGATGAAGAGTTGTATATGAGGCAACCAGAAGGTTTTGTCGATCCAAAGGGAGCTAACAAAGTGTGCAAGCTCCAGCGATCCATTTATGGACTGGTGCAAGCCTCTTGGAGTTGGAATAAACGCTTTGATAGTGTGATCAAAGCATTTGGTTCTATACAGACTTTTGGAGAAGCTTGTATTTACAAGAAAGTGAGTGGGAGCTCTGTAGCATTTCTGATATTATATGTGGATGACATATTACTGATTGGAAATGATATAGAATTTCTGGATAGCATAAAGGGATACTTGAATAAGAGTTTTTCAATGAAAGACCTCGGTGAAGCTGCTTACATATTAGGCATTAAGATCTATAGAGATAGATCAAGACGCTTAATTGGACTTTCACAAAGCACATACCTTGACAATGTTTTGAAAAGGTTCAAAATGGATCAAGCAAAGAAAGGGTTCTTGCCTGTGTTACAAGGTGTGAAATTGAGTAAGACTCAAAGCCCGACCACTGCAGAAGATAGAGAGAAAATGAAAGATGTTCCCTATGCTTCAGCCATAGGCTCTATCATGTATGCAATGCTGTGTACCAGACCTCATGTGTGCCTTGCTATAAGTCTAGCAGGGAGGTACCAAAGTAATCCAGGAGTGGATCACTGGACAACGGTCAAGAACATCCTGAAATACCTGAAAAGGACTAAGGATATGTTTCTCATATATGGAGGTGACAAAGAGCTCATCGTAAAAGGTTATGTTGATGCAAGCTTTGACACTGATCCGGACGATTCTAAATCGCAAACCGGATACGTGTTTACATTAAATGGTAGAGCTGTCAGTTGGTGCAGTTCGAAACAAAGCGTCATAGAGGGATCTACATGTGAAGCGGAGTACATAGCTGCTTCGGAAGCAGCAAATGAAGGAGTATGGATGAAGGAGTTCATATCCGATCTAGGTGTCATACCTAGTGCATCGGGTCCAATGAAAATCTTTTGTGACAATACTGGTGCTATTGCCTTGGCAAAGGAATCCAGATTTCACAAGAGAACCAAACACATCAAGAGGCGCTTCAATTCCATCCGGGATCTAGTCCAGGTGGGAGACATAGAGATTTGCAAGATACATACGGATCTGAACGTTGCAGACCCGTTGACTAAGCCTCTCCCACGAGCAAAACATGATCAGCACCAAGACTCCATGGGTGTAAGAATCATTACTGTGTAATCTAGATTATTGACTCTAGTGCAAGTGGGAGACTGAAGGAAATATTCCCTAGAGGCAATAATAAAGTTATTATTTATTTCCTTATATCATGATAAATGTTTATTATTCATGCTAGAAGTGTAATTAACCGGAAACATAATACTGAAGGAAATATGCCCTAGAGGCAATAATAAAGTTATTATTTATTTCCTTATATCATGATAACTGTTTATTATTCATGCAAGAATTGTATTAACCAGAAACATAATACATGTGTGAATACATAGACAAATAAAGTGTCACTAGTATGCCTCTACTTGACTAGCTCGTTAATCAAAGATGGTTATGTTTCCTAACCATGAACAAAGAGTTGTTATTTGATTAACGAGGTCACATCATTAGTTGAATGATCTGATTGACATGACCTATTCCATTAGCTTAGCACCCGATCGTTTAGTATGTTGCTATTGCTTTCTTCATGACTTATACATGTTCCTATGACTATGAGATTATGCAACTCCCATTTGCCGGAGGAACACTTTGTGTGCTACCAAACGTCACAACGTAACTGGGTGATTATAAAGGAGCTCTACAGGTGTCTCCAATGGTTGATGTTGGGTTGGCGTATTTCAAGATTAGGATTTGTCACTCCGATTGTCGGAGAGGTATCTCTGGGCCCTCTCGGTAATGCACATCACATAAGCCTTGCAAGCATTGCAACTAATAAGTTAGTTGCGGGATGATGTATTACGGAACGAGTAAAGAGACTTGCCAGTAACGAGATTGAACTAGGTATTGGATACCGACGATCAAATCTCGGGCAAGTAACATACCGATGACAAAGGGAACAACGTATGTTGTTATGCGGTCTGACCGATAAAGATCTTCGTAGAATATGTAGGAGCCAATATGGGCATCCAGGTCCCGCTATTGGTTATTGACCGGAGATGTGTCTTAGTCATGTCTACAATGTTCTCGAACCGTAGGGTCCGCACGCTTAACGTTACGATGACAGTTATTATGAGTTTATGCATTTTGATGTACCGAAGTTAGTTCAGAGTCCCGGATGTGATCACGGACATGACAAGGAGTCTCGAAATGGTCGAGACATAAAGATTGATATATTGGAAGCCTATGTTTGGATATCGGAAGTGTTCCGGGTGAAATCGGGATTTTACCGGAGTACCGGGAGGTTACCGGAACCCCCCGGGAGCTATATGGGCCTTAGTGGGCTTTAGTGGAAAGGAGAAAGGGGCAGCCCAAGGTGGCCGCGTGCCTCCCCCCTCCCCTAGTCCTATTAGGACTAGGAGAGGTGGCCGGCCCCCCTCTCTCTCTTCCCCCCCATTAAGGAATCCTATTCCAACTAGGATTGGGGGGGAATCCTACTCCCAGAGGGAGTAGGACTCTCCTGGCGCGCCCTCCTTGGCCGGCCAGCCCCTCCCCTTGGATCCTTTATATACGGGGGCAGGGGGGCACCTCTAGACACACAAGTTGATCCTTGAGATCGTTCCTTAGCCGTGTGCGGTGCCCCCTGCCACCATATTCCACCTCGATCATATTGTAGCGGTGCTTAGGCAAAGCCCTGCGACGGTAGAACATCAAGATCGTCACCACGCCGTCGTGCTGACGGAAATCTTCCCCGACGCTTTGCTGGATCGGAGTCCGGGGATCGTCATCGAGCTGAACGTGTGCTAAGAACTCAAAGGTGCCAGAGTAACGGTGCTTGGATCGGTCGGATCGGGAAGACATACGACTACTTCCTCTATGTTGTGTCAACGCTTCCGCAGTCGGTCTGCGTGGGTACGTAGACAACACTCTTCCCTCTTGTTGCTATGCATCACCATGATCTTGCGTGTGCGTAGGAAATTTTTTGAAATTACTGCGTTCCCCAACAGTGGCATCCGAGCCTAGGTTTTATGGTTTGATGTTATATGCACGAGTAGAACACAAGTGAGTTGTGGGCGATATAAGTCATACTGCCTACCAGCATGTCATACTTTGGTTCGGCGGTATTGTTGGACGAGACGACCCGGACCAACCTTACGCGTACGCTTACGCGAGACCGATTCCCCTGACGTGCTTTGCACACAGGTGGCTTGCAGGCGACTCTCTCTCCAACTTTAGTTGAACCAAGTGTGGCTACGCCCGGTCCTTGCGAAGGTTAAAACGGAGTCTATTTGACAAACTATCGTTGTGGTTTTGATGCGTAGGTGAGACTGGTTCTTGCTTAAGCCCGTAGCAGCCACGTAAAACTTGCAACAACAAAGTAGAGGACGTCTAACTTGTTTTTGCAGGGCATGTTGTGATGTGATATGGTGAAGGCATGATGCTGAATTTTATTGTATGAGATGATCATGTTTTGTAACCGAGTTATCAGCAACTGGCAGGAGCCATATGGTTGTCGCTTTATTGTATGCAATGCAATCGCGATGTAATGCTTTACTTTATCACTAAGCGGTAGCGATAGTCGTGGAAGCATAAGATTGGCGAGACGACAACGATGCTACGATGGAGATCAAGGTGTCGCGCCGGTGACGATGGTGATCATGACGGTGCTTCGTAGATGGAGATCACAGGCACAAGATGATGATGGCCATATCATATCACTTATATTGATTGCATGTGATGTTTATCCTTTTATGCATCTTATCTTGCTTTGATTGACGGTAGCATTATAAGATGGTCTCTCACTAAATTATCAAGAAGTGTTCTCCCTGAGTATGCACCGTTGCCAAAGTTCATCGTGCCCAGACACCACGTGATGATCGGGTGTGATAAGCTCTACGTCCATCTACAACGGGTGCAAGCCGGTTTTGCACACGCAGAATACTCGGGTTAAAACTTGACGAGCCTAGCATATGCAGATATGGCCTCGGAACACGGAGACCGAAAGGTCGAGCATGAATCATATAGTAGATATGATCAACATAACGATGTTCACCATTGAAAACTACTCCATCTCACGTGATGATCGGTTATGGTTTTGTTGATTTGGATCACGTGATCACTTAGAGGATTAGAGGGATGTCTATCTAAGTGGGAGTTCTTAAATAATTTGATTAATTGAACTTAAACTTATCATGAACTTAGTACCTGATAGTATCTTGCTTGTTTATGTTGATTGTAGATAGATGGCTCGTGCTGTTGTTCCGTTAAATTTTAATGCGTTCCTTGAGAAAGCAAAGTAGAAAGATGATGGTAGCAATTACACGGATTGGGTCCGTAACTTGAGGATTATCCTCATTGCTGCTCAGAAGAATTACGTCCTGGAAGCACCGCTGGGTGCCAGGCCTGCTGCTGGAGCAACACCAGATGTTATGAACGTCTGGCAGAGCAAAGCTGATGACTACTCGATAGTTCAGTGTGCCATGCTTTACGGCTTAGAATCGGGACTTCAAAGACATTTTGAACGTCATGGAGCATATGAGATGTTCGAGGAGTTGAAGTTAATATTTCAAGCAAATGCCCGGATTGAGAGATATGAAGTCTCCAATAAGTTCTATAGCTGCAAGATGGAGGAGAACAGTTCTGTCAGTGAGCATATACACAAAATATCTAGGTATAATAATCACTTGATTCAGATGGGAGTTAATCTTCTAGATGATTGCGTCGTTGACAGAATTCTCCAATCACTGCCACCAAGCTACAAGAGCTTCGTGATGAACTATAATATGCAAGGGATGAATAAAACTATTCCCGAGCTCTTCGCAATGTTGAAAGCGGCGGAGGTAGAAATCAAGAAGGAGCATCAAGTGTTGATGGTTAGCAAGACCACTAGTTTCAAGAAAAAGGGCAAAGGGAAGAAGAAGGGGAACTTCAAGAAGAATAGCAAACAAGTTGCTGCTCAGGAGAAGAAACACAAGTCTGGACCTAAGCCTGAAACTGAGTGCTTCTACTGCAAGCAGACTGGTCACTGGAAGCGGAACTGCCCCAAGTATTTGGCGGATAAGAAGGATGGCAAGGTGAACAAAGGTATATGTGATATACATGTTATTGATGTGTACCTTACTAGAGCTGGCAGTAGCACCTGGGTATTTGATACTGGTTCTGTTGCTAATATTTGCAACTCGAAACAGGGACTACGGAATAAGCGAACACTAGCAAAGGACGAGGTGACGATGCGCGTGGGAAACGGTTCCAAAGTCGATGTGATCGCGGTCGGCACGCTACCTCTACATCTACCTTCGGGATTAATATTAGACCTAAATAATTGTTATTTGGTGCCAGCGTTGAGCATGAACATTATATCTGGATCTTGTTTAATGCGAGACGGTTATTCATTTAAATCAGAGAATAATGGTTGTTCTATTTATATGAGTAATATCTTTTATGGTCATGCACCTTTGAAGAGTGGTCTGTTTTTGATGAATCTCGATAGTAGTGATACACATATTCATAATGTTGAAGCCAAAAGATGCAGAGTTGATAATGAAAGTGCAACTTATTTGTGGCACTGTCGTTTAGGTCATATCGGTGTAAAGCGCATGAAGAAACTCCATACTGGTGGACTTTTGGAACCACTTGATTGTGAATCAGTTGGTACTTCCGAACCGTGCCTCATGGGCAAGATGACTAAAACACCGTTCTCCGGTACTATGGAGAGAGCAACAGATTTGCTGGGTATCATACATACCGATGTATGTGGTCCAATGAATATTGAGGCTCGTGGCGGATATCGTTATTTTCTGACCTTCACAGATGACTTAAGCAGATATGGGTATATCTACTTAATGAAACACAAGTCTGAAACATTTGAAAAGTTCAAAGAATTTCAGAGTGAAGTTGAAAATCATCGTAACAAGAAATAAAGTTTCTACGATCAGATCGTGGAGGAGAATATTTGAGTTACGAGTTTGGTGTACATTTGAAAAATTGTGGAAAAGTTTCGCAACTCACGCCACCCGGAACACCACAGCGTAATGGTGTGTCCGAACGTCGTAATCGTACTTTACTAGATATGGTGCGATCTATGATGTCTCTTACGGATTTACCGCTATCATTTTGGGGTTATGCTTTAGAGACGGCCGCATTCACGTTAAATAGGGCACCATCAAAATCCGTTGAGACGACGCCTTATGAACTATGGTTTGGCAAGAAACCAAAGTTGTCGTTTCTTAAAGTTTGCGGCTGCGATGCTTATGTGAAAAAGCTTCAACCTGATAAGCTCGAACCCAAATCGGAGAAATGTGTCTTCATAGGATACCCAAAGGAGACTGTTGGGTACAAATTCTATCACAGATCCGAAGGCAAGACATTCGTTGCCAAGAATGGATCCTTTCTAGACAAGGAGTTTCTCTCGAAAGAAGTGAGTGGGAGGAAAGTAGAACTTGACGAGGTAACTATACCTGCTCCCTTATTAGAAAGTAGTACATCACAGAAAACTGTTTCTGCGACGCCTATACCAATTAGTGAGGAAGCTAATGATGATGATCATGAAACTTCAGGACAAGATACTACTGAACCTCGTAGATCAACCAGAGCGAGATCCGCACCAGAGTGGTACGGTAATCCTGTTCTGGAAATCATGCTACTAGATCATGATGAACCTATGAACTATGAAGAAGCGATGGTGAGCCCAGATTCCGCAAAATGGCTTGAAGCCATGAAATCTGAGATGGGATCCATGTATGAGAACAAAGTATGGACTTTCGTTGACTTGCCCGATGATCGGCAAGCGATTGAGAATAAATGGATCTTCAAGAAGAAGACTGACGCTGACGGTAATATTACTGTCTACAAAGCTCCACTTGTCGCAAAGGGTTTTCGACAAGTTCAAGGGGTTAACTACGATGGGACCTTCTCACCCATAGCGATGCTTAAGTCTGTCTGAATCATGTTAGCAATTGCCGCATTTCATGATTACGAAATATGGCAGATGGATGTCAAAACTGCATTCCTGAATGGATTTCTAGAAGAAGAGTTGTATATGATGCAACCGGAAGGTTTTGTTGATCCAAAGGGAGCTAACAAAGTGTGCAAGCTCCAGCGATCCATTTATGGACTGGTGCAAGCCTCTCGGAGTTGGAATAAATGCTTTGATAGTGTGATCAAAGCATTTGGTTTTATACAGACTTTCGGAGAAGCCTGTATTTACAAGAAAGTGAGTGGGAGCTCTGTAGCATTTATGATATTATATGTGGATGACATATTACTGATTGGAAATGATATAGAATTTCTGGATAGCATAAAGGGATACTTGAATAAGAGTTTTTCAATGAAAGACCTTGGTGAAGCTGCTTACATATTAGGCATAAATATCTAAAGAGATAGATCAAGACGCTTAATTGAACTTTCACAAAGCACATACCTTGACAAGATTTTGAAGAAGTTCAAAAAGGATCAAGCAAAGAAAGGGTTCTTGCCTGTGTTACAAGGTGTGAAGTTGAGTCAAACTCAATGCCCGACCACTGCAGAAGATAGAGAGAAAATGAAAGATGTTCCCTATGCTTCAGCCATAGGCTCTATCATGTATGCAATGCTGTGTACCAGACCTGATGTGTGCCTTGCTATAAGTTTAGCAGGGAGGTACCAAAGTAATCCAGGAGTGGATCACTGGACAGCGGTCAAGAACATCCTGAAATACCTGAAAAGGACTAAGGATATGTTTCTCGTATATGGAGGTGACAAAGAGCTCACCGTAAGAGGTTACGTTGATGCAAGCTTTGACACTGATCCAGACAATTCTAAATCGCAAACCGGATACGTGTTTACATTAAACGATGGAGTTGTCAGTTGGTGCAGTTCTAAACAAAGCGTCGTAGCGGAATCTACATGTGAAGCGGAGTACATAGCTGCTTCGGAAGCAGCGAACGAAGGAGTCTGGATGAAGGAGTTCATATCCGATCTAGGTGTCATACCTAGTGCATCGGGTCCAATGAAAATCTTTTGTGACAATACTGGTGCAATTGCCTTGGCAAAGGAATCCAGATTTCACAAAAGGATCAAGCACATCAAGAGACGCTTCAATTCCATCCGGGATCTAGTCCAGGTGGGAGACATAGAGATTTGCAAGATACATACGGATCTGAATGTTGCAGACTCGTTGACTAAGCCTCTTCCACGAGCAAAACATGATCAACACCAAGACTCCATGGGTGTTAGAATCATTACAGTGTAATCTAGATTATTGACTCTAGTGCAAGTGGGAGACTGAAGGAAATATGCCCTAGAGGCAATAATAAAGTTATTATTTATTTCCTTATATCATGATAAATGTTTATTATTCATGCTAGAATTGTATTAACGGGAAACATAATACATGTGTGAATACATAGACAAACAAAGTGTCACTAGTATGCCTCTACTTGACTAGCTCGTTAATCAAAGATGGTTATGTTTCCTAACCATGAACAAAGAGTTGTTATTTGATTAACGAGGTCACATCATTAGTTGAATGATCTGATTGACATGACCTATTCCATTAGCTTAGCACTCGATCGCTTAGTATGTTGCTATTGCTTTCTTCATGACTTATACATGTTCCTATGACTATGAGATTATGCAACTCCCATTTGCCGGAGGAACACTTTGTGTGCTACCAAACGTCACAACGTAACTGGGTGATTATAAAGGAGCTCTACAGGTGTCTCCAATGGTAGATGTTGGGTTGGTGTATTTCGAGATTAGGATTTGTCACTCCGATTGTCGGAGAGGTATCTCTGGGCCCTCTCGATAATGCACATCACATAAGCCTTGCAAGCATTGCAACTAATAAGTTAGTTGCGGGATGATGTATTACAGAATGAGTAAAGAGACTTGCCAGTAACGATATTGAACTAGGTATTGGATACCGACGATCGAATCTCGGGCAAGTAACATACCGATGACAAAGGGAACAACGTATATTGTTATGCGGTCTGACCGATAAAGATCTTCGTAGAATATGTAGGAGCCAATATGGGCATCCAGGTCCCTCTATTGGTTATTGACCGGAGATGTGTCTCAGTCATGTCTACATTGTTCTCGAACTGTAGGGTCCGCACGCTTAACGTTACGATGATAGTTATTATGAGTTTATGCATTTTGATGTACCGAAGTTAGTTCGGAGTCCCGGATGTGATCACGGACATGACGAGGAGTCTCGAAATGGTCTAGACATAAAGATTGATATATTGGAAGCCTATGTTTGGATATCGGAAGTGTTCCGGGTGAAATCGGGATTTTACCGCAGTACCGGGAGGTTACCGGAACCCCCCAGGAGCTATATGGGCCTTAGTGGGCTTTAGTGGAAAGGAGAAAGGGGCAGCCCAAGGTGGCCGCGCGCCTCCCCCTCCCCTAGTCCTATTAGGACTAGGAGAGGTGGCCGGCCCCCCTCTCTCTCTCCCCCCCCCCTTAAGGAATCCTATTCCAACTAGGATTGGGGGGGAATCCTACTCCCAGAGGGAGTAGGACTCTCCTGGCGCGCCCTCCTTGGCCGGCCAGCCCCTCCCCCTTGGATCCTTTATATACGGGGGCAGTGGGCACCTCTAGACACACAAGTTGATCCTTGAGATCGTTCCTTAGCCGTGTGCGGTGCCCCCTGCCACCATATTCCACCTCGATCATATTGTAGCAGTGCTTAGGCGAAGCCCTGCGACGGTAGAACATCAAGATCGTCACCACGCCGTCGTGCTGACGGAACTCTTCCCCGACGCTTTGCTGGATCGAAGTCCGGGGATCGTCATCGAGCTGAACGTGTGCTAAGAACTCGGAGGTGCCGGAGTAATGGTGCTTGGATCAGTCGGATCGGGAAGACATACGACTACTTCCTCTACGTTGTGTCAACGCTTCCGCAGTTGGTCTGCGTGGGTACGTAGACAACACTCTCCCCTCTTGTTTCTATGCATCACCATGATCTTGCGTGTGCGTAGGAATTTTTTTGAAATTACTGCGTTCCCCAACAAATACATGTGTGAATACATAGATAAACAGAGTGTCACTAGTATGCCTCTACTTGACTAGCTTGTTAATCAAAGATGGTTATGTTTCCTAACCATGAACAAAGAGTTGTTATTTGATTAATGGGATCACATCATTAGGTGAATGATCTGATTGACATGACCCATTCCATTAGCTTAGCACCCGATCGTTTAGTATGTTGCTATTGCTTTCTTCATGACTTATACATGTTCCTATGACTATGAGATTATGCAACTCCCGTTTACCGGAGGAACACTTTGTGTGCTACCAAATGTCACAATGTAAATGGGTGATTATAAAGGTGCTCTACAGGTGTCTCCAAAGGTAGATGTTGGATTGGCGTATTTCGAGATTAGGATTTGTCAATCCGATTGTCGGAGAGGTATCTCTGGGCCCTCTCGGTAATGCACATCACATAAGCCTTGCAAGCATTACAACTAATATATTAGTTGTGAGATGATGTATTACGGAACGAGTAAAGAGACTTGCTGGTAACGAGATTGAACTAGGTATTGGATACCGACGATCGAATCTCGGGCAAGTAACATACCGATGACAAAGGGAACAACGTATGTTGTTATGCGGTCTGACCGATAAAGATCTTCGTAGAATATGAAGGAGCCAATATGGGCATCCAGGTCCCACTATTGGTTATTGCCGGAGATGTGTCTCGGTCATGTCTACATTGTTCTCGAACCGTAGGGTCCGCACGCTTAAAGTTACGATGACAGTTGTTATGAGTTTTATGCATTTTGATGTACCGAAGTTTGTTCGGAGTTCCGGATGTGTTCACGGACATGACGAGGAGTCTCGAAATGGTCGAGACATAAAGATTGATATATTGGATGACTATATTCGGACACCGGAAGCGTTCCGGTGAAGTTTCGGATAAAACCGGAGCACCGGGGGTTTCGGTAACCCCCGGGGAGTTAATGGGCCTCATGGGCCTAAAGTGGAGAAGAGGAAGGGGCTGCCGGGGCAGGCCGCGCGTCCCCTCTCCCCCTAGTCCGAATTGGACAAGGAGGGAGGGGCGGCGCCCCCCCTTTCCTTCTCTCCCCCCTCTCTCCTACTTGGACAAGGAAAACGGAGGTGAGTCCTACTCCCGGTAGGAGTAGGACTCTTCCTGCGCGCCTCCTCTAGGCCGGCCGCACCCCCCCCCCCTTGGATCCTTTATATACGGAGGCAGGGGGGCACCCTAGAACACACAAGTTGATCTTCGTGATCGTTCCTTAGCCGTGTGTGGTGCCCCCTCCACCATATTCCACCTCGGTCATATCGTTGTAGTGCTTAGGCGAAGCCCTGCGTCGGTAGAACATCATCATTGTCACCATGCCGTTGTGCTGACGAAACTCATCCCCGAAGCTTTGCTGGATCGGAGCCCGGGGAGCGTCATCGAGCTGTACGTGTGCTAAGAACTCGAAGGTGCCGGAGTAACGGTGCTTGGATCGGTCGGATCGGGAAGACGTACGACTACTTCCTCTACGTTGTGTCAACGCTTCCGTTGCGATCTATAAGGGTACGTAGATCATACTCTCCCCTCTCGTTGCTATGCATCACCATGATCTTGCGTGTGCGTAGGAATTTTTTTGAAATTACTACGTTCCCCAACAATAGTTTCAATGGTGAACATCACTATGTTGATCATATCTACTATGTGATTCACGCTCGACCTTTCGGTCTCCGTGTTCCGAGGCCATATCTGTTATATGCTAGGCTCGTCAAGTTTAACCTGAGTATTCCGCGTGTGCAACTGTTTTGCACCCGTTCTATTTGAACGTAGAGCCTATCACACCTGATCATCACGTGGTTTCTTAGCACGAAGAACTTTCGCAACGGTGCATACTCAGGGAGAACACTTATACTTTGATAATTTAGTGAGGGATCATCTTATAATGCTACCGTCAATCAAAGCAAGATAAGATGCATAAAAGATAAACATCACATGTAATCAATATAAGTGATATGATATGGCCATCATCATCTTGTACTTGTAATCTCCATCTCCAAAGTACCGTCATGATCACCATCGTCACCGGCGTGACACCTTGATCTCCATCGTAGCATCGTTGTCATCTCGCCAATCTTATGCTTCCACGACTATCGCTACCGCTTAGTGATAAACTAAAGCATTACAGCGCGATTGCATTGCATACAATAAAGCGACAACCATATGGTTCCTGCCAGTTGCCGATAACTCGGTTACAATACATGATCATCTCATACAATAAAGTTTAGCATCATGTCTTGACCATATCACATCACAACATGCCCTGCAAAAACAAGTTAGACGTCCTCTACTTTGTTGTTGCAAGTTTTACGTGGCTGCTACGGGCTTCGCAAGAACCGTTCTTACCTACGCTTCAAAACCACAACGATAGTTTGTCAAGTTGGTGTTATCTTAACCTTCGCAAGGACCAGACGTAGCCACACTCGGTTCAACTAAAGTTGGAGAAACTGACACTCGCCAGCCACCTGTGTGCAAAGCACGTCTGTAGAACCAGTCTTGCGTAAGCGTACGCGTAATGTCAGTCCGGGCCGCTTCGTCCAACAATATCGCCGAATCAAAGTATGATATGCTGGTAAGCAGTATGACTTATATCGCCCATAACTCACTTGTGTTCTACTCGTGCATAACATCAACGCATAAAACCTAGGCTTGGATGCCACTGTTGGGGAACGTAGTAATTTCAAAAAAAATTCCTACGCACACGCAAGATCATGGTGATGCATAGCAACGAGAGAGGAGAGTGTTGTCTACGTACCCTCGTAGACCGAAAGCGAAAGCGTTAGCACAACGCGGTTGATGTAGTCGTACGTCTTCACGACCCGACCGATCAAGCACCGAAACTACGGCACCTCCGAGTTCTAGCACACGTTCAGCTCGATGACGATCCCCGGACTCCGGTCCAGCAGAATGTCGGGGAAGAGTTCCGTTAGCACGACGACATGGTGACGATCTTGATGTTCTACCGTCGCAGGGCTTCGCCTAAGCACCGCTACAATATTATCGAGGATTATGGTGGAAGGGGGCACCGCACACGGCTAAGAGATCAATGATCAATTGTTGTGTCTATGGGATGCCCCCTGCCCCTGTATATAAAGGAGCAAGGGGGGAGGCGGCCGGCCTAGGAGGAGGGCACGCCAAGGGGGAGTCCTACTCCCACCGGGAGTAGGACTCCTCCTTCCCTTGTTGGAGTAGGAGAGAAGGAAAGAGGGGAGAGGAACAAGGAAAAGGGGGTTGCACCCCTTGTCCAATTCGGACCAGAGGGGGGGCGCGCGCCTCCTTCCTTTTGCCCTCTCTCCTCTATTCCCGTATGGCCCAATAAGGCCCATATACTTCCCGGCGAATTCACGTAACTCTCCGGTACTCCGAAAAATACCCGAATCACTCGGAACCTTTCTGATGTCCGAATATAGTCGTCCAATATATCGATCTTTATGTCTCGACCATTTCGAGACTCCTCGTCATTACCCTGATCTCATCCGGGACTCCGAACTCCTTCGGTACATCAAAACTCATAAACTCATAATATAACTGTCATCGAAACCTTAAGCGAGCGGACCCTACGGGTTTGAGAATAATGTAGACATGACCGAGACACGTCTTCGGTCAATAACCAATAGCGGAACCTGGATGCTCATATTGGCTCCCACATATTCTATGAAGAACTTTATCGGTCAAACCGCATAACAACATACATTGTTCCCTTTCTCATCGGTATGTTACTTGCCCGAGGTTCGATCGTCGGTATCTCAATACCTAGTTCAATCTTGTTACCGGCAAGTCTCTTTACTCGTTCCGTAATACATCATCTCGCAACTAACTCATTAGTTGCAATGCTTGCAAGGCTTTAGGTGATGTGCATTACCGAGAGGGCCCAGAGATACCTCTCCGACAATCGGAGTGACAAATCCTAATCTCGAAATATGCCGACCCAACAAGTACCTTCGGAGACACCTGTAGAGCACCTTTATAATCACCCAGTTATGTTGTGACGTTTGGTGGCACACAAAGTGTTCCTCTGGTAAACGGGAGTTGCATAATCTCATAGTCATAGGAACATGTATAAGTCATGAAGAAAGCAATAGCAACAAACTAAACGATCAAGTGCTATGCTAACGGAATGGGTCAAGTCAATCACATCATTCTCCTAATGATGTGATCCCGTTAATCAAATGACAACTCATGTCTGTGGTTAGGAAACATAACCATATTTAATCAACGAGCTAGTCAAGTAGAGGCATACTAGTGACACTATGTTTGTCTATGTATTCACACATGTATTATGTTTCCGGTTAATATAACTTTAGCATGAATAATAAACATTTATCATGATATAAGGAAATATATAATAACTTTATTATTGACTCTAGGGCATATTTCCTTCAATGAGTGTATGCACGTATACAAGAGCGCGGCACATTGCACCCCATTATTTTGAAGGTCAAAAATATGGTCTTTTGTGGTCTGGAAAAAGCCAAAAATTTCAATGCATGCATGTACACTGCCGTAGCATAACTGTGCCAATTTCATCAATATATTTGCTTGCATGTATGAGATATAAAAGAAAAGTATAGATACATGGAAAAATAGCTTGTTTTTTTGTTGATTTTGGGCTGGAATTTAATATTCTTTGTGTAGCATATAATACAACATATTACCTCTATCCCAAAAAACTTTCGTAGATTTATCTATATACGGATGCATCTAATACTAAAATGTGTCTATATACATTTGTATTTAGGCAAATGTAAAACAATCTTTTCAGGGCGGAGGGAGTATTATTTTGGGCCGAAATTTAACATGTACTTAGACCACGTACATCAAACGTATTCAATATCCATGTTAAAAGAGTTAAAACTTTTAAGCACCATACTTCAGGGGTTAAAAAATGTATTTCAGTGCCCCGTGCTACAAAAGTCCACTTTACAGTTAGCCCCAACACTAACCATCAGCTGATAAAACATGAGCGAACCAACCTGTGGTTGTACAGTTAGGAGGACAGCGGTATCCTCAACCCACCAGGGTTCAAGTCATGATGCTCGTATTTTTCTGGATTTATTTCGGGATTTCCAGTGATGTGCATCCAGTGGTAGGAGACGTTCCCGTCGACTACGAGGTGTCTATGGTGACTTTGTCAATCTTAAAATTATATGTCATCTTATTCTCTCGGAAGTGCTCATAAGCCTTTGTTGGGCAATCAGCTAAGAAGTCGCTGACCGGAAAACTTGGAGTCTTAGAGAGCCAACTTTCGGTAACAGTCACAGTGCAAGCACACTTAGCACATGAGCTGGACCATTACTTTCCTTCTTTACATGCTGAATTACAAAGGAATTGAAAGTATGCGCTAGCTCTTCAATTTGAAATAAAACAGGTGCCACAACAGAGCGACCGTTGAGCGAGAGTTCTAGAGATAGACGATCTCTAGACTATTCGTCTCTATCATATCACCACATCAGCAAAGCCGCAAAGATTTGTCAAGATAACTTCATCGCGAAGTGCTAGTGCTTCAGCGATCATTGGATCTGTGACCCCTGGGTGAGGTTTATACATTTATTTGAATCCGCGAACAAGTTTTGAATATCTTGAACTTCTGTAAATTCTTAAATATTTTTTTATTTGTGACTAATTTTCAAATTTATGAGCATTTATTAAATTCGTGAAACTTTTCAACTCGTTAACAATTTTTCTACTTTGAGAACATCTTTCAAACCATGCGTAGTGGCAAAAGAAACAAAAGGCTCAACCCGTGCTAGGGGTGACTAGCGATCCATGTGTGCACCAATGGGCCAGGCCAACTCATGAATCTACTATAACTCTATAAGAAGAAAAGGCAACAAATGATAAAAAACAAGGATGCACAAAATACTATATACTAACCAATTTGAAAATAGCAAGATAGTTATAATAATGGAGCCGGCATAAATGAATAAAACCCAAAAGTGTTTTGCTTTTCTTTGTAGCCGCATATATAGTGTTGCACCAAGGTGCTCTACATTTAACTTAGTGATATGATTACAAGCCAAATATATTCCTAGATACTAACAAATGGTTTGTTCTGGACCGAGATACTAGCTGGTAATGCCCATGTAGTTACTGTCACACATATGCAAATATAAATAATACTACACAATAAAAAATAAATCGGGAAATGCAGTTGCTTCAATACGTGGTTATGGTGGTTTTCATCTTGGTTGGGGGCTCATGATTCTACCGCATGAAGAAATGGCAACATCATAGAAAAACAATATGCACACAATACTATATACGAGCCAGTTTAAAGAAGCTTCTTGCAGAAAAACTAGTTTAGAGAAGCACACTATTAGTCGTAAACTAATGGAGCTAGTGTAAGTGAATACAAACTGAAAGTGTCCGCTTCACTTGTTGCCGCACACAGTGTCGCGCCAAGACAACCAAAAGGCTCCAACACGAAATGAATGCCATGGTGATTTCACTGGATGAGTTCCTCTTGTTACTTAGCAATATGATTACTCGTCTAAAAAAAGCATTATGATTACAAGAAAAATATAGGGCCGATTACTAGCTTATGTTTTTTGTTTCCAAAGTAATCGTGTGAAATCTTACCCAGAGACTCTATCTACCATCCAATTTGATTGCACAAGACGTAGCTGGCAAGCCTATATCTACCGTCCATGAAGTAACGGAAGCTACGCAGACAAAAAAAGTTTGTTTTGCTTTTCCGCGAAGTACAACCCCGAGCCAAATTAGGACATACTATGCCCCAAGCCCCAAACACGTGGCATGGAACCAACGTCCCATTTTTTACCATGGTTTACCATTGGTTTATGAAGCCATGTGCTGGCAATGCTCATGTAGTCAGTGTCACGAATTTAATAAATGTTCATAAATTTGAAAAGTTGTTAACGAGTTGCTCTAAAGTTGTTTTGGCAATGCTCATGTAGTCAGTGTCAGAGCCACGCAGGAAAAAGACTTAACTGAGATACTCAGTTGCTCTACTATACGTGCTTATGGTGGTTTTGTGTTGGCTGGAGGCTCATTATTCTACTGTATAAAGAAAATACAACAAACGGTTAGAACAGCGAGCACATATATATTAACCAATTTAAAAGAGCGGAGTATTTGTAAAGTATCGGAGTTTAGTATAAATCAATATACACCAAAAGTGTTCCCTCGGCTTTGTAGCCGCACATAGTGTCGCGTCAACACAACCAAGAGGCTTCAATGCACCATGCACGAAACCAATGGCGTGTTGATTTCACTCCATGAGTTACCTTGTAAATTACTGAAATGATTATGAGCTAAATATAGAACCGGTCACTGGCACACGTTCGAACCTATCTACTGTCCATATAGGAAACAAAAACTACAGACAAAACAAAGTTTGTTTTGCTTCTTCACAAAGTATAACCCCGTGCCAAATTAACCTAAGGCGCAAATGCCCCAAGCCCCAGACACGTGGCACGGAATCGGTTTACTGTGGATTTTTGTAACCATGAGTTTGCAATGCCAAAGTAGTCACTATCACCTATATAAGCATGACACCTTCCATCCATTGATCCATCCAAGGCGTGGCAGCAAAGCTATTCCTATTGCCGCTTGTTTTTCCCTTCAAACGTTCACCTCGCGCCTAACATGGGGTCTCGGCAGGACCAGCCCGCCGTCAACGGGGAGCAAGGTGACGGCGCGGGGGCAGCCTACGTGCGGTACAGGGAGTGCCAGCGCAACCATGCCATCGGAATCGGCCGCTACGCCGTCGACGGCTGCCAAGAGTTCACGGTGTTAATGGGCGTCGACGAGGCTGCCATGCTCCTCTGCGCGGCGTGTGGCTGCCACCGCAACTTCCACAGGCGCGAGGTCGTCAACGAGTTCGGCGTCGACTACCATGCTCCCCGGACGCCCCCCGCCGACGAACATCGCCGTTGAAGCCATGAAGCCTATTGCTGCTGCTGCTGCCGCCTCTTCTTGCTCATCGTGAATTGGATCTAGCTGGAGCATGCATGGCCCATGCACGGCTGGTAGCATTTTATTTCATCTTCTTTGTCATCTTATGAAATTAGTGTGGATGAATAATACGCGGGGGATGTCCCGTCCGCGTAGATCGATCGATGTGATGAACCTCTTCTATGAATTCGAATTTGATTTCCCTTGTGCCTTTTTACTTGATGAGGTTTGTTCTTCACTACAGTAACTTTCCAGAGTCTGAAAATAATAAATTTATAGTTACTCTCATTTGCTTTAATCAAACCGATTTCGGAGCAATGTCACCAGATCACCACATCGAGGAACGACCTTTTCTCTTTGGGATATATATCAATCTGCTGTTTCTCCAAGCTACTGGCATCGTCGCGCACGTACGCTCCTCATTCTCCTGATTATAATTAAGTTGGACCATATTATGCGCGCAGGGCGGCTTGATGATTAATCATGTTCTAGCAAGTTGAAACCGACCTCCTTGTGTGTTACCGTGAGACTAGTGCTGTAAGAATGTACTCCCTCTGTCATATAATATAAGAGCATTTTTATAAAATAGAGAGTATTTATTTTGGATGGACGCCGCAACCTTTTTCTCTTTTGATTGGAAGAGTGGACGCCGCAAGTAGCTGAGCTCCGGTCCAAAGCCCGCCCACATGCTCCCAAGTCCTGTCCGGCTAGTTTCCACAAGGCAATGGCAAGGCTGCCATTGCTATACCATGCGTCCATGCCTACTGCCAGCAGCACGCATTTTGTTGGTTTCTGGATATTCCAGGAATAATTTTGTTTGTTTCTAGATATTTCCTGCTCGCTACTTTTGGTCCTTCTTTAAATTTACTTTTTGATTTAAAAATTAAACGAATATTTTTCATATATATAATGATTTTAATGCATGATAAATTTTTAAGTAAACTATAAACAACTTTAAGCACATGATGAACATTCTTGTAAATGCATGATGAACAATTTTCTAATGCGTGATAAACATTTTAAGAAAAAACATGAACCATTTTTTATGAGCATGGTGAACTGCATTCAGTAGAGGCTGGCTCCTCGCCTAGCGCCGCGGGCCACTCCGGCCGTGGCGGTCACCAAACCGTCGGCCGCTACTCCGGCAGCTGACGGCCACAACACGCCCCATCTGCCGAATCGCGCTCTCCCCCATGGCGCTCTCAGATCTTAAGTTTGAGATGGGATTGGCTTTTGAAGCTTACATCTGGAAGCAGTTTGGTGTTCCTGTCAATCACTTCGATGGGAGCAAGCTGCGTGAGTTCATTTTGTGGCAGAGATTTCCAGATCCAGGCTTCGTATCAACTGTGAGTCCGTTAGTCACATTTTGCAATCTTGCTTTGGAGGTCACGCCTCCCGTTTCAAAGTCTCCTGTCTGCAAAATTGGTCTTTCAAGTTCAGTGTGTCCTCAAAAGAAGTTGGATTTGCCATCATGAAGGGGGGAAATTTTGTTAATGATCTTTTGAGCTTGGGTTTCCTTTTCTAGGGTAATGGTGGTCCTGATTATCAAAAGGAGTTTCGTCTATACCAACAAGAGCTTGATCAAGAATGGACAGTGGTTGATCGCTCCAGCGATCGTAGATCATATGCCGATGTTGCCCAATCTGCAAGATTCTTCTACTCTCCTCGCGAACATCAAGTTCCCGAGAATCAGCGCTCGATCCCTGTCTCAGCAAGATTGACGCAATCATCGCCGGCCATCAATGCTGCATTAACTTCCCCAAACAACATTACTGTAGGCAGAGCAGGATCTTTGGGTTTTCAAATTCCTGGGCCATCCAATGGGCCTAACAACACATCTGGAGGGTCTACGAAAGGCAACTTTTCCATCCGTTGCCTATCTGTGGGCCATCTGCGGCCCAGCTGCACCAGTCGTATTAGATGCAGGGGTTGTTGGCGCCTGGGCCATATTAAAGATAATTGCCGTTTTTCGGGCACGGTTAACGCTACGACTTCCCATAGTGATGGCACTTTTCAGCAGCATATCTACCCTGTTTTGGCACCTACCCAAAATAGAAATCAAGTGCTGGGGAAGGCCCCCAATGTCAGGGATACATGCATCCCCCTCTCGTCATCTCCGTCTTGACTTGGTCCACTTCACAGCCACACTACACCCCCAGACGACTCGCATTCCCACTGCTTTCTACAACTGCGGCACAACTCCTCTGCTCCGGTAGCCTTCTCCGCCGAAGTTCCGAGCCCATCCGCCCCCGATCCTATGGCCACTTTCCCCTTTGATCCATCACCGTTCCTTCTTGCGGGCTGTCACGCCATTGAAGTTGAAGGTCGACCAGCACGTGTTAGAGTTTTCCATCGTGACCTGCTCCCGGCTAATGAGGATTTGGCCATCGCAACCTTGGTCCCCATGCCGCAAGGTGAAGTCGTTTTCGCCAATATCAGGGAAGTTCTCTCGGAGTTTCTCTTATCTAGGCGTATGGGTTTCAAGGCCATTACCAGATGTCCTTTTGGGCAGGCTTTTGTAAGGCTTAATAGTGTAGCAGATAGAGATGTTCTTGTTAATGGGAGCCCTTTCCCTTATGATGATGTGCATGTGGTCTTCCAAAGACATAATGAAGGTCTGAATTGGAAAAATTATAGTCTCAATAGAGATGTTTGGCTCTTGCTTGTGGGTTTTCCAGCAGATCTGCGCAACTTTCATGAATTATCCAATGCTACAGCTAGTTTTGATAGGCTTTTGTCTTGGGATAGAACCAAATCTTCAGATGCTGCAGTTGTCGTCAAAGTCAGAATTGATGCCCTCACACACATCCCCATCAGTATTCTGGTTTCAGGTGGAAACAATCTGTTAGGTCAATCCTAGACATGTCCAGTTGTCATTTTTCAAGATCAACTTTTAGGAGGTGGAACTGCAGAAGAAGATCCGATACCTGTGGATGGCAATCCACACCCATGCCCCCCAGAGCAGTTCCACCACCCAAACCAACATAATCTGTTTTTGGGTCCCGTAGCTTTCAATCCAGAAATTCACCTGCAGCAGGATCCGAACCACCATAATCAGGAACATGACATTGAAGCCCATGTAGAGCAAGTCGCAGAGGATGAGTGGGACCACTGGGCTATGCCTCCAGCTCAACAAAATAATGGCCCTGCAGTTCAGGCAGGGGACCTGATTGCCCTAAATGATTTGATGGATCCGTTGGAAAATCAAATTGTAGATCAAGTCATGGAAGAGGGTAACAGTGGCATTACCCTTTCTCTAGGGCTGCCTGATATTAGTGCTAGCTCAGAAGAATCTGTTGGTGGAAGGAACAATGAGCCTCTTGAGCTACTTGCACCAATAGTGCCACCTGTGCTCCGAATTCCTCAGATTGGTTTTGATCTCAATTTGCCTGTTCAGTTTGATCGGCCTCTTGAGCCTCTGAATGCCCCCAATCCCAGCTCAACATATCCTACCTCCTGCGTTTGAGCAACCTAAGATCAACTTTCATAATCCTGAGACTTTGTTTCCTGAAATTGGTAAGGGGACTGTTTGCCTTATACCACAACTGAATTACACAAATCAGACAGAGAAAGGGGCAGATGAGCTGCAAAGTGCTCTCTCTTTGGTCGTTGATTCTGAACTGGCACCAATTCCACAGTTTGCTGCACCAACAGATGCTCCTCAGTTGCCCTTGAAGAGACAATTCTGCAAAAGGATGCTCAGATTATTGCAGATGAAGTAGGACAATTTACTTCAGACACTACTATCCAAACAGATATCAACACTCTCCTAGACCCAGTTCTAACAGATCTGCTGCCAATGCAAGTCACTAATGCTGATGCAGAAAATGAGGTTCTCAACAACACTATGCAGAATTCAGGTACCTCATCAGATGAGCCACCACCTGGTTTTCCTGTTCCTCTTTTCAAGAACAACATAACTGTGGGTGCTGTTCACTTGCCAGATGTGGCAGATCTTGTTATTCAGGCCAAGATAGCTGGCAGCAAGGAGATCGTGGGAGTGGAAGGCATTGCCCTATGGAAGAAACATTTTGCCCCAACAGAGGCTACTGACAATACAATCCAGGTATCAGAGGAATGGGCTGACTTCATCACTTTAGCATTGTTAACACCTGATAATTTTGAAAGGGCTAAGGCTCTTCTCTCCTCTCAGTTATGGCATTATATTTTAGAAGGGGCAAATAAGTCACAATGCAGACCTTTTGTTATGCCTGTCGCCTGTCTTTCTCAGCATGCTCCCAATTGCAAAATGCAGGAGATGGAACAAGAAGCTTCTTCTGTAACAGCTTTCTCCACACCCCAGAGCAAACCTGCTGTAGCACCAAAACCAATTCTGCCTTCCACCACAACAACCGTCTATGTTTCCAAGAAAAGGAAGGAGAAAGCACATCTGGTTGATACAGAGGTAAGAAGGAGTGATAGGTTACAATTACTCAATAATGGTTTCAGAAAACAGACTTGCCAGACCAAAAACTGCTTCCCCTGTAATACTGATCCTCCAAATATTACTCCTAAGGTGGTTAAAAATCTTTCCGTCTCCTTCTGCAAGGCTGCTGCTCAAGATTGTTCAGAAGAGATGTTGTAGCAACCAAAGAAGAAGAAAGAGGGGAAAGATGGTAATGCTTCTACTACTGGACTGCAGAAGAAGAAAGTTGGGGCAAAACCTTGAGAGACTACACTTTTCATAAGATAGTTAATTTACAGTGCTTTGCAGCTTAGACATCTTTGCTTAATGTACGAAATGAACTCAGTGTGCTTGCTAACTCCTATCAGTTTAATGTCTAGTTTGCGCTCGAAACTCTTTGCCTGCATTGAATTTGAGGGTGTTGTAAGATATAAGACAAACTCATATATTTGGAGGTATCTGCTAGAAACAGTATTGTTTGGTCCCTTTTGTGATCTAAATTGGATAAGAACTGTTTGCCCCATGAAAGATTGTTGGGCATTCCAAAAGATAATTGATCCGCAGAACGTTGTTTTCCTGCTCAAATCTTATTACACCTTACCAGACCAAATCATAAACATTTGATGCATAAAAATTGGAACATTCTCAATTGGAACGTCAGGGGAATTAATGATTGTGATGACCGGATAATTAGGCTACAGTAATCGCACGTCAATGATGCCATGTCACCATGGTTACTGTTGTTAATCTCACGTTAGTTCAAAACCGATTCAAAATCAAAATTGAATTTAGAGCAAACAATAAAAGTTTTTAAATATTAAAACTAAAATGTTCGGAGTGAACCAAATAATGCATAGGTAATTGTGGTGGAGAAACCAAACTTTGATAAAATGTATAAAGGCTTTAAAATAATTAAAATAGTAGGTAAAACAATTAAGTAAATACCTTTTATAGTTCATGTAATATTTAATTAATTTAATTTTGCACTAAACACAATACGGCACTGATCTAACCTGGTATGCTAATCTAGGTGTTAAAGATATGTTTTACAAAACTAAAATAATTAGATTCTAAAATATAAACAAAAAAGGAAAAGTAAAACAAAAACAAAACAAAACAAAAAAGAACGGAGAGAGAACCCCTTCCCCTAGGCCGTTCGGCCCACCCCGCCTCCTTTAATCCCCACTCCTCCCCCGTGAACTAGCACACACCCCCCACTCACCCGCACGATCCCCACCCCACTCTCTCGTCCCTCTCCTCCCGAATTGGATCGGGGCTCAACCCCGACTGCGCCCCGCTGTTGCCGCCCGTGGACCCCGTGCCCCGCCACCGACGCTCGTCGCCGGCGCCACCCCGTCGCACGCCTCGCTCCTCCCTCGCCTGGATCAGGATCGGGGAAGCCGC
>NC_041384.1:688810284-688831382 GCF_002162155.2 Triticum dicoccoides
CGCCCACCCCGCGGCCGCTCTCCCGGCCGCTCGCCGCGCACACGCGCCGCCCTCCTATGACCGGCCACTGCCTCGGCTCGCCGCTGCAGGGCGCAGCGCCGGCCGGCCGGCCTCTCCACGGCTGCGCCCGTGGTCGGCCTCGGGCACGGGCACCACACCCGTGCGCCTGCACGCCCGTAACCGCTATGGCCCCCCTGGGCCACTTACATGCGGGCCCCAGCGCCATGAGAACGAAATTTAAAAAAAGAATTAATTAAATAAATAAATAATAATAAAAATAATTAATTAACCAAATAATTAACTTAATTAATTCTATTTAAATTAACTAATTAAGATTAATTAACCTAGTAACTAGTTAACCTAATTAACTACTGTTAATTAGTCAAACAGTCGCTGACAGGTGGGACCCACCTGTCAGGTTGACCAGGTCAACTGCTGACGTCATGATGACGTCAGCAAACACTGTTTTGGATAATGTTGAATTAAATTAATTAATTAAAATGCTAAAATTGATTTAAATCTTTTAAAATCAATATAAAATAAACCCTAGCTCGGATGGAAAACTTTGTACATGAAAGTTGCTCAGAACGACGAGACGAATCCGGATACGCAGCCCGTTCGTCGGCCACGCATCCCTAGCATAGCGAGCACGCAACTTTCCCTCTCCGGTTCATCTGTCCGGAAACGCGAAACACCGGGGATATTTTCCCGGATGTTTCCCCCCTTCACCGGTATCACCTCATACCGTGTTAGGGCACCCCTAGCAGCGCTACTTGTCATGTCATGCATCGTATGCATCTGTTTGCTTATTATTTATTGTTTCTTCCCCCTCTTCTCTTGCTAGACACCGAGACTGACGCCGCTGCTGGTACCCTGATCGACTACGCTGTTGACGACCCCTCTTTCTTGCCAGAGCAACCAGGCAAGCCGCCCCTTGATCACCAGATATCGCATATTCTCTTTATACTGCTTGCATTAGAGTAGTGTAGCATGTTACTGCTTTCCGTTAATCCTATTCTGATGCATAGCCTGTCATTGTTGCTACAACTGTTGATACCTTACCTGCAATCCTAAATGCTTAGTATAGGATGCTAGTTTATCAGCAGTGGCCCTACATTCTTGCTAGTTGCCATGCTGTACTATCGGGCCGTGATCACGTCGGGTGTTGATCACAGATATATACTATACATATTACACATGATACATGTTGTGACTAAGGTCGGGTCGGCTCGTTGAGTACCCGCGGTTGATTCATGAATTGGGGGCTGAAAGGACATACTTTCCCGACGGCCCTCTGTGTGGATCTTTGTGGCGGAGCGACAGGGCAGTTGAAACCACCCAGGAGAGAGGTGGGCCTGGCCCTGGTCGGCATTCGCGGTTCCTTCAAAATAACACGCTTAACGAGGTCTGGGTATTTGATCTGAGTGTGGCTACTGGCCTATACGCACTAACCAACTACGCGGGAGCAGTTATGGGCACTCGACATTGTGGTATCAGCCGAAGCCTTCGTGACGTCTGCGACTAAGCGGCGCGCGCCTGATTGGACTGGAACGCCTGCTCTTGTATAAGGGAGGCTAGGTATGCTCACCGGCCGCGTACGCAACATGCAGGTGTGCAATGGGCGATGGGCCCAGACCCCTGCGCCATAGGATTTAGACAGGCGTGCTGACCTCTCTGTTGTGCCTAGGTAGGGCTGAGACGTGTTGATCTTCCGAGGCCGGACATGACCCCGAAAAGTGTGTCCGGACATAGGGGATCGAGCGTGTTGGGAAATGTGGTGCACCCCTGCAGGGAAGTTAATCTATTCGAATAGCCGTGATCTTCGGTAACAGGACGACTTGGAGTTGTACCTTGACCTTATGACAACTAGAACCGGATACTTAATATAATACACACTTCCAAGTGCCAGATACAACCGATGATGGCTCTCTCATAGGGCGACGAGGGGAGGATCATCGGTTAGGATATTGCTATGCGATGTTACTTGGTGAACTTACCATCTACTCTCTCCCACGTGCTGCAAGATGGAGGTGGCCAGAAGCGTAGTCTTCGATAGGACTAGCTATCCCCCTCTTATTCCAGCATTCTGCAGTTCAGTCCACCTATACTACCCTTATTCCATTTGATACCAATGCATAAATATGTAGTGTAGCTCCTTGTTTGCGAGTACTTTGGATGAGTACTCACGGTTGCTTTGCTCCCCCCTTTTCCCCTTTCTATACCCGATTGCTGCGACCAGACGATGGAGCCCAGGAGCCAGACGCCACTGTCGATGACGACTACTACTACGCTGGAGGTGCCTACTACTACGTGCAGGCCACTGACGACGACCAGGAGTAGTTTAGGAGGATCCCGGGCAGGAGGCATGCGCCTCTTTCGATCTGTATCCCAGTTTGTGCTAGCCTTCTTAAGGCAAACTTGTTTAACTTATGTCTATACTCAGATATTGTTGCTTCCGCTGACTCGTCTATGATCGGGCTCTTGTATTCGAGCCCTCGAGGCCCCTGGCTTGTAATATGATGCTTGTATGACTTATTTTATTTGTAGAGTTGTGTTGTGATATCTTCTCGTGAGTCCCTGATCTTTATTGTACACGTTTGCGTGTATGATTAGTGTACGGTCAAATCAGGGGCATCACAATGATAATGCGAAATGGCTGGCTCTCAGTAACAACATAACTGAATCGAATTGTGATATTATATGCCTGCAAGAAACTGAAAGAGACTCTTTCGACTCAAGATTTATTAGAAACTTTTGCCCAAGAAAGATCAACAAATTTGATTATCTCCCCTCAGTTGGGGCATCTGGTGGACTGCTCATTGCCTGGAATGATTCAGTGTTTCAAGGAGAAACTCTATTCCAAAATGATTTCTCTATATCAGTCAGATTTACATCCACCATCTCTGGAGATTCTTGGACTCTTACAAATATTTATGGCCCTTGCTAGGGTGCTGCAAGGGTTGCTTTTCTTGAATGGTTCCAAGATATTCAAATGCATGATAACACGAAGTGGCTCGTTTTGGGGGATTTCGATTATATTAGATATCCTCACAACAGGAACAGAGGAGGAGGAAACTTTTCAGACATGATGAAGTTCAATGCTGCCATTAACTCACTTGCTTTGGTTGAGATCCCTCTCAAAGGTAGAAACTACACTTGGAGTAATATGCAGGATGCACCTTTACTAGAAAAACTAGATTGGGTCTTCACTTCGGAAGCTTGGACCAACCAGTATCCTAGCACTATGGTTATTTCGCTTGCCAAGCCCATATCAGACCATATACCTTGCATTGTTTAGATTAAAACTTCTATACCTAAACCCAACATCTTCATATTTGAAAACTATTGGTTGGAAATTGAAGGATTTAAAGATATTGTGCAACAGAATTGGTCACAGGAAATTGTAGCTATAGACAATGCCAAAAGACTCACTGCAAAATTGAAGAGATTGCGGAAAAGATTGAAGGAATGGGCTAAGGGTATATATCACAACTCAGTAGTTCTATCAGAGCAACAAATGAGGTCATTCTACTCTTTGATTCTATTGAGGAATTCAGATCTCTCACAGATGTAGAGTGGAATGGGAGGGATTTCCTCAAGCATCATGTCCTCTTCCTTCTTAATCTGCAAAAGATTTACTGGCAGCAAAGAGCAACAATCAGATGGGTAAAGTTTGGGGAAGCAAATACAAAATATTTCCAAGCCAAGGCAACAATCAAATATAGAGCTAATCACATTGACAGCCTACAGGATGATTGGGAAACACTTTCAGAGATCACTCAGATAAAGCAAGCATTCTTTGGAACAGTTTTAAGAAAAGGCTAAATACTTCTGTTCCAACTCATAATCTGCTTTCTCTAAATGAGCTGCTACACAAAAGGTCTGGTCTTTCTTTCTTGGAGGAACCATTCACAAAACAGGAGATTGACAATGTTGTTAAAGAGTTGCCCCTAGATAAAGCACCAGGCCCAGATGGTTTTAACACCAACTTTCTCAAGCATTGTTGAGATATTATGGCTCCAGACTTCTACTTACTAATTGATGACTTTTTCCATGGTAGAGTCAACCTCCAAAGCATCAATTCTGCTTTTACCACCTTAATTGCAAAAAAAGATTCTCCAATCAATGCTAATGACTATAGGCCCATATCCCTGCTAAACTGCTCCATAAAGCTGATCACTAAGCTGCTAGCCAATAGACTGCAGAAGATTATCCTCAAAATTGTTCACACCAATCAGTATGGTTTTTTGAAAAATAGATCCATACAAGATTGTTTGGCTTGGGCCTATGAATTTCTCCATCAATGTCATCACTCTGGTCAACAACTTGTCATTCTAAAACTTGATTTTGAGAAAGCCTTTGATATGATTGAGCACAGAACTATTATGGAAATCCTGGAAGCTAGAGGTTTTGGGGATAAGTGGTTAATGTGGATGGGTATGATTTTTACATCAGGATACTCCTCTATACTCCTAAATGGTGTTCCGGGGAAACAGTTCCTTTGCAGAAGAGGAGTAAGACAAGGAGACTCTATATCCCCTCTTCTTTTTGTCCTTGCAGATGATTTACTTCAATCTATTTTGAATGAGGCCATGAACAATAACCTGATAAGCAAGCCTGCAGCTTCTAGACCTGGAACAGATTTTCCTGTGATACAATATGTTGATGACACTGTGATCATTATGCCTGCATGTGAAACCCAAATTGAGCAGCTCCAAAACTTACTAATGCACTACTCAGTCTATACTGGCCTTAGGATTAACTTTGAAAAATCGGTGATTGTCCCTATCAACACACCAGATGATATAATGCAGAGGCTGTCATCAAAATTGAGATGCAAAATTGGCAACTTCCCATTCACATATTTGGGACTTCCACTCAATATCACCAGACCAAGGATAGAAGATTTTGAGCCTGTGATGCAAAGAATTGATAGAAGACTTGTTGGATGTTCAACATTACTTTCATATGGTGATAAGTTGACCCTGATCAAATCAGTTTTTACTAGCCTCCCTACTTTCTTCATGAGCACGCTCTCCCTGCCAGCTGGTGTCATTGAACAAATCAATAAATACTTGAGACTATGCTTCTAGAGAAAATATGGAGCAGAGAACAGAGGCCCAGCTATGATTTCTTGGGATAAGGTATGTCTTCCCAAAGATCGGGGGGCTGGGAGTGCTACAGTTAGCTATCCAAAATAAATGTCTTCTGTACAAAAACCTACATAAATTTCTCAATAAAGAAGACCTCCCATGTACAGCTTATTTGGTCAACTTACTATCCTGAGGGCATTATCAATAACAGAATGATAGGTTCCTTCTGGTGGAGAAATATTCTAAAAATGATGCTAGAATTCAAGCGCATTGCAAAATGCACTATTGGTAATGGGGAATCTAGACTCTTTTGGCAGGATGATTGGGGGGGAAGGTAGAATGAGAGAACATTACCCACAATTATACTCCTTCTCCCTAAATGAATAGATAACAATCAAGGACTTCCTTGTCATTCAAGAGCCATCTATACTGTTTCATACTCCACTATCATCGCAAGCCTTCCAACAACTTCAAGAGTTTTTTTTTTTTTTTTGCGGGTGAACAACTTCAAGAGTTACAAACCTATGTTCAAGCTATTCAGTTATCAGCCAACCATGACAGATGGACTTATCCTTGGGGCAGTAATTACTCATCTAGCCGCATGTACAAGCTCATTACCTCGACTGAAGAAGCGGACCCCATCTTCAAGAAACTTTGGGAAAATGCAACCATTCTTAGATACAAAATCTTTTTCTGGATGTTACTCTATGACAGAGTAAATACTAGAAGTTTGCTACACAGAAAATGTTTCTACCTACCCTCATACAAGTGCGAACTATGTCAAGACAATACTGAAGAAACAACCCTCCACCTATTTTGGGACTGTCATTTTGCCTTAAGTTGCTGGGACTCGATTATACAAAACAGAAGCAGAGGTATCTCCATCAGGGATGAAGTTGTCATCACCATGCAAGCTTTCCCCTCTAACATTGCCATGGAAATTGTTATCATGGGCTGCTGGCATATCTGGATGCAACGAAATTCAAAGAGCTTCCAAGCACAGGCGGCTTCTGTCCAATCGTGGAAAAGACTTCTGAAGGCAGATCTTTTGTTGCTCTTGCACAGGGCCAAAAGAAAAACCAAGGATCTCTTGTCTAGCTGGGTTGCAGATCGTCTAAACTAAACTAAATGTTGAGCATCTTGTTCCCCCGTACTGGCATTGGCTAGGCCCACACGGATTGTAATTTGGACTTGGCTTTTTGTACATATTTTTAATTAATATATTTGCCGTAGAACTATTGTTCTACGGTTTTTGGTTCAAAAAAGAACTGCATTCAGTAAACCACGAAAATTTTCTAATACGTGACAACACTTTTTCTATTGCACTGTGTAATTAAAAATTGCCCACTATGTATCTAAACAGGAGCCTCACTGATTACTGGGATTTTTTTCTGTGCTGTTGTCCAGTGTTGTCTCACATAGGCGATTTTCCTCATATTTAAACAGGAGCCTCACTGAGCCCGAGACAGATTCTTTCCCAGCTCCATGCACAATATCATCCCTCATAAACCAAGAGCGCCAGATCATGAGCAGAATTTTCGTCCGAATCTCCTCAGTACATGTGTTAAGGAGAACTTGTAACCAATCATTGTCTGGCTTCTTCCTTTGGCAGATTCAGTGAACTCGTGCGGGGCTGTTTGGTTCTCAGCCGAAGGTTGCCACGCCTAACTTTAGTCATGTCACAATATTTTAGACATATGTTTGGTTCATTGCCACATTTGTGGTTTGCCACACTTTTCTAGTTATATGGCCCACAAGTCATAGACTTGATTTTTTGCCAGATCTTGCCACACTTGTGATGGCCATTTTGTTAGCCATATTTTTTATGGCTACCACGCTTTGCCTAAGGTTAGTGCTGGAATTTGGTCTATTTTGGGCAGCCCAATAACTATTTCAGAAATTCCTAATAAATCCTAGAGGCCCACTTAGCCCATTTGTGCAAGGCAAGGGATATTACTAAAGTTTAGTCCCACATTGTTAGTTTAGTGGGAGTTGGACCTCCTTATAAGGAAGGTTCTTTCCCCACTTGTACGAGCATGAGAAAAAGAGGGATATCCACGCGCGCTCCTCCTCTGCCGCCCGCCTCGCCGCACCGTGCCTTGCGGGAATGAGCGAGCCGATATCTAAATTTTTGCCACACACTACAGGTATATGAAAGGTCACACGGAAGCTGAAAAGATTTTTGCGAAAGTGGAGTTCGAATGCGAACGGTGCAGCCCTTCGGCTGCTGGCTGTTCGCTTCGTCTCTGTCTCTTCGTTTTGCCTCCCGTCGTTGCCCTCTCGCCTCCTTCTCTTGCTCCTATAAAAGGGAGGTCGCTCCTCCCAGAGAGACGCACCAGAACTACTCCTTCCCTCGCCATCGGTTCCATCTCTGAGCTGCTGTTGTCTTCCTCATCCCGGCTTGCGGCGTGCACCGCATGTCGGGACAGTAGGCCTCCGAGACCGCACCTTTTGAGTCCTGTACGGGAGAAGGGTGATAAGGTTTTTGGGGAGCGCTCTGCGCGACTACTGGCTGCTTCATCACGGACGATCCGGTCGCCGGCAACTACTTCCCCGACGACGACTTCTTCCCCGACATCCACGACCTCCTCGACGACATGGCAGGCGAGGACACCGATCCCAAGTCCAGCGCTTCTGCTACTGATGTCCCGTACGTGTTCTTCCTCTTTCTGTTAGAAACCCTGCTTCACCTCCTTGTTCTACTATTTGCCCTAAATATGTTAGACTATGTTTCATATATGCAACTTGCTATACTATCTGCTCTAGATGTGTTTAATCACATGACTTGTTTTATCACTGCTATACTAGTCGTGCTTTATCTAGTATTTCGGATAATAAAATCATTTGGTAAATTGCTCATATTTCCAACAATCCAAAAACCTTATTATAGGCAATTTACCCCGAGTGGTTTTGCTGCTTCCATGAGACCTCCTATGTTTGAGGGTATCCACTATAAGAGGTGGTGCGTGAGAGCAGTCTTATGGTTTCAAACCATGAGTTGCTATGACTCCACTCTCGGCAAACCTGAAGGAGAGCTTGATGCTCAACAGGCACAAGCTTTTCAAAAAATGGATACTCTGTTTAAGGCTGCTCTCTTGAGTGTTCTTGGTGAGAACATAATTGATGCTTATGCGTCAATTGATAATGGAAAAGATATGTGGGATGCACTCGAGGCCAAGTTTGGGGTCTCGGATGCTGGCACTGAGCTGTACATCATGGAGCAATTCTATGATTACAGGATGACTGAAGAGCGCTCCGTGGTTGAGCAAGCTCATGAGATACAATCATTTGCTAGAGAACTTGAGCACTTCAGTTGTATGCTACCGGACAAGTTTGTTGCCGGAGGTATCATCACTAAGCTTCCTCCTTCATGGAGGAACTTTGCTACCTTGCAGAAGCATAAGAGGCAGGAGTTTTCCGTCCCGGATCTCATTGGCACTCTTGATGTGGAAGAAAAGGCGAGAGCAAAGGACACACGTGCTCGAGGTATTGAGGAAGGATCTAGTGCCAATGTGGTACAGAAGCAGAACTTCCAGCCCCACAAGTTCAAGAACAAGGGCAAGTTTGATGGAAAAGCAAAGTATGATGGGAAGAACAAGGCTGTGCAACACACGAACTTCAAGAAGAAGAATGGCAAGAAGAAAGGTGCTTGTCATGTGTGTGGGGTTCCTGATCATTGGGCTCCTAGTTGCCCTAATCGCTATGACAAGCGTCATCCTGGGAAAGGCGGCAAGACCGCTAATGTTGTCATTGGAGACACTGACATGAAGGATGCTGGGTGTGGTATATTTCGCACTATTCTTTCAGTATGTCATTCTCCTAACTGGTTGATTGGCACGGGTGCTAATGTGCATGTATGCGGTGATATTTCCATGTTTTCGTCTTATCAGACCGCAGGGACTTCAACCGTGCTGATGGGCAACGGTTCAAGTGCTTCTGTTCGTGGTGTTGGCACGGTCGATCTGAAGTTTACTTCGGGGAAGATCGTGCGGTTGAAGAACGTGCATTATGTCCTCTCCGTCAATAAAAATCTTGTTAGCAGATTTCTTCTGTGTAGAGATGGCTACAAGCTTGTCTTTGAATCGAATAAATTTGTAATATCCAAGTATGGAACCTTTGTTGGTAAAGGCTATGAGTCAGGAGGCTTGTTTCGTTTATCCTTATTAGACGTTTGCAATAAAGTTGTTAATCATATTTGCAACAATAGTGAATCCAATGTGTGGCATTCACGTCTTTGTCATGTTAACTTTGGTTGCATGTCGCGACTAGCAAAGTTGAACTTAATCCCTAGTTTCACCACCGTCAAGAGATCTAAGTGGCAAGTGTGTGTGCAAGCTAAGCAACCTCGTAAGTCTCACACGACCGCAGAAATAAGAAATCTTGCACCACTAGAGCTCATACATTCAGATCTATGTGAAATGAATGGTGTGTTAACAAAAGGTGGAAAGAAATATTTCATGACGTTAATTGATGACTCCACTAGATACTGCCGTGTGTATCTTCTGAAATCTAAGGATGAGGCTTTGAAATTTTTCAAGATCTATAAAGCTGAAGTGGAAAACCAACTTGATCAAAAAATCAAGAGGCTTAGGTCCGGCCGTGGTGGAGAGTATTTTCCAATGAATTTGATTCTTTTTGTGTGGAACATGGTATAATCCATGAGAGGACGCCTCCCTATTCACCTCCGTCAAATGGGGTGGCCGAAAGAAAGAACCGTACTCTAACAGATTTGGTTAAAGCCATGTTAGACACTTCAGGTCTCTCCAAGGAATGGTGGAGGGAGGCGATATTGACTGCATGTCATGTCCTAAACCGAGTTCCCACAAAAAAAACAAAGAGATAACTCCATTCGAGGAATGGGAGAAGAAAAGGTTAAAACTCTCTTATCTATGAACATGGGGTTGTTTGGCGAAAGTCAATGGTCCAATTCCAAAGAAGCGGAAGCTTGGACCAAAGACTGTGGATTGTGTTTTCCTGGGATATGCTTTTCGTAGCATTGTCTATAGATTCTTGGTTGTAAAATCTGAGGTACCTGACATACATGTCGGTACGATCAAGGAGTCGAATGATGCGACTTTCTTTGAAGATATCTTTCCCATGAAGGATATGGCTACCTCATCTAATCAGGAGATGCCTAGTTCATCGAATCAGGAACCAGTTACAATTACAGAACCTGCCATTTCGATGGAACACTTTGAAAGTCCTATGGAGGATAACAATGAAGTTCCTACTAGGAGCAAGAGACAGAGGACTGCAAAGTCTTGTGGTGATGATTTTCTTGTGTATCTCATAGATGACACTCCCAGTTCTATTCAGAGGCCTATGCATCTGGAGATGCTGACTACTGGAAGGAAGCGGTTCGTAGCGAGATGGATTCCATCTTGGCCAATGAAACCTGGGAGATAACTGATCGTCCTTATGGGTGCAAACTTATAGGATGCAAATGGGTATTCAAGAAGAAGCTTAGGCCTGATGGTACTATTGAAAAGTACAAGGCTCGGCTCGTGGCTAAGGGTTATACCCAAAAGGAAGGTGAAGACTTCTTTGATACTTACTCACCTGTGGCTCGACTGACCACTATTCGAGTTCTACTTTCACTAGCTGCCTCGCATGGTCTTCTCGTTCATCAAATGAATGTTAAGACTGCTTTCCTAAATGGAGAGTTGGACGAGGAAATTTATATGGAACAACCAGATGGGTTTGTACTAGATGGTCAGGAAGGGAAAGTGTGCAAGTTGCTGAAGTCTTTGTACGGACTTAAGCAAGCACCCAAACAGTGGCATGAGAAGTTTGAAAGAACTTTAACAGCTGTAGGCTTTGTTGTGAACGAAGCTGACAAATGTGTGTACTATCGCCGTGGTGGGGGCGAGGGAGTTATCCTTTGCTTGTATGTTGATGACATACTGATTTTCGGAACAAATCTAAATGTTATTAAGGAGGTCAAGGATTTCCTATCTCGTTGTTTTGAGATGAAGGATTTAGGAGTGGCTGATGTCATTCTAAACATCAAGTTGTTGAGAGACGATGATAGTGGGATTACATTGCTTCAATCTCACTATATGGAAAAGATCTTGAGTAGCTTTGGCTATAGTGACTGCAAGCCCTCTCCAACACCATATGATGCGAGTGTGTTACTTCGAAAGAATCGAAGAATTGCCAGAGATCAATTGAAATATTCTCAGATTATTGGCTCGCTTATGTACTTAGCAAGTGCTACAAGACCTGACATCTCTTTTGTTGTTAGCAAACTGAGTCGGTTTGTCTCAAAACCAGGAGATGTGCATTGGAAAGCTCTAGAGAGAGTTTTGCATTATTTGAAAGGCACTGCAAATTATGGAATTCACTACACCGGGCATCCAAAGGTGCTTGAAGGGTATAGTGACTCAAACTGGATCTTAGATGCTGATGAGATAAAGGCCACGAGCGATTATGTATTCACTCATGGAGGTGGCGCTGTTTCTTGGAAGTCTTGCAAGCAGACCATCTTAACGAGGTCAACAATGGAAGCAGAACTCACAGCACTAGATACAGCTACGGTTGAAGTAGATTGGCTTCGCCGGCTCTTGAATGACTTGCCGGTTGTTGAGAAACCTGTACCGGGTGTCCTTATGAACTGCGACAATCAAACTATGATCACGAAAGTGAGCAGCTCAAAGGATAACATGAAGTCATCAAGACACGTTCAGAGAAGGTTAAAGTCTGTCAGGAAAATGAAAAACTCTGGAGTTATTGCGTTGGATTATATCCAAACGTCTAAAAATCTGGCAGATCCTTTTACCAAGGGTCTATCACGTAATGTGGTCTACCACGTAATGTGATAGATAATGCATCGAGGGAGATGGGTATGAGACCCACAATATGAGTTGTTCATAGTGGTAACCTATTCTTTATGATCGGAGATCCTGTGAATTAGATGTGGAAGACAAGCTATTGGTCAACTGAGAGGAGAGTATCCTTACTATTCACAATACCACTCCATGAAGATGCAATACTCTCCTAATCTACATGGCAGGTTGATGTATATCTTAATGTGTTCTAAGTGGCTTATTTAAGCAGAGATGTTATCCTGCAGAACATCTTTTGAAGAACACACCTATATGAGTCTGATTGTCAAACATCGCAATCTATGAGAGTAGGGTTCTCTCTAGTAAACTCATGAAAGGTCACGGAGTATGACGCATAAGCTCCACCCGCGGGGAAGACCCACGGTAGCCACGTATCGGTCAAGGCTTTATGTGAAGCTAGATTCGCAGAAAACTTGCAGTTCAAGGCCCAGTCCACTGTTCAAGTTGCTTACTAGTGTAGCATAGAGTTCTAGGTGGAAGTTCAACTTAACAGTCTCCACTGCAGTACCGGTATATAAAACAGTGTTTTGGAACCAAAGGCAAATTTTTGTGTGCCTCTGGGATGGTGGGGGATTGCTGGAATTTAGTCTATTTTGGGCAGCCCAATAACTATTTCAGAAATTCCTAATAAATCCTAGAGGCCCACTTAGCCCATTTGTGCAAGGCAAGGGATACTACTAAAGTTTAGTCCCACATTGCTAGTTTAGTGGGAGTTGGACCTCCTTATAAGGGACACTACAAGAAATGTGTTAATACATGACGGATACAGTCTGTCACAAATGTGTACATAACTGTCGTGTTAGGGCATTCATGACGGATTCTAAATTCGTCATGTATATTGCGTCATAATTTGGCCACCATGCACTCCTTGACGGAACACCAAATCCGTCATGGATCCATGACAGTTCCTGGCTGTCACAACTTACTATTAGATAACGGTGTTAACCATGAATTCCACATCATCATCTAACATGGCAGCCAACATGGCTCTGACGTGGCAGCCCATATGTTTAGAACTTTGGCCCACTAATTTTGTTATGGCCCTTGTGATAAATGGCCCAAAGAAAGTTCTAGCCCATGTTGTAATTAGCCCAAATAGGGTTTCCTCACTATTTAGTTATTATTTTATGAAATCGGCTGCCAATTAGTGTGTCTCAACTCAGATTTTGAGCCCACAAGTTGTTCTTAGATTTCTGTTCATACCATCAAGTAAGAAGAAATTAAATTAAACAAACAACTAAGAACAAAAATTACAAAGGGAAAACAAATTACATCCAGGAGCAAAGGCAAAACGGACCGCTAAAAACAAAAATTAAAGGGAAAACAAATTACATGCAGGAGCAAAGGCAAAACTGGCCACTAAAAAATTACAAAGGGACATTTACAACGAAGGCCACAACCCCCCACTCTATCTGCGCCCATCGCTTCATGGTGATGCGCAACTCCAGTGGCCTTGGCCGTTTTAGCTCGATTCAGTGCAGCTTTTGCACATCAGATGCGCGGCGCTGGATGGGGATTACATGCAGGTGGCCGCACCAGTATCCATTGCCCTGGGACCTCGAGCACCAGTCCCCATTGCCCTGGATCTCGTCGCCCAAACTACAGTTCTGCGCGCCCACGAACAGACCCGCTCGCTCGATAGTGACACAGACACGACCTGCATCAAGGGCACCGATGCCTGGATCAAGCCGGTGGGGAGGAAAGGGGCAGGGGAGGCTAGAGGTGAGGGAAGGGAATGGCCTCACCGGGATCCGCCCACGGTTGTCGTGGACTCACGGATCACGACGGGATCCAACTGGGGATGAGGACACTGCGGCGATGCGGTGCGTGTGCAGGGGGCGTGGCCGGTTGAGGCAGAGATGGGCACGGCGGGGAGGCATCGGGAGAGGAGGATGTGTGCACGAGGGCGACAAGCCAGGAGGGGAGGAGGTGGGTACGGCGGAGAGGGTGCTGGTGTGCGGGTTCCGGCGGCGTTAGGTCGCTTGTGCATCGGCGAGATTTGGGGGAATCAGAGAGGATTTCTCTGGAAGACGGCAGTGCGTGGTGGGCTGCAGAACACACTGGAAAGAGGTGAGGTTTGGTAGCCGTCGGATCTCAGAGTATCCGACGGTTTGGAATGGCGATCCGTGGGACGGTATGGTCAACCAATGAGAGCGTGAGTTTTCCCTCACACTGGATCGCCACATCAGCAGGAGCAGCTCATTTTTCTCCTTAAAAAAACAGCAGCAGGCCGTGACGGTTTAGACGACCTATAAAAGACAAAGCTAAATCTTTTTTTGGATATAAAAACAAAGCTAAATCTAGCAATCCGTTCTATCAGATTCACCTCACCAACCATGACGGAGAAGTAAGACTATGTTTATTCCCATCTAGATGAACTTAATAAATTATATTCATATTTTCTTTCGAGTAAACATCACATATTACATATATACTTTTTATATACAAATGTGTTTTTTATGTGCGCAATCTTTCACACCACGATTTTTTTTGAGAGAGATGGCGTGCTCCATTAGGGCACCACACCACGATTTTTTGACTAACTTATATTGAACTATTCAAATAGGTGAGAGGTGGGTGGTCTCATTTTTCACCTAAAACAAAATACTTTAGGTTTATTATCAAAAGGAAAATGTCATAATGCACCTTTAGTCGGGATGGTAGCGTAGTAATCACGTGCTAGTCTCTTAACCTAAGGGGGATTGGGATCAAGCATCAATTGCATTTCTTTTTATTGAAACTTAAAATCTACAGTCTTCATAAAAAAGTCATATGGCCTTAGTGGAGTTTTGGGGTACATTCACATCGTGCTGATCGATGACGGTTTCTGTGACGGATAAGGAAAAGTCGTCACCGACTATGACAGATTCTCAGAACGTCACGAGAAATCCGTCATGTATTAACAGGTTTCTTGTAGTGGGAGGTTCTTTCCCCACTTGTACGAGCATGAGACCAAGAAGGATATCCACGCGCGCTCCTCCTCCGCCGGCCGCCACGCCACGCCACGCCACGCCACGCGACGCCACGTCACGTCACGTCACGTCACGACGCGCCGCGGGTTGCGGGAATGAGCCGAGCCGATATCTAAATTTTTGCCACACACTATGGGTATACGAAAGGTCACACGGAAGCTGAAAAGATTTTTGCGAAAACACTACTAGGGAAAAGCCTACCAGCAGCGAGGGTTTTGGGCCTCTCAGTAGCGCGGGCACCGGCGCTACTAATAAGGCGCTACAGCTAATGTATAGCAGTAGCGCCGGTTGTCCCACGCTACTGCTATACATGAATAGCTATAGCGCTCTTTGGGAAAGGGCGCTACTGATATTATCTGCAGCGCTGTTTGCTGGGACGCGCTACTGACAATGCGGCACTACTGCTAAATTTTCCCCCTCGCTACTACTAGTTTATTTATTATTTTTTTCCTGCATATTTGTTTTGTATTTGTTTTGTATTTGAATAGGCTTTATACAATAATCTTCAGCATATCATACACATACAAATGTAATCATAGCATATACATACAATTAGTCTCATCAAATCATGTCATCATCATAATCATCATCCAACACAAAGTGGTCTCTCGTCATCATCTCGAAAATAGCGATACAAATCTCGAATGATATGCAAATACATCGTCATCCATCTAAACAATGATATACGCGAGAAGAGCTATCACTTTGAGAACATGATTTCGTATCCCTCTTTCGCATTAGCGTGAACCTCTAAACTAACTACTGCCTGTCGCTCGGAAACCGGAAGGGCCTGGCACTCCGGCCACTTGTCGTATATATACTCCTAGCGTAGCACTTCTTCGCCATCTATGATCTATGCACCTGCATCATCACATGAGTCGATGATATGCAACATATATAGTTGAGCAACAGAAAGAGACAGACTTGGCAAAAATAAAAACAACATATCATAAGCATAAATAACAAAGTTCATCATACCCCAAAATGCCCTAACTAGAGTGATTTTCGCTAGTCGAGGAGGAGGACGGTTTAATTACATCACAAATAAAGTTTCACCGTGCATAACTCAAAGTTTTGTCATACAGAAAGTATGGACTAAACGGACACATTGTCATATATCGACAATCACTCCAACATGTCATTCCATCCATCCAAGTCAGGGAGATAGTCCCCGAGCCTAGTGAAAGGCTTCAGGTCGAGACGCTGAGAGGCTATCCATGTGCGGACGTCTTCCCGCGACATTTGTCCTTCTCCGTAGAGCATCCCTATTTTTCCGATGACCTCCTTCATGATGATTTGGGCAAGTTTGGCTGGATGTTATAGAACTCAGCTCGAAGTCGATGATCCTCGATATCTCCTATGTCCTTTGCCCATTGCAGAATATGGGCATCGCCGGATCTAGGTGACATGCGAAGGTTCTGGTGATCCCGTCTGTACTCCAGCATGTGGTGTAGGACATAGAATCCATCATTAAGAGAATCATTCGGTTGCTGGATGCAGCAGAAGTCGGTCTTATGGCCGAAGGCGACCCTGCCGCCCCTTCTCTTCTTGCCCCTGACCTCTCCACCCCTTGCTTGGTAGTAAAATATATCACTGTCGAGAACATCCTTGATGTGGGTGTAATACTTTTTGTGAATGTTCTTTGACGAGTCCAAGTAAAGAGCGTGGGAGAATCGGGGGTAGAGGATGATGAGGACGGCGCGCCCGCCGCTGCGCAAAATAAGTCCTCAAATTAATTAGCCTCCACCGTGCAAATGAATGATTGAAATCGAAGGAAGGATAGCAGCGCGGATGACTTACACGGGATGTTAAGGCACGAGAATTGCCCCCTTGTCCTTACTGGTGAGCATGAAACTGACGATGTAATCCCTCGCGTATTCACGGTGATTTGCGCAGACTCCCAAGAAGCCCTCGTGCATGTCGTACGGGTCAGCGACACAGATATGAGATATCTGCTCAACCCCGATGATGTAGTTCATGTGCAAGGCATAAAGGCGGACAAACGTAAAATCCAGCTTCTTCACGTGAAACATGTCGAATATGTAATTGAATCGGAGGAAGAACTTATCCGCGGGGAAGCTGTCGACGTACGACATTTGCCGCGGAACGTTAACCACGTAGAGTGGGTATCCTGGATCTTTCGAGGTGATGAGGTCTTTCTCTACCCGCAGCACATCGTCATGAAGTCTCTTTAGATCGCCGAATCTGGCCCGTAGCGCTGTTGCAGGTAGGATTGGTTGACCGGGGATATGCCATTTATCCGCACCGGGGATATCTACACGGTCTTGAAGCCGAGGCTGCTGAGGCGGCTGGATCATAGAAACAGCTTTTTTGCCTTTCCTCGCTCTCTTCCTAAACTTCTTTACTACCGAAAGGTCGTCCATAATATGTTGAGACGGCAATTCAGGCACCGACTCATGACGCTCAAACCCTGAGGAGGCGCCAGTATAGACATACTGTTCAGCAGCACCATCGTCGTCCTCATCCTCATCCATGGCGACATCATCAGCAACTAATGGAGCCTCCTCCTTACCCCGTCCGCTATCACCCAACCCGACACCCGACGATAATTGGGTAGGTGGGGTGTTGATGTTCATACCTTGCTGAGGCTGCATGCTCGTGGGTGTGCTCCCGGCCGCCTCCAGACGAAGCAGACTCTTTGGCCACAACAGGACCCACCCAGCATTGCAACAATCACCAAGCCGCCGCGGTGTCTCGTCGTCATCCCCCAGTAGTACTGGAGGAGGCAAATTCTCATGGCCCGGTTTGACACTGGCCACGGAAACCTTGAAGACGTTCGGGGGGATCGGCCGGCTGTGGAACAATGGTTCCTTCGGCTCCATTATCGTCGCCTTCCCCACGTCCACCTTCTGGTCGCTGATGGTGTACAATATGGTGTGCGGGGTTTCGTCGGCCTGCAAAGAAAAGTCTGCGACGTGAGACATCCGAAAGGCAACGAAAACGGGAGATTATACATTTATATTAAAGGGGGCCGGTGTGACAGATACCGTGAGGGCGTCGAGCTCAGCGTAAGACGAAGCACTGCCTAGCACGTCCGGTGCGGGAGCAGGTGCAGCTGCAGGTGCTGGTGCAATGCTAGTCGAGCTGCTCTCCACCAAGAAGTCAGCAAGGGGAAAGTCCGCTGCATCTTTTTATGGATTTTGCCTAGTCCAATTGAAAACGGCCGGAACCAAGGTAGTAGAAATATCTAAAGCCACCTGTTTTGCGGCAGCTACCGCTGTTGTGACTATCTCAGTTGATTTCTTCTCAACCGCAATCTCAACCCTCTTGTTGATGTTTTCTTCATTTAACCTCCGTCTTTCCTTTCTCTCCTCCGTGGTCTCACGGTAGTACTTCTTCCACGTGGCGCCGTCTCCGACACCATGCACGCGTCCATACGACGGTCGAGTATCCACCCGTTGTTGTTTCAATATGTTCAACGCCCGGTTGAATGGAGTGTCCCACTTGGGCCTCGCCAATGCCTCAGACGGCGAGTCGCTTTTGGCCGCAATCTTGTGCTGCTCTCTCTGCAAAAGGCACAACGATCGTTTACAAATATGACTAACGTGTGCAGTCGAATTGATCAGAAACTAAAATTACCAGCAGTCACATGAACTCCGTAATGACCGGTGTTGTCTCGTAAACCTTTTTCACTGGGTCCCAACGGTGCCAGGCCCTGAGGACGTCACGCTCCTGCGGGAAGGTGAACTCCGACAAGGGGTCTGGGATGCCCAGACTCGCGGCTTCCGCGTTCTCCTTGGCCCATTTGGACCTTTTTCCGCCGTAACCACGGCTTCCGAGGTGGTGGCTCCCAATGTTCCTCTCACTACTAGGAAAAGGGCTATAGATGGAATTGACACTAATGGCGCACCAGACATGTGGTGCGCCATTACTATATACTAATGGCGCACCATGTGTTGGTACGCCATTAGTGTCCAAATACTAATGGCGCACCACATCCGCGGGTGCGCCATTAGTAAAAAAAAAATTAATTTTTTCAACACTACTAATGGCGCACCGTGGGAGTGGTGCGCCATTACTAGTTGAACTAGTAATGACGCACCACATCCACGGTGCGCCATTAGTAAAAAAAATTTAAATTTTTCTAAATTTTTGTCAAAACTACTAATGGCGCCATTACTAGTTGAACTAGTAATGGCGCACCATGCCACGGTGCGCCATTAGTAACTTGGCCACCACTTCCACCGAGTGCACCCCCCCTGGATCGCCTTTTCAGTTTAAAAAAAAGAAAATGATGAAAATGTCAAAAAAATAAAAGAAAATAAGTTTCCCATATGATATGTCGTCTAGTTGTTGGGAAAATTTGCAAATATGAATTTCGACTTCATTTGCAAAATCTCTCGAGAATTTGTAAAAATGGGCATAAATTTTGCATACTAACTCAGATGAAAAAGTTTTTTATATGAAAAATCATCTACTCGAAAAGGTACATCCGAATTTAACCGGGGAAACCCTGTTAAACATTTTCAAAATCCTCAAAAACCTAACAGAAAAAAGATACGGGGCTTTTAAGATCTGGAGAGGCAAAAAAATTCAAAAAAATTCAAACTCACTAATGGCGCACCTGCCCATGGTGCGCCATTAGTATCTTCCCGCCTTCAAAATTTAAAATAAGTCAAAAAAATAAAAAAAAAGTTACTAATGGCGCACCTGCCCATGGTGCGCCATTAGTATCTTCCCGCCTTCAAAATTCAAAATAAGTCAAAAAAATTAAAAAAAAGTTACTAATGGCGCACCTGCCCATGGTGCGCCATTAGTATCTTCCCGCCCTAGTGATGGCGCACCAATGATGCGCCATTAGTAGGCAAAACTGGTGCGCCATTAGTAGGCCTTTTCCTAGTAGTGTCTCTTGAAGCCCCTTCATGTACTTAGACTTTTTTTGGCCTCTTCGGCCTCGCAAGCCTCCTTGAATATTTGAAACTGCTCTTCCGTGATTGTCGGATTATCCTTTACAATCTCGGAGTAGGGTTCCTTCTTGTCGATGATCCTTGCTTTCACTCGATTTTTCCAGGCGGCCAACGCGTCGCTAAACTTGGTCATGGCGTGTTTGTTTATCTTCTTCATTGCAGGGTCCTCATCTGGATCTTTATAATCCTTCTCATTCCGGCCCGGGAATAAGAATATTTGGTGAAACTTCTTTAGGAGGGAGCTCCTCATATTTTCTATCTTCTGTAGTTTCTCATCGTTGATGGTGGCGGTTGTCCGTACGATGCAGCCTATTTGATTGCCGTAGCATCGACGCACTTCCTCGGGCGCCGTTGGCTCAAAATTGTCGTCGTCCACCTCCGTGACCACCACTCTAGTAGTCCTGAGTTTGTTAGGAACCCGTTGCCTCTTTGCTTTCGGTTCTACACTGGCTCCGCTTCCCGAGGCAGCGCCGGTCTTAGTCTCAGCGCCGGTCTCGATGCCGGTCTGAGTCTGAGCGTCGGTCTCAGTCTCAGCACCGGTCTGTGTGTCGGTCTCAGTCCCCGATGCCACCGGTGGGCCCAGCAATAACATCGGTTGATCATCAGTAAGGCTAAAAAATTCGGCTGCCGCCCGGTAGGCGTCGTCGCAATCACCAGAACCCTGTCCTTCATCGTTGCTAGCCATGTTTCCTATGATTAAATCTAGTCAATTAATTCTAGACCTAATAAAATGAATAATGACATAAAAAAGGCCTATTGTTTTGCAGGGATGTTGACTCCTTCCTGGTGCGGCAAATCACGGGCACTCGATATGTCCTAGTTTGTAGCACACGTCATGCCACAATTCACGGAAAATTTCGGCATGAGCTTTGCTAAAAAGTGGACAAATCGAGAACCTGAAATTTGCCGGAAAAGAAATGAATCAACATTCCGGCAAAACATAGGCCACTAAGCATCATTCCCTGCAAACAGTGTCCAAATATACACGAGCAACCACATGTGCAAACAGTGTAGAAGAAAATTCATTTAACTACTAATAGAACAAAATTCAGTTAACTTTAGTGCTCTATAATGATGAAAGGAAAAAAAATTCAGTTAACTACTAATTTCATTCATTTAGGTTATTCATTTAACATCAGCTAATTAACCTATTGTACCAATACTACTAGCAGCACTACTAACCTAATTAACCTAGCAAAACTCTAGTGCCCTAACTGAAAAACATCTAATTAACATCTAATTTTTTCTCTAAAATACAGA
>NC_041384.1:688831767-688865393 GCF_002162155.2 Triticum dicoccoides
CAGGCGGCGGTGAGGTGGAGGGCGCCGACGGTGATGTGGAGGGCGGCCTTGGGTGGCGGCTGTGAGGCTGAGGGCGGCCTCGGGCGGCGGCGGTGAGGCTGAGGGCGGCCTCGGGCGGCGGCGGTGAGGAGACGGCGGCGAGGTCGAGGGACGATTTGGGGAAGAATTGGTGGCCGGGGGGCGGGGTGGGGGGAAACCGCTGTTTAAGTGAAACGTAACGGTAGCGCGTTTCCGGAAACGCGCTATAGCTAAGTTAGCTATAGCGCGTTTACTGAAACCCGCTACTGCTATTCCTTTCTCCTTTTCTCCTTTTTTTCTTTTATTTTTCTTTACATTTTATTTTTTTCCCTTTCTCCTTTTTCAATTTCTTTCATTTTCATTTACTTTTCTACTTGTTTTTCACTTTATTTTATTTCCGTTAGCAGCAGCGCTTTACACGTAAGCGCGCTGCAGCTAAGGAGATTAGCAGTAGCGCTGGGCCATTATACGCGCTACTGCTAGGTTGGGCTAGCCATGTGCGCCCAGTTCGAACGTAGCAGCAGCGCTACTGCTAAAGTCATAGCAGTAGCGCGGTTTATTCACGCGGATTTTGTACAGCTATTCTGGTAAAATTCTGTGTATAGGCTTTTCCCTAGTAGTGAAATGGAGTTCGAATGCGAACGGGCGCGAAAGGTGCAGCCCTTCGGCTGCTGGCTGTTCTCTTCATCTCTGTCTCTTCGTTTCGCCTCCTGTCGTTGCCCTCTCGCCTCCTTCTCTTGCGCCTATAAAAGGGAGGTCGCTCCTCCCAGAGAGACGCACCAGAACTACTCCTTCCCTCGCCATCGGTTCCATCTCTGAGCTGTTGTTGTTGCGTGCACCGCACGTCGGGACAGTAGGCCTCCGAGACCGCACCTTTTGAGTCCTGTACGGGAGAAGGGTGATAAGGTTTTTGGGGAGCGCTCTGCGCGACTACTGGCTACTTCATCACGGACGATCCGGTCGCCGACGACTACTTCCCCGATGACAACTTCTTCCCCGACGTCCACGACTCCTCGACGACATGGCAGGCGAGGACACCGACCCCAAGTCCAGCGCTTCTGCTGTTGTTGTCCCGTACGTGTTCTTCCTCTTTCTGTTAGAAACCCTGCTTCAGCTCCTTGCTCTACTGTTTGCCCTAAATATGTTAGACTCTGTTTCATATATGCAACTTGCTATACTATCTGCTCTAGATATGTTTAGTTACAGTTCATATATGAAAATGTTCTTTACCTTCTCTTTATCAAATCACATGACTTGTTTTATCACTGCTATACTAGTCATGCTTTATCTAGTATTTCTGATAATAAAATTATTTGGTAAATTGCTCATATTTCCAACAGTTAGTTGTGGCAAAGTTAGTCATGAACTAAACAGGCCCGCAATGCTCTGCTCTTGGTGCAAGAAATGACAGCATGGTACTCATTTTCCTCGGCATTCCCGCGGATGTCACAAATGTTGTCTGTAGTAATCGTTTGTTTACACTTGTTTTATTTTGTGGCCAGCGAATTGGTGGCTACCCTCCATCCATTTTCTTTCAATTTTCTCTAGGATCTTGGGCTTTCCAAATGAGATGTCAAGTATTCCGCTTATTGTAAGTTGCAGTGGATGAAGAGGTATTGGTACTCCCAGAGCCAAGGTCATTCAATTTGTAGGCACTCTTCACAGTGAACATGTGATAGCCTGGCTTATTAGGATGATAGATTACTCATATCAATAAGGAATTTCTTCTTTTCCGGTAGCCCATTCTGACAAAACTCCAAAGTTAAGTGTGCTCAGCTTAGAGTAGTGTCAGGATGGGTAACCGACCGGGAAGTTGCTCCCGGGTGCACACAAGTGAGAATAAAGTGCGCAGAAAAAACTAGTATTGATCTGTGGGGCCAGTCTAGATCCCGCCAGAAGTAACGACCACCGGCGGGTGTGTTCGGGGCGTTACAGAACACCCCTGTCTTTTCATAGTGCCAAGTCACACACAATCTTTCATTTCCCTAGCCGGTATTCTGATCTTGCATATTTTCTCTGTTGGCCCAGTCCACGTCGCCGAGCACTTTTTCGAGGACACACGATGACCGACGACAAATGACGATAAGACGACGCTGGTGATTTCGCTCCCAATCAACCTCGCTGCTGGCCGATACAATATACACGGCAAAAGAAACACACCTGGTTGATTTATTGGGTGAAACACTCACGTGCGTACCTACTAGCTAGCGACCAATCGACTTGATCGGTTCTGGTATCAATACTTGAATTGATAGCCACGGGCACGTCTCATGCCTGGTGATTACTTTATTACTTATACGGTCCTTTTCTCCATGGACAAAATGGTTTGAAAGGTTTGGGCACCCTTCAAAGTCAAATTGTTTGCTTGGTTGGCCCTTCAAGACAGAGTTTGGACGGCGGATAGATTGGCAAAGCGTGGGTGGCCAAATTGCAATCTCTGCCCTTTTTGCAGCACGGTGCAAGAGTGTGGACCTCACCTCTTCTATAAGTGCCGCTACACCCGGCGTCTTTGGTCTTTGGTCATTGAGAAATTCCTCATGGACGGGCTTGACACTTCCGCTTGGCCCCTGTTCGACTCGGTGGACGAGTGGTGGGCTAGCACCTGCGCCGATGGTACGCCGAACCGCCAAGCCAAGGCCCCCCTCACTATGCTCGTCTTATGGACGATTTGAAACAAGCGTAACGCAAGAGTGTTTAAGCATAAGAGTGCTTCACCTTCAATCTTGCTCTCCTCCATCTCTATCGAGGCCAACTTTTGGGTCATCTCCGGCGCAAAGAAGCTAGGGTCCTTTATTTCACGCGAGTAATCCGCATGCCGTGTTTGTTGGGTGTCTTGTAACAAACACTTTTCTATCTTAATTAATGGATGAGGCAAAGCTTTTGCCTCCGTTTCAAAAAAAAACTTACGGTATGATTTACAAGCACACAAGCGGTTGGCATTTCAAGCACCCATTACTGTGCATTTTGCAAACAGGCAGGTAACAGGAATCAAACCCCTAATCCGAGTGTTTCAAGACAACAGTAGTGACCACTAGGCTAGCCGACCGACTTCGTTAATCCTTGCTTTTGTCTACGATTTATTACCTTCCTCGGTTTTCCCAGGATGCACGTTTTATTTGTTTTTTCCTTTTTCTTTTTTCTTGTTCTTTTTTTGTTTTCTGAAATGCACCATTTTCCCCAAAACTCTTGAACTTTTTTTAAATTTGATGATTTTTTCATAAAAAATGATGAACTTTTCTTTTTAAATTTGATTTTTTTTCAAAATCGATGAACTTTTTTCAAATTCAGTAAACGTTTTTCAAAATTGATGAGCCTTTTTCTAAATTTGGTGAACTTTTTTTCTAATTCATGATTTTATTCAAAAGCGATGATTTTTTTGAATTTGATAAACTTTTTTCAAATTCATGAATTTTTTAAAAATTCGTGAAATTTTTCCAAATTATGATGAACTATTTTTCATAAAAAAATCAACTCGTCCGAGTAATTCAAAAATATAAGTGCTAGTGTGTAATACGTAATAAATAAATAGCGCGGCTATGCCTATGCTGTTTCTTAAGGATTTGCATTGCTATCTACCACTGGCATTAGAAAGGCATATTGTTAGCTACACCATTCCTTCAATAGGAATGTGCGAGTTCGAGTCCACCTATCGGCACTTTTTTGCTGGGTTTTTTCGCGAGACTGTTGGCTGCGTATTCCTTTCGTGGGCCGGCCCACTAGGCACTAGCGGGCGCCGGTTAGTGCCTAGTGCCTAGTGGGCCGCCCACAATCGCAGAAGCCAACCCACTAGGCAATCTAATTCATTATCCTCTCTTCTCTGGCAGAAACAAAATAAAATTTATTCTTGCATCTAAGAGTATCTATCATATTATTATTATTATTATTATTATTTGCCGTGTTGAAGCGTTGTTTCCACACTGTATATTTGAACATTCTGTTTTAACCAGACATGATCTGATGTTTCAGGATGATGTGAAGCTCATGGTTGACATGAACCTAGAGGCTTACAGATTCTCCGTCTCCTGGTCAAGGCTTATCCCAGGTAAAAGTACTTCTCATTATATTTCCAGTGCACTATTACTAGAAAATCACAAAATTTAAACTGATTGTTGGTTTCTAACGAGATCTGCAGATGGCAGGGGAGCTGTCAATCCAAAAGGACTCGAGTACTACAACAACCTAATAGATGCGCTAGTGCAACATGGTATGTTAATATAAACGGAGTGTACTGGCAAAACAGATATATATGTCAGTATCCTAGTAAATGATCAACACTGATAGAAAAAATGCAGAAATTATTTCCTCTTGTCCCCATTATCTAAACTTATCTGTGTCCGCAGTGTTTCCCCAGGCATTCAAGTCCATATTATGATTTACCAGCTTGATTACCCTCAAATCCTGGAAGATGAGTATGGAGGATGGCTAAGCCCTAGAATTGTGTAAGATTCCACAATATCTCCCTTGTAGTGATGAAATTGCTCAAAATCTTAAAATGTTAATAGGGTTCCTACTTTCAATGTAGTATTTCCTCACGGGCAGTACTATTGCAAAATGCAGGGATGATTTCACAGCATTCGCAGATATTTGCTTCAAACAGTTTGGAGACAGGATCTCGTACTGGACTACGATAGATGAACCTAACGTAGGTGCGACCGGATCTTACGATGGCGGATCAATTGCACCCGGACATTGCTCTGACCCTTTTGGAGCCACAAAATGTACGGTGGGTGACTCTACAGTGGAACCATATATAGCAGCTCATAACATGCTATTGGCGCATGCATCAGCCAGTAGGCTTTACAGAGAAAAATATCAAGTGAGTAATGTTGAACCCAAAATTAGAACCAGTGTTTTTCTCCGATAGTAAGCTAGTAAGATTGATGTTGCTGTCTAAGATAAATTCAAAACATCAGTATTCTCTTCCTATACATTCTTTAAAATAAAATTTCTTTTAATGTGAAAGTATTGTTGGACCACATGATATTTTTGGGTAGGTCACTATCAATTAAGAGTTCATTGGCATATGATTACATGTTTGGATTTGTCAACATAAGATCCAATTAACTGCACAAATACAATATATTTCCTCATGATGTATATTCATATGAAAAGATTTATTTGCCCATAAAAAGGAGTTTTGCATGTAGGCCATGCAAAAGGGGGTTGTTGGCCTAAGTATTTACTCCCTTTGGCCTTATCCTATGACAAACTCTACAGAGGATTTAGAAGCAACAAAAGGATGTATGGACTTCTTTTTGGGCTGGTATGTTATCTTTACTCTACCTTTGCTCAAGGAATGCAGAACTAACCGGCCTGTGGTTCCTTCTAGTATACTAGAGCCCTTGATATCTGGAGATTATCCGGAAAGAATGAAGAAAATTGTTGGCTCTCGTCTTCTATCCTTCACTAATATCCAGTCTGAAGCTATAATTGGTAGTGCAGATTTCATTGGGATAAATCACTACTATTCTGTCTACGTGAATGGTCGTCCTTTAGACAAAGGCACTCGTGACTATACAGCCGACTTGTCAATTATCTACAAAGGCAAGCAGCATTGTTTTACTGTTCATAAGTTTTTGTAGCAGCAGTAGTGGGCAATGTGTTCCATTTATTTAGTAACAGCATAATGATGCAAACAGATTGTTCAAATTGTCATATAAACGGACTTAAATTCGTTACACTTTTGAAGCAGATTTACAACTCTGAGATTTTTTATCCAAATGACACATCTAACGAAATATATGTTTCATTAATGCAGCTTCTAAAACAGACCCGCCAGCCAGTAAGGTAAAGTTTTTCATCAATATGTTTGTCAGATACTAGACTGGATTCAGCTATTTTGTACATGAAACATCAAATATGAAATTGTAACCCAACACATGATACTAAAAAAATAATGAAATGTGTGCTTGAAGGTCATGCAGTTGTGTGAGATACATAGATTGTGTCTATCTTGCAAGTTGTGACATTTAGAACGACTTGCGAATGCAGGCTCCCCCGACGTCATTCCAAGTGATCCCGAAGGATTGCAACGTGTGTTATTGTACTTGAAAGAAGCCTACGGAGACATTCCCATTTATATCCAAGAGAATGGCAAGTCCATCTTGTTTCTGATTACAGTGATCTCCAATAATTCTATGTAAAATCATGTTAATGTTTATGGGCATCATCGTTAATTTGCAGTTCATACATGTTTGATGATATATTTTGCCCCATCTCCTTTCTCTCTTCAGGTCAATCATCTAGTAATGACACTCTTGAAGACATCGACAGGACCGAATACTTAAAGAGCTACATAGGGAGCACATTGGCTGCAGTAAGGTCAGTAATTCAACTACAAAATTCTTCAAAATCTTCAGAGTTCAGAGTTGGCCTTACCATGCACGATGTTGTTTTGCTCTGCAGGAGTGGAGCCAATGTGAAAGGCTACTTCGCCTGGGCGTTCTTGGACGCCTTCGAGTGCCTGTCAGGGTATCAGGAACGTTACGGACTGTACCGTGTTGATTTCGACGACAAGGCGCTCCCACGACATGCCAGGCTATCTGCTCGCTGGTACTCCGCCTTCCTGAAGACCCAGGACATCCATGTTCAGAGTGAGCTCAACAACACAGGATGGCATGCTGAACAATGAGTCGCCTCATCGGACACGCTCACCGTTATACCTTAGGGTCAAAGTACATACATAGGCAAACCACACATGCATACATACGGCACTGTAGTTTGGAAAATCATTTAAAACAACCAACTGATTTTTTTTGTCTCTCATAAACCGTCGCCTCCGCACGGCACGTGCCCCATGGAGTCCACCCACAGCTATCCTCCCACCATATCTCTTACCTCCACTCATTTCTCCTTTTTCCATTTCACTTTTTCTATCATTCGTGAAGCTGCTAGATGAGAGGATCCAAGAGGGGAATCGGAAGGACCGCCGCCGGAGTCAAGGAATTAGGAGGACCACCGCGCTTCCGCTTCCCGATGGCTGCGTGTCTGGCGGACGTTGGTCGAATGGTCACAACAATTGAAGGTGATCGAAATTTTCGACCAGGGGTTGTACTTTGGTTCCCTGGGTTCCACGACATACACTTCACGGAGGTCGTGCTTTCGATCCCTTTAGAGGTGTGAGATTCATATATCACTAGGAGCGTACACGCGCCTTGCTGCGCCGTTCTACTTTTCTACCGTTTATTTGTTTAATTGTTAAGTCACGAATAGATTCCTTACTGCTCTGTTGCGTGTCGAGGGTTGTTGTTCATTTCATGGGCCTTATGTGTTTTGGCTTCCATAATTTTGGGGTGAGAATACCCTTTATTGCATTGCAGGATATGTCCATATGCTAAGACACATCATCATTTACTTTGTAGAATATTACTCAGTTTTTTACAACTATTGTTCTTCACAAAAATGATGTTAGCAGCACTGCCAAAAACATATCGAAAGTAGTTGTTGGCATCACGCATGTCCCGGACCTGCAGGGTTAAAGCATAGTACCGGATGGGCATGATAATATTATCTGCAAAACTAATTCAAAACTATGATATGTGTGGGGATCGTAGCAGAAATTGAAAAAATTTCGTACGTGTCACCAAGATCAATCTATGGAGAGACTAGCAACGAGAGAGAGGAGTGCATCTTCATACCCTTGAAGATCGCAATGCGGAAGCGTTATAAGAACGCGGTTGGTGGAGTCGTACACGCAGCGATTCAGATCGCGGTCGATTCCGATCTAAGCGCCGAAACAACGGCGCCTCGGCATTCAACACACGTACAGCCCGGTGACGTCTCCCGCGTCTTGATCCAGCAAGGAGAGAGGGAGAGGTTGGGGAAGACTCCGTCCAGCAGCAGCACGACGGCGTGGTGATGGTGGAGGAGCGCGGGACTCCTGCAGGGCTTCGCCAAATACTACGAGAGACGAGGAGGGAGAGAGGTAGGGCTGCGCCTAGAGAGAGATCAAATCATGTCTTGGGCAGCCCCCAATACCTCAAGTATATATAGGGGGAGGGGAGGGGCTGCGCCCCCTTCTAGGGTTCCTTCCCTAGGGGGGCGGCAGCCCTAGATGCCATCTAGGGTGGCGGCCAAAGGAGAGAGGAGAGGGGGGCGCCCTAGGGTGGGCCTTAAGGCCCATCTGGACCTAGGGTTTGCCCCCTTCCCACTCTCCATGCGCCTTGGGCCTTGGTGGGGGGGGGGCGCACCAGCCCACCTGGGGCTGGTCCCCTCCCACACTTGGCCCATGCAGCCTTCTGGGGCTGGTAGCCCCACCTGGTGGACCCCCGGGACCCTCCCGGTGGTCCCGGTACATTACCGATAGCATCCAAAACTTTTCCGGTGACCAAAACGGGACTTCCCATATATAAATCTTTACCTCCGGACCATTCCAGAACTCCTCGTGACTTCCGGGATCTTATCCGGGACTCCGAACAACATTCGGTAACCGCGTACATACTTTCCCTATAACCCTAGCGTCATCGGACCTTAAGTGTGTAGACCCTACGGGTTCGGGAATCATGCAGACATGACCGAGACATCTCTCTGGTCAATAACCAACAATGGGATCTGGATACCCATGTTGGCTCCCACATGTTCCACGATGATCTCATCGGACGAACCACGATGTCAAGGATTCAATCAATCCTGTATACAATTCCCTTTGTCTACCGGTATAGTACTTGCCCGAGATTCGATCGTCGGTATCCCAATACCTTGTTCAATCTCGTTGCTGGCAAGTCTCTTTACTCGTTCCGTAACACATCATCCCTTGATCAACTCCTTGGTCACAATGTGCATATTATGATGATGTCCTACCGAGTGGGTCCAGAGATACCTCTCCGTTTACATGGAGTGACAAATCCCAGTCTCGATTCGTGCCAACTCAACAGACACTTTCGGAGATACCCGTAGTGCAACTTTATAGCCACCCAGTTACATTGTGACGTTTGGCACACCCAAAGCATTCCTACGGTATCCAGGAGTTGCACAATCTCATGGTCTAAGGAAATGATACTTGACATTAGAAAAGCTTTAGCAAACGAACTATACGGTCTTTTGCTAGGCTTAGGATTGGGTCTTGTCCATCACATCATTCTCCTAATGATGTGATCCCGTTATCAACGACATCCAATGTCCATGGTCAGGAAACCGTAACCATCTATTGATCAACGAGCTAGTCAACTAGAGGCTTACTAGGGACATGGTGTTGTCTATGTATCCACACATGTATCTGAGTTTCCTATCAATACAATTCTAGCATGGATAATAAACGATTATCATGAACAAGGAAATACAATAATAACCATTTTATTATTGCCTCTAGGGCATATTTCCAACAGTCTCCCACTTGCACTAGAGTCAATAATCTAGTTCACATCACTATGTGATTGCAAGGAATCCAACACCCATGGGGTATGTTCATATCTTGCTTGTGAGAGAGGTCTATCAGTCAACGGGTCTGAACCTTTCAGATCCATGTGTGCTTTACAAATCTCTATGTCATCTTGTAGATGCAGCTACCACGCGCTACTTGGAGCTATTCAAATAACTGTTCTACTATACGAATCTGGTTTACTACTCAGAGTCATCCGGATTAGTGTCAAAGTTTGCATCGACGTAACCCTTTACGACGAACTCTTTTACCACCTCCATAATCGAGAAAATTCTTTAGTCCACTAGTTACTAAGGATAAGTTCGACCGCTGTCATGTGATCCATTCCTGGATCACTCTTGTACCCCTTGACTGGCTCATGGCAAGGCACACTTCAGGTGCGGCACACAACATAGCATACTATAGAGCCTACGTCTAAAGCATAGGGGACGACCTTCGTCCTTTCTCTCTCTTCTGCCGTGGTCAGGTCTTGAGTCTTACTCAATACTCACACCTTGTAACACAGCCAAGAACTCATTCTTTGCTGGTCTATTTTGAACTCCCTCAAAATCTTGTCATGGTATGTATTCATTTGAAAGTACTATTAAGCGTTTTTGATCTATCCTCATAGATCTTGATGCTCAATGTTCAAGTAGCTTAATCCAGGTTTTCCATCGAAAAACACTTTTCAAATAACCCTGCATGCTTTCCAGAAATTCTACATCATTTTTGATCAACAATATGTTAACAACATATACTCATCAAAAATTCTATAGTGCTCCCACTCACTTCTTTGGAAATACGAGTTTCTCATAAACTTTGTATAAACCCAAAATCTTTCATCATCTCATCAAAGCGTACATTCCAATTTCAAGATGCTTACTCCAGTCCTAAGAAGGATTACTGGAGCTTTGCATACTTGTTAGAATCTTTCAGGATTGACAAAACCTTCTGGTTGTATCACATACAATCTTTCCTCAAGAAAAACATCAAGGAAACAATGTTTTGACATCCTATATGCAAGATTTCATAAAGAATGCAGTAACTGCTAACATAATTCCAACAGACTCTTAGCATCACTATGAGTGAGAAAGTCTCATCGTAGTCAACTCCTTGAACTTGTCGGGAAACATCTTAACGACAAGTCGAGCTTTCTTAATGGTGACACATACCATCATTGTTTGTCTTCCTTTTAAAATCCATTTGCACCCAACAGCCTTACGACCGTCAAGTAGTTCTTTCAAAGTCTATACTTTGTTTTATACATGGATCATCTCTTGGATTTTATGGCCTCGAGCCATTCGTCGGAATCCGGTCCCACCATCGCTTCTCCATAGCTCGTAGGTTCATTGTTGTCTAGCAACATGACTTCCAAGACAGGATTACGTACCACTCTGAAGTAGTACACATCCTTGACGACCTATGATGTTTGGTAGTGACTTGATCCGAAGTTTCATGATCACTATCATAAGCTTCCACTTCAATTGGTGTAGGTGCCACAGGAACAACTTCATGTGCCCTGCTACACACTAGTTGAAGTGACGGTTCAATAACCTCATCAAGTCTCCACCATCCTCCCACTCAATTCTTTCGAGAGAAACTTTTCCTCGAGAAAGGACCCGTTTCTAGAAACAATCATTTTGCTTCTGGATCTGAAATAGGAGGTATACCCAACTATTTTTGGGTATTCTATGAAGATGCATTTATCCGCTTTGGGTTCGAGCTTATCAGCCTGAAACTTTTTCACATAAGCATCGCAGCCCCAAACTTTTAAGAAACGATAGCTTAGGTTTCTCTAAACCATAGTTCATACGGCGTCGTCTCAACGGAATTGTGTGGTGCCCTATTTAAAGTGAATGCAGTTGTCTCTAATGCCTAACCCATAAACGATAGTGGTAATTTTGATAAGAGACATCATGGTATGCACCATATCCAATAGGGTGCAGTTATGATGTTCAGACACACCATCACACTATGGTGGTCTAGGCGGTATTAGTTGTGAAACAATTTCCACAATGTCTTAATTATGTGCCAAACTCGTAACTCAGATATTCATCTCTATGATCATATCATAGACATTTTATCATCTTGTCACGACGATCTTCAACTTCACTCTGAAATTACTTGAACCTTTCAATAGTTCAGACTTGTGTTTCATCAAGTAAATATACTCAGCATCTACTCAAATTATCTGTGAAGTAAGAACATAACGATATCCACTGCGTGCCTCAGCAGTCATTGGACTGCACACATCAAAATGTATTACTTCCAACAAGTTGCTTTCTTGTTCCATCTTACTGAAAACGAGGTCTTTCAGTCATCTTGCCCATGTGGTATGATTTGCATGTCTCAAGTGATTCAAAATCAAGTGAATCCAAACGATCCATCTGTATGGAGTTTCTTCATGCATATCTACCAATAGACATGGTTCGCATGTCTCAATCTTTTCAAAAACGAGTGAGTCCAAAGATCCATCAACGTGGAGCTTCTTCATGTGTTTTACACCAACATGACTCAAATGGCAGTGCCACAAGTACGTGGTACTATCATTACTATCTTATATCTTTTGGCATGAACATGTGTATCACTACGATCGGGATTCAATAAACCATTCATTTTAGGTGCAAGACCATTGAAGGTATTATTCAAATAAACAGAGTAACCATTATTCTCCTTAAATGAATAACCGTATTGCGATAAACATAATCCAATCATGTCTATGCTCAACGCAAACACCAAATAACAATTATTTTGGTTTAACACCAATCTCGATGGTAGAGGGAGCATGCGATGCTTGATCAAATCAACCTTGGAAACACTTCCAACACATATCGTCATCTCACCTTCAGCTAGTCTCCATTTATTCCGTAGCCTTTTATTTTGAGTTACTAACACTTAGCAACTGAACTGGTATTTTAATACCATGGTGCTACTAGGAGTACTAGTAAAGTACACATTAATATAACGTATATCCAAAATACTTCTGTCGACCTTGCCAGCCTTCTCATCTACCAAGTATCTAGGGTAGTTCTACTTCGGTGACCGTTCCCCTCATTACAGAAGCACTTAGTCTCGGATTTGGTTCAATCTTGGGTTTCTTCACTAGAGCAACAACTGATTTGTCGTCTCATGAAGTATCCCTTCTTTCCCTTGCCCTTCTTGAAACTAGTGGTTTAACCATCAACAATTGATGCTCCTACTTGATTTCTACTTTCGCGGTGTCAAACATCGCGAGTTGCTCAAGGATCATCATGTCTATCCCTGATATGTTATAGTTCATCATGAAGCTCCAATAGCTTGGTGGCAGTGACTATGGAGAATCATCACTATCTCATCTGGAAGATTAACTCCCACTCGATTCAAGCGATTGTAGTACTCAGACAATCTGAGCACATGCTCAACGATTGAGCTTTTCTCCCTTAGTTTGCAGGCTTAAGAAACTTGTCAGAGGTCTCATACCTTTTGACGTGGGCACTAGTCTGAAATCCCAATTTCAGTCTTTGGAACATCTCATATGTTCTGCGAGGTTTCAAAAAACGTCTTTGGTGCCACAATTCTAAAATGTTAGCATTACGCACTGAACTATCACGTAGTCATCAAAACGTGTATGTCAGATGTTTTCCAACATCTACAGACGACGCTTGAGGATCAGCACACTGAGCGGTGCATTAAGGACATAATCCTTCTGTGCAGCAATGAGGACAATCCTCAGTTTGCGGACACAGTCCGCATAGTTGCTACTGTCAACTCTCAACTAAATTTTCTCTAGGAGCATATCTAAAACAGTAGAACTATAGCGCAAGCTACGACATGATTTGCAAAGACCTTTTGACTATGTTCATGATAATTAAGTTCATCTAATCAAATTATTCAATGAACTCTCACTTAGATAGACATCCCTCTAGTCATCTAAGTGATACATGATCCGAGTCAACTAGGCCGTGTCCGATCATCACGTGAGACGGACTAGTCATCATCAGTGAACATCTTCATGTTGATCGTATCCACTCTACGACTCATGTTCGACCTTTCGGTCTTCCGTGTTCCGAGGCCATGTCTGTACATGCTAGGCTCGTCAAGTTAACCTAAGTGTATTGCGTGTGTAAATCTGGCTAACACCCATTGTATGCGAACGTTAGAACCTATCACACCCGATCATCATGTGGTGCTTCGGAACAACGGACCTTAGCAACGATGCACAGTTAGGGGGAACACTTTCTTGAAATTATTGCGAGGGATCATCTTATTTATGCTACCGTCGTTCTAAGCAAATAAGATGTAAACATGACAAACATCACATGCAAATCATAAAGTGACATGATATGGCCAATATCATCTTGTGCCTTTGATCTCCATCTTTGAGGCGCGGCATGAGCACCATCGTCACCGGCATGACACCATGATCTCCATCATCATGATCTCCATCATCGTGTCTTCATGAAGTTGCCTCGCCAACTATTACTTCTACTACTATGGCTAACGGTTAGCAATAAAGTAAAGTAATTACATGGCGTTTTCATTGACACGCAGGTCATATATAAATTAAGACAACTCCCATGGCTCCTGTCGGTTGTCATACTCATCGACATGCAAGTCGTGATTCCTATTACAAGAACATGATCAATCTCATACATCACATATATCATTCATCACATCCTTTTGGCCATATCACATCACATAGCATACCCTGCAAAAACAAGTTAGACGTCCTCTAATTGTTGTTGCATGTTTTATGTGGCTGCTATGGGTTTCTAGCAAGAACGTTTCTTACCTACGCAAAACCACAACGGTGATATGCCAATTGCTATTTACCCTTCATAAGGACCCTTTTCATCGAATCCGATCCAACTAAAGTGGGAGAGACAGACACCCGCCAGCCACCTTATGCATCAAGTGCATGTCAGTCGGTGGAACCAGTCTCACGTAAGCATACGTGTAAGGTCGGTCCGGGCCGCTTCATCCCACAATGCCGCCAGATCAAGATAAGACTAGTAACGGTAAGCAAATTGAACAAATCATCGCCCACAACTGCTTTGTTTTCTACTCGTGCATAGAATCTATGCATAGACCTAGCTCAAGATGCCACTGTTGGGGATCGTAGCAAAAATTGAAAAAATTTCCTACGTGTCACCAGGATCAATCAATGGAGAGACTAGCAACGAGAGAGAGGAGTGCATATTCATACCCTTGAAGATCACAATGCGGAAGCGTTACAAGAACGTGGTTGGTGGAGTCGTACACGCAGTGATTCAGATCGCGGTCGATTCCGATCTAAGCGCCGAAACAACGGCGCCTCTGCGTTCAACACATGTACAGCCCGGTGACGTCTCCCGCGCCTTGATCCAGCAAGGAGAGAGGGAGAGGTTGGGGAAGACTCTGTCCAGCAGCAGCACGACGGCGTGGTGATGGTGGAGGAGCACGGGACTCCTGCAGGGCTTCACCAAACACTACGAGAGACGAGGAGGGAGAGAGGTAGGGATGCGCCTAGAGAGAGATCAAATCATGTCCTGGGCAGCCCCCAATACCTCAAGTATATATAGGGGGAGGGGAGGGGCTGCGCCCCCTTCTAGGTTTCCCTCCCTAGGGGGGCAGCCCTAGATGCCATCTAGGGTGGCGGCCAAAGGGAGAGGAGAGGGGGGCGCCCTAGGGTGGGCCTTAAGGCCCATCTGGACCTAGGGTTTGCCCCTTCCCACTCTCCATGCCCCTTGGGCCTTGGTGGGGGGCGCACCAGCCCACCTGGGGCAGGTCCCCTCCCACACTTGGCCCACGCAGCCTTCTGGGGCTGGTGGCCCCACCTGGTGGACCCCCGGGACCCTCCCTGTGGTCCCGGTACGTTACCGATAGCACCCGAAACTTTTCCGGTGACCAAAATGGGACTTCCCATATATAAGTCTTTACCTACGGACCATTCCGGAACTCCTCGTGACGTCCGGGATCTCATCCGGGACCCCAAACAACATTCAGTAACCGCGTACATACTTCCCCTATAACCCTAGCGTCATCGGACCTTAAGTGTGTAGACCCTACGGGCTCGGGAATCATGCAGATATGACCGAGACATTTCTCTGGTAAATAACCAACCGCGGGATCTGAATACCCATGTTGGCGCCCACATGTTCCACGATGATCTCATCGGAGGAACCACGATGTCAAGGATTCAATCAATCCCGTATACAATTCCCTTTGTCTACCGGTATAGTACTTGCCCGAGATTCGATCGTTGGTATTCCAATACCTTGTTCAATCTCGTTACCGGCAAGTCTCTTTACTCGTTCCGTAACACATCATCCCGTGATCAACTCCTTGGTCACATTGTGCACATTATGATGATGTCCTACCGAGTGGGCCCAGAGATACCTCTCCGTTTACATGGAGTGACAAATCCCAGTCTCGATTCGTGCCAACTCAACAGACACTTTCGGAGATACCCGTAGTGCACCTTTATAGCCACCCAGTTACGTTGTGACGTTTGGCACGCCCAAAGCATTCCTACGGTATCCGGGAGTTGCACAATCTCATGGTCTAAGGAAATGATACTTGACATTAGAAAAGCTTTAGGAAACGAACTATACGATCTTGTGCTAGGCTTAGGATTGGGTCTTGTCCATCACATCATTCTCATAATGATGTGATCCCGTTATCAACGACATCCAATGTCCATGGTCAGGAAACCGTAACCATCTATTGATCAACAAGCTAGTCAACTAAAGGCTTACTAGGGACATGGTGTTGTCTATGTATCCACACATGTATCTGAGTTTCCTATCAATACAATTCTAGCATGGATAATAAACGATTATCATGAACAAGGAAATACAATAATAACCATTTTATTATTGCCTCTAGGGCATATTTCCAACAATGTGTGACTGAGGCTTTTGATTGCAGTATTCATCTACAACAATCATACAACTCTATGATTTGCCCAACCGGTATTTCATAACTTACCTTGGTCACATGCAAAAAATAAAAAACACCAACAATAAATGGTCTGCAATAATAGTAAAATGGTAGTGAAAGTGAGAAATACTTGGAAGTTGCAGCACAGCACCAAAGTATATTGCTTCTGATTTTCAATATTGATCATTTAGATGCGTAATTAGAATCAAAATAGAAAGAACATATTTGAAATAAAAGCAATGCTTTGCACTGACTAATGACAGGAAAGGGAATGAAGCATATTTATAGCGGCCTCTAAGAGGAAGAGATGGAAATGGGAGGATCAATAGATAATAGTACAAGTGATTGATTTCAGTTTTAAGTTGAATGTAACATTATTGATGCATTAATAAGGCCTAATCAGTTGTGTACATAAGCGACCCGGTGACAATTAACCAAATTATCTTCACATGAAAACATATTTATCACCTTGTTTTATTGTTTTAGTGCCAATTAGAAAGAAAAAAAGTACAGTTAGAGACTGTGCTCCTTAGGCGTGAGACCATATGCTAATTAATACCCCCTCCATTCTAAAATATAGTACATACTTTGTTTTGAAAATTCAAGCATATCAATGTTTGACCAAGTTTTACAAAAATCAACATCCACATATACTTTTATAGTTTATTTATTTAGTACTTCAGATATTGATAGTTTATTCTAGAAACTTGGTCAAACATGGACATCTTTGACTTTAAAAAAAAACTAATAATGCATTGCAATGTGGAACAGAGGCAACATAAAGCATGCCATGTATAAATTGCTTGAGGTTGTTAATCCACAAGCACGAACATGGTACTCAAGCAGTGAAGGATGTGACTTTCAGATTGAAACCTTGCGCTATGAGATAAAATCCCCGTATAACCTGCTACTTGTTTTTCCCCGAAGCGAGCGAAATTGAATTAGAATCAGGCTACCATGTGCAACATGTCATAGGGAGAGGAAGGAGGTACCGGGAGTTGCACCGCGGACGTTGTGCACCATGGCGTGTCGATGAAGGCGACCAAGTTCCGAAGACGACATTCGTCCATGTACAATGTCGTTCCTAGCCGTGGCGGCCTGCCTTGTCGCCTGCTCCTTTGGGGCCCGAGCGTCATCGTCATTGGGCGTTAAGTACCACACAAAATAAGGGGAGAAAGATGAGGCGATGGGCGGGGTGTGTGCGGCGTGGTGGTGGACATGCAAAGCCCGTGCATTCTTGTGGTGTGGAGTAGGCGGTGTGGGCCTGACGCCTATGCAATCACGTGGTACGGAAGAGGCGGTGATGGAGTGGCGGCGCCCATGCAACCATATGACATGGAGGAGCAGGTGTGTAGCGACCAGACCTCAAACAGTCTGATCGCTGTGCTCCGGTGTCATCCCTGGATCAGTAATGCTGACACCACACAGTACTCGAAGGATTTATAGCAGAGTAGCAATCACACACTTATTACATCGAGTGTCTCAAACGAGAACTTATTACAATAAATATGGCTTAAGGACATCTAATAACTATAACAGCGGAAGGCTTGGAAGATAAGTGAGTCCATCAACTCCAACGGCATCACTAAGTATAGAACCACGACCTAAAAACTCCTTAATCGTTGTCTGAAAAGTCTGCAACATTAACGTTGCAGCCCGAAACGGGTCAGCACATGGAATATGCTGGCAAGGTAACACATAGAGAGTAATGGAATGAAACAACTATACTACATGCATATTTGGCTGGTGGAAAGCTCTATGGTTACAGTTTTGCGTAAAGCTAATTTTTCCCTACTTCAAAGGAATAAAATTTTATTACTATCATGGTAGTTGTTAAACATTGAGAATGGTTGACAAAATTCTCAATCCCAATTAAAAATCATCATTAAACATAACCCAACAAAATTAATTTAGAGTAACATGTTGAGATTCACATGAAAATCCAAGTACTAGATACTCAAGATGTCCATAACCGGGGACACGGCTAACCATGATTAGTTTATTACACTCTGCAGAGGTTTGCGCACTTTTTCCCACAAGACTCGATCGACTCCGTTTGGTTTCTCGCACTACATGGTGTTTGAGAAGACGGATGACCGAGACATAGCCTTTCAGAAGCGCTAGAACATTACGATCGGGTAGACCGTACCACCTATATCCCCTACATCTGCTAGTCTACCACTGTAAGAGTTCGCACGACTTAGTCAACTATGCTAGAGCCCATAATAGCTTGTGGCTGCACACGGAAGTTTCTAGTATGAATAGTCTCATGATCCCTTTGAGCCTGGGTGGCGGTCCAAAAGAAAACAGGCAAGTCCTGGAATACCCAGGTGCCTCAATCCACCCAAATGTGTGTTTAAGTTGCCACCTTAGATAAACCATTAATTAACAATCTCACATCTGTCATGGATATCACCCATCCAATCCACGTCTACTAGCATAGCATGGCATAATAAGCAAACGCAGAAGTAATTCCCAAAGGTTTGATAATAACAGGTAATAGGTACTACCTCATCTACTTCCCATCTCACAGTTTAACTAGATCCTAATCATGCAATGTGTGATGATTGATCTAATGCAATAAAGCTGGGTAGTAGAAAAGGTATGATCAAAGTGTTACTTGCCTTGCTGATGATCCGCGAAACCTAACGATTCGAAGTAACAGGCGGCGCACTCCGGGTACTTTATCGCAAACAAACAAACAAGCATACAATAAGTACTCATCTAATGCACAGGTAAAACTCAAATAATAGATCTAACCAGAAGGTTCAACTTAAGAACTCTGGTTGGCAAAAGAATTAAATCGAACGAAGCAACGAAAGTCAAACGGCGAAAGAAAACAACTTCGTTCTAGTAATCTGAATCTAAGGCAAATTTTACAGTAGCAAAATCTTGTTTAAGTTGGTTATTCGGATAGAGGGTTTCGAGATGAAACTATAGGCGCTTGAATCGCCTGATTCCGATAAACGAGCGAAAAGTTATACTAAAACGAAAATCGGATCAGGAATCGCGATCAGAAAAAAATCGCGGATTTAACGGCACGGAAAACGAGGCGCGGAGAACCTCGGCGGCTGGATCCGGCGGCGGCGGCGGCTAGGGCGGGGTGCGGGCTAGGGTTTGGGGGCGCGGGTGGCTGGACTCGGCTGGCTCCCCCCCCCCCCCGGCTTATAAAGCCTAGTGGGCCGGGAGTCTCAAACACTTATTACATCGAGTGTCTCAAACAAGAACTTATTACAATAAATATGGCTTAAGGACATCTAATAACTATAACAATGGAAGGCTTGCACGATAAGTGAGTCCATCAACTCCAACGGCATCACTGAGTATAGAACCACGACCTAAAGACTCCTTAATCATCGTCTGAAAAGTCTGCAATATTAACGTTGCAGCCCGAAACGGTTTAGCACATGGAATATGCTGGCAAGGTAACACATAGAGAGTAATGGAATTAAACAGCTATACTACATGCATATTTGGCTGGTGGAAAGCTCTATGGTTACAGTTTTGCGTAAAGCCAATTTTTCCCTACTTCAAAGGAATAAATTTTTATTACTATCATGGTAGTTGTTAAACATTGAGAATGGTTGACAGCATTCTCAATCCCAATTAAAAATCATCATTAAACATAACCCAACAAAATTAATTTAGAGTAACATGTTGAGATTCACATGAAAATCCAAGTACTAGATACTCAAGATGTCCATAACCGGGGACACGGCTAACCATGATTAGTTTATTACACTCTGCAGAGGTTTGCGCACTTTTCCCCACAAGACTCGATCGCCTCCGTTTGGTTTCTCGCACTACACACTACAAGAAACTTGTTAATACATGATGGTACTTGTCCGTCACAGATCAGCCAAAAACTGTCATGCGTACCCATCCTCGACGGATTTGAAATCCGTCATGTATATCGCGTCATAATTTGACATCGCACCTTCCATGACGGTTCTCGGCCGTCATGGGTCTGCCCCAGGCCCGCCCAGCCCAAACTAGGCCATGACGGAACAATCCGTCACCGATTTACATGACCTGGAAGCAACGCAGACTTGACATGGCATCTATGTGGATCTGACGTGGAGGCCAACGTGGCCCATGCGGCAACCAGCCCAGTTAGGGTTTTGGCCCAATAATTTCAGTCCAGTTCAACCCATCAGCTATTTATTTTCATTCTGCCGATTAGCTTACCAATTTTTTAGTCCAACACGTTAGCCCATTTTCTAGTACAGCCTGTTTTCTTGATGCGGCACAATTTACAACAGGACACCCAAATTATATTCATTCAAAAATAACATTTATTCACCTGACAATACAGAGTTCGAACAATCTAGTCTGATTACAAAAAACAAAGCTTAATAAGAAAGCACAAGCATATCTAGAAAGCGCTATGAGCATATTTTTTTTGAGTAACATGGCTTCCAATGAAAAATGTCCTACTAGCTGATTTTAGTCTCCATCACCACCACTTCTCCAGGAAGCTACACGGACCCAAGTAATTCCTCCTAAAAAACTTCAATCTAAAGTAACACGGACTAACCGCCAAACCTGCATAGAATCCAAAAACATACAAAATTATAATAAGTTATAACAGCAAACTCCCATATGAATCTAGAGTAATAATATTAGTTTATTTTCCAAGCTATCATCGGAAGGACACCACTACCATATTAGGGTACCATAAAAACATGGGCAACAGAATATAAAAATGCAGACTATATACAATTTAGAAAAAAATGTTCTATAAATGTGAAGTTTTATCATCCAAACATAGAAAGTTCAAGGTCATGTTAAAACAACTAGTTAGTCATCAATCTGTGCACCTCAAAACAACTATTTCATCAACCTATGCACCTAACCGGGCAAGTTATTTGAACAAATATTAGTGAACTTTATTTTTACAAAATAGTTGTATTTAAACAAATTGCATGATTGACAAATACTAAGATTCAATAATAAGCTATCAAGGTTTACTATTTAAAACACTTCAACACATAGCTTGTTTTATTGCAAATGAATATCAAAATAGTTGTTTCGCCCTTTCACGAACACATGGCGAAACCCAGTCGATAAAAAATAGAACACATGGGGAAGCTGAATGTTAAATTACTTGTGCCTCTAAATAGACAACCATAATCTTGTTATGCAAGCATAATTTCGCAATATAAACATTGAAATATGTTTCATTTACTATTCCTTTTAAGGCGTTTGAGTATATGCCACCATGTCATTGTTCGAAATTAGCATACAATAAAAACTAAAAAGGTTAAAGTTGGTAGAAAAAACAAATTGCAATTTTATTTCTGGTATATCTGATACAAATATTGAATGGATTTACATGCATGTAATTACTAGTTGTTCTTTGGACATCTTACCAATTCAGGTATTTATCTAAACATTATCCATCCACTCGACGCATCCCAGCACCACTCCTTTTATCATAGTTTAAAATAACTACATAGATTTAATGTGTTCGAAGTTGAATTGGAGATATTGGGCATGTCGAATTTGATAGACTGAGATAAAGATTCAGAACAAATATTGTTCTTGGGTGTGATAGGTTGCACGTCACTTCACAAAACCAGGTACAAAACTGATATAAATATAGGTGCCAGAAATACATAGTACAATGTGATCAATTAAGAAAAAAAATCTGAGCGACATCTACATAGTAACTACAATCTAGCAGTACTTTGAGTAACAATAATCTTCAAACATACGAAAAGTAGTTGTGTAAAGCTAATTTTTACCTGGCTTACAACTTTAACAGCGAGTAGTAACAGTTAGAATAGATGCAATTAAAGAGTACCAACACGCACCTCCTTTCTGAAATAAAACTTACTACAGAAACATATAAATTGCATCAAACTAGCTGCTATTCTACTTTTTCATATGATCAACAATCATGATTCTTTGCAAGAAATAATGGGCATTTCTCAACAAATTAATTCAACAATAGTTACAGGATATGGTGAAACAAAAGGCTAGTTAGTACTTGATGGGTAACAATAACATATCTTCACCGACATTTAGTTTGGTTGTAAATATTTGAGGACCAATGACATAACAATATTAGATGAGATCGAAGCTTTGAACAGGTAAAGATTGGAATGTTTGGAAGAAATAATCCTTAGAAAAAGGACAGAGATGCATCATGCACTAAGTAAGCGCTCTCCCAATGAACAGATATACCTCATTAATGTCTACAATACATGGACTATTTGATAAATGCAAAACACTATGAGCTCACCTGGTCGGATACTATTCTAAATCATGACGTCCTACTTAACAAAATGGCACATGAGGCACCTCCAAGCTGAGTCCATGGTTGTTTTCGTGTGGTTTCATTAGATATATGCCATAGTGATATGCTATGGATGTGATAATTGGAGGAAGAGACACGGTGCTTACCTTGCACCGGCATGATGCTGATGTCCTTAAAGTATCAATAGGCTGGAAAATTGGTTTGAACATATCAGCCTACTACAGATAAACTGTTACATATATACATAAGAACTGGAACAAAAGAACATCACCTCCAGTCCTGGACTTAAAATTGTTTGGTACATATTTTGCACCAATTCCCCAGAGAAGAACAATTTAGCACCTTAAATTTGAATGTATACATACAAATCAGAATCATTCCAGATGTGTTTTTTTACTTAACATAAATCTAGAATCAAATGAAACTTTGGGACATAAGGAAATATTTCAGTACAATTTCAGGAAGTACATGGAGAGTAGTAGATTACCACATACACTTGCCGTGCATCTCTCTTACTTGATTATATCATCACAGAGATTGCATTATTATAATAATATGTGCTCCAAGTACAGAAACATCATGGACATAGTAGAATACTGAGACAAAAGAAAGAACTTAGCTAGTAGAGAACTTTCAGTCAACTCTTGTGTGGTACTGAGTATACTGAGACAAAATAAAAAACTGTAGGAAGAAAACTTTGGACCAGCTAATACAGTTGTAAGCACGGAACTTTAACTGACATAACCAATGAAGATTGATTGTTATGAAGACAATGAAGAAAAAACAGCTATATGAGCGCTTGAGCTTGCACCGTAAACAACCATGGAGCAGAAGATCTATCAAAAGACAATCAATTCATCTTTGTAGAGGCTTATGGCATAGTTTAAAAAGAGCATCCAACAAAAGCTATATATCATGATGTGGTTACCAAAATAGAAGTGTCAGTGAGTTAGTATCCTAAAGATTATCCATGGAAGGGTGCACGTTGCACATATTGCCTAGTGGGTGAATGTGAGAAAGCAGTGCTGGACTGCATTATCCTGGACCACCGTTGACCATGGCGTTGCTGCAACTACCAAAATTGCATCTTCTCAAACAGGAGGCCTGAGGTGAAGCTCCAGGTGGAGCAGCAATGTGGAAATCATACGACGGTGCTAGTGGCATGACTAAAACTGGCTGGAGGCCAGAGGTGACGCTCCCAGTGGAGCTGCACCGTGGAAAGTATACAACAGCGCTAGTGGAAACAATGAGGACAGCAAGATGAAGATGTACTCCCATCGATAATAGGAAGTGAAATGCAAAGTAACAATTCTAGTGTACTCAATTTCTGACTTAATTAGAGATGGTTAAGAACCTGCAGTTTTAATTCCCATTATTGGATTTCTTGCACTGTCGTACTAACAACCAAAAGTATTTCAACCTAGTGAAGTTTCAAGTTGCAGTAGTGGACAAATCCCATAGCCAACATCCAACAATGGAATCCAAACAAAAGCCTAAAACTGTACCCCTAAAATACATCTGGAACTCAAGGAAAAGAAATCCATTTGACGAGCTACACTCACCATCTGATGAAATTAATGCTGCTGATGCCGTCATCCAGCGTGAAGGGCACGTCCGTGTTCAGCTCCGCGTTGCCGTTGACCATCCCCATGAGATGGACCTACAGATCCCGCAAATCAAATAAGAAGATGTGTAAGAACTCAAACCCGATGGATCTGGATGTGGGCAGGGGGGTGATTCCTCACTCATGTTGGCTCGCCGCCGGATGGATCTAGATCCGTGCGCGCCGCCGGTGACCTTGAGGGGTTCCAAACCCGGCAGTCGGTCCTGCCGCGACCGCGGCCACGTCAGCTCGAGAGGCAGGACTGGGCTGCCACAGCTCGAGGGCGCGATCTGAATGGAAAAAAAGTCACAGAGTGGGGTAGATTGGGAGGGATCCGGTGCGGGATAGATGGGAGGGGCCTGACGCAGGGTGGTTTAGCGCCGGCGCCGCCAGCGGTGACATGAAGTGATGCGAGGACGGAAGGTGGAGTGGCGGCGGCGGCTGATGGATGGTATGGAAGGAGACGGGAGAAGGGTAATTAGGGTTAGGCTGGTCTGGACTCTGTAGTTAAATGGGCTGGCTTAAATTTTTCACTCCCCGCGCTGGCGACTTAAAATTTCCCTTCTCGCGCGCGCGCTCTGTTATTTTACACTTTTTTCGTATTCACTGTTACATTCGACTGACATGTAGGCCAAACAAAATGGCATACACAGCAGGAGCCACCCGTGACGGTCCAAATGGTGTATAAAGAAAAAAAAGTTAGACCCATCTAGTTGATTCATGACGGTATTCGTGATAGTACATTGATGTCCATCATAATGGTGTAATCGTCTCGAGGCCCATTCACATATTGTAGATCCATGACCCTTTCTATGACGGTATATGGGAACGTCATGAGAAATCCGTCATGGATCAATAGATTTCTTGTAGTGACATGGTGTTTGAGAAGACGGATGACCGAGACATAGTCTTTCAGAAGCGCTAGCACCTTACGATCGGGTAGACCGTACCACCTATATCCCCTACATCTGCTAGTCTACCACTGTAAGAGCTCGCACGACTTAGTCAACTATGCTAGAGCCCATAATAGCTTGTGGCTGCACACGGAAGTTTCTAGTATGAATAGTCTCATGATCCCTTTGAGCCTGGGTGGCGGTCCAAAAGAAAACAGGCAAGTCCTGGAATACCCAGGTGCCTCAATCCACCCAGATGTGTGTTTAAGTTGCCACCTTAGATAAACCATTAATTAACAATCTCACATCTGTCATGGATATCACTCACCCAATCCACGTCTACTAGCATAGCATGGCATAATAAGCAAACGTAGAAGTCACTCCCAAAGGTTTGATAATAACAGGTAATAGGTACTACCTCATCTACTTCCCATCCCACAATTTAACTAGATCCTAATCATGCAATGTGTGAGGATTGATCTAATGCAATAAAACTGGGTAGTAGAAAAGGTATGATCAAAGTGTTACTTGCCTTGCCGATGATTCGCGAAACCTAACAATTCGAAGTAACAGGCGGCGCACTTCGGGTACTCTATCGCAAACAAACAAACAAGCATACAATAAGTACTCATCTAATGCACAGGTAAAACTCAAATAAGAGATCTAACCAGAAGGTTCAACTTAAGAACTCTGGTTGGCAAAAGAATCAAATCGAACGAAGCAACGAAAGTCAAACGGCGAAAGAAAACAACTTCGTTCTAGTAATCTGGATCTAAAGCAAATTTTACAGTAGCAAAATCTTGTTTAAGTTGGTTATTCAGATAGAGGGTTTCGAGACGAAACTCTAGGCGCTTGAATCGCCTGATTCTGATAAACGAGCGAAAAATTATACTAAAACAAAAATCGGATCAGGAAACGCGATCAGAAAAAATCGCGGATTTAATCCGAGAAAAAGAAAAACGACGAACGTCGATTTTTTTCTCTTTTTTTAACGACGGCACGGAAAACAAGGCACGGCAAACCTCGGCAGCGGGATCCGGCGGCGGCGGCGGACGGCAGCGGCGGCGAGGGCGGCGGCGCGCGGCGGCGGCACCTAGGGCGGGGCGCGGGCTAGGGTTTGGGGGCGTGGGTGGCTGGGCTCGGCTGGATCCCCCCGGCTTATAAAGCCTAGTGGGACGGGAGTCCGGGTCGGACACGGCCCCTAGGTCGGTTCGTACTTTAAAAAAATATTTCGCTCGGAAGAAAAAATAAAAAGAAATACTAAACGCACTCCAAAAATTCCGAAATAAATTTTCGCGGGCTTCTAAAATCAAGCCTCATAAGGTGAACATTTAATTGGGATCTAAATGCAATTTTGAAAAATGCACATTTTCCTAAATTCAAATAAAACTCCGAAATAAAATCTTATTTGATTTTATTATTAAATCCTCAATATTTCTTTATTTTGGAAAAGTCATTTTATTCCCTCTCTCATATTTTTGTAATAGAAATAATTGATGATAAAATAAATAAAATCAAATGATCCTATTCTCAAGATTTGAGAAAACTCAAATATGAAAATAACGAAATCCCCAACTCTCTTCGTGGGTCATTGAGTTGCGTAGAATTTCTAGGATCAACCAAAATGCAAAGTAAAATATGATATGCATGATGATCTAATGTATAACATTCCAAATTGAAAATTTGGGATGTTACAAACCTACCCCCCTTAAGATGAATCTCGCCCTCGAGATTCAGGTTGGCTAGAAAATAGGTGAGGGTGGTCCTTGAGTAAATTTTCCTCTCGCTTCCAGGTGGCTTCATCCTCTGTGTGGTGGCTCCACTGAACTTTACAAAACTTGATAACCTTGCTGCGGGTAACTCGGTGGCAAACTCGAGGATCTTAATTGGTTTCTCCTCATAGGTCAAATCGTTATCCAACTGAATAGTTTCCAATGGCACTGTGTCTCTCAACGGTATTTCAGCCATCTCCGCGTGACATTTCTTTAACTGAGAAACGTGGAACACATCATGAACTCCTGACAATCCTTCGGGCAATTCCAACTTGTAGGCCACTTCTCCCATACGCTCCAAAACTCGATATGGTCCTACAAATCATGGCGCTAACTTCCCTTTAACTCCAAAACGCTTTGTTCCTTGAAGTGGAGATACTCGAAGATAAGCTCTATCTCCAACTTCGTAAACTGTCTCCTTACGTTTAGAATCTGCATAACTTTTCTGTCTGGACTGGGCTACCTTGAGCCTATCGTGAATCAACTTCACCTTCTGTTCAGACTCTTTAATCAAGTTAGGTCCAAACAACTGGCAGTCTCCAACTTTGTCCCATGACAACGGTGTCCTGCACCTCCTTCCGTACAAGGCTTCGAAAGGGGCCATCTTTAAACTGGTTTGGTAACTGTTGTTGTAAGAGAACTCTGCATATGGCAAATTATCATCCCAACTAGATCCATAATCTAGTGCACAAGCTCTCAGCATATCCTCCAAAATCTGATTGACTCTCTCGGTCTGTCCATCTGTCTGTGGATGAAAAGCTGTACTGAATTCTAGCCTGGTACCCAAAGTTTCGTGCAACTGCTTCCAGAACTTTGAGGTAAAATGGGTTCCTCTATCTGATACGATACTCCTCGGAACTCCATGCAGACATACGATCCTGGTCATGTATATCTTTGCCAACTTAGCACTGGTATAAGTGGTCTTTACTGGGATTAAATGAGCTACTTTCGTCAATCGAGCAACTACAACCTAAATCGAGTCATAGCTGGAACGAGTCCTGGGCAATCCCGTGATAAAATCCATGCCTAGCTTATCCCACTTCTATTCGGGTATCGACAATGGTTGTAACAGTCCTGCCGGCTTCTGATGCTCTGCCTTTACTCTCTGACATACATCACAGACTGCTACATACTCCGCAATATCCTTCTTCATTCCGGTCCACCGGAGAATATCCTTCAAATCCAGATACATCTTGGTATGTCCTGGGTGAATTGAATACGGTGAGTCGTGTGCCTTTTGCAAAATCAACTTCCTGATCTCCGGGTCATTGGGCACGTAAACGCGGTCTTCAGACCATAGGGTGTCGTGCTCATCCTCACGAAATCCTTTAGCTTTGCCTTTGCTCAGTTTCTCCTTTATAGCGGCAATCTCCTTGCCAGCTTTCTGAGCTTCTCTGATTCTATCCATCAAAGTTGATTGAATCTCCAATGCTGCTACATAGCCTCTCGGAACTATTTCCAAACATAGTTCACGAAGATTTTCTGCTAACTCCTTGGGTATTTCTCCCGTCATTAATGTATTGACATGGCTCTTACGGCTTAATGCGTCAGCTACTACATTAGCCTTTCCAGGATGATAATGCAATTTCATATCATAATCCTTGATAAGCTCCAACCATCTCCTTTGTCTGAGATTCAACTCCTTCTGTGTGAAAATGTACTTCAAACTCTTATGGTCCGTGTACACCTCACAATGATTTCCAATGAGAAAATGTCTCCATGTCTTCAATGCATGCACTACGGCTGCTAACTCCAAATCATGCGTGGCATAATTCAACTCATGAGACTTCAGTTGTCTTGAGGCATAAGAAACAACTCTCCCTTCCTGCACAAGCACTGCTCCAAGTCCTCGACATGAAGTGTCGCAGTACACCTCATAATCCCTGGTCTGGTCTGGCAAAATCAACACTGGTGAGGTAACCAAACGTTTCTTCAACTCTTGGAAACTAGCCTCACATTCCTCTGTCCATATGAACTTGGTATCCTTCTTTAACAACTCAGTCATAGGCTTTGCAATCCTTGAGAAATTCTCAATAAATCTCCGATAGTATCCTGCGAGTCCAAGAAAACTCCGGATCTCTCCAACTGTTGTTGGGGCTTCCCACTTGGTCACGGTTTCAACTTTAGCGGGATCTACTACTATACCTTCTCCTGATATAACATGTCCGAGGAATCCTACTTCCTTCAACCAAAACTCACATTTGCTGAACTTGGCATATAATTGATGTTCTCTGAGCTTTCCAAGTACCAAACGCAAATGCTCCTTATGCTCCTCTTCATTCTTCGAGTAAACCAGGATATCATCAATGAACACTACAATGAACTTATCCAAAAACTCCATAAACACTTTGTTCATCATGTTCATAAAATACGCAGGTGCGTTAGTCAGACCAAATGACATAACGGTATACTCGTACAGCCCATACCTGGTGGTAAAAGCTGTCTTCGGAATATCCTGTTCTCGAATCTTCAACTGGTGGTATCCTGATCGCAGATCGATCTTGGAAAATACCTTAGCTCCTTGCAATCGATCAAACAGATCGTTGATCATTGGTAGTGGGTACTTGTTCTTGATCGTTACTTCATTCAATCCTCGATAATCAACAACCATCCTTAATGATCCATCCTTCTTCTCCACTAGTAGTACTGGCGATCCCCAAGGCGAAGAACTTGGGCGAACATATCCCTTATCCAGTAACTCCTTAATCTGCTTCTTAATTTCCACCAAATCCTTTGCTGGCATCCTATATGGTCTCTTTGATATTGGCCCTGTGCCTGGCAATAGCTCAATCAAAAACTCAATATCTCTATCCGATGGCATGCCTGACAACTCCTCTGGAAATACATCAGGAAAATCCCTTACCACTGGTACTTCCTCCTGCACAACTCCTGTTAGGCAATTTACTTGAGTCCTCTTTGGCACATGCCGGGATACATACTTGATCCTTCTCCCTTCTGGGGTGGTAAGCAAAATTGACTTACTAGCACATTCAATACTCCCTTCATACTTTGATAACCAATCCATGCCTAATATCACATCCAATCCTTGAGATTCCAATACTATTAGGTCTGAGGGAAAAACATAGTTACCAATCCTTAATGGTAACCGATCACACCATAGACTAGCCACATACTCTGCTCCGGGCGAGGTTACCAACATGGGTGACCTAAGGGCTTGGGTTGGTAGGTTATACTTATCCACAAATCCCCTTGAGATGTATGAATGTGATGCACCAGTATCAAAAAGAACGAGTGCGGTAAATGACTTAACCAAAAACTTACCTATTACTGCATCGGGCTGAGCTTCAACCTACTCCACGCTAACGTGGTTCACCTGTCCCCTGTTGAAAGGGTTCGGCTTCTTTCCAGAACTTCCATTTCCATTTTGTCCTTCAGGACATTCATTGGCGTAATGTCCGGTCTTCGAACACTTAAAGCAAGTGACTTGGCTTAGGTCCTTCTTGGCTGGGGTTGAGGGGTTGGTGCGGTTCTGGCCGTTGCTTCCTCCATTGCCATTACCATTCTTGGTGCCATTGTGATTGTGCGAGCTACCTCCTCCATGGGTATGCTGAAAATGTCCTCTGGGTCTAGGGGTAAAACGTGGCTTCTGCTGAGCTCCTGAATTTTACTTTCCTTGTCCATACTTCCTCTTGCGGTTCTCAATCTGTTGTTGCTTCCGTTCAATCATAAGAGCACGATCTACCAACTCCTGGTAGTTGTTGAAGGTGGCTACCATCAACTACATGCTCAACTCATCGTTCAGTCCTTCCAGAAATTTCTCCTGCTTAGCTGCATCCGTAGCGACGTCATCTGGTGCATAACGTGCTAACTTATTAAATTCCTCCACATACTGGCCAACTGTCCTTCCTCCTTGGCGCAAGTTGCGAAACTCACGCTTCTTCATGGCCATAGCTCCTGCTGAAACATGTGCAGTACGAAAAGCCTGCTGAAACTGGTCCCATGTGACAGTGTCGACTGGGAAAGTGGCTGTGAAATTCTCCCACCATGATGCTGCGGGTCCTTCTAACTGATGTGCGGAAAACTTCACCTTCTCCGCATCTGTGCATCCTATTGTGGTCAACTCCCTAGCTGTCTTGCGGAGCCAATCATCTGCTACTATCGGCTCGGTGCTACTGGAAAACACCGGCGGATTTAGCCTAAGAAAACGGGCTAAGTGGTCAACAGGTGGTGGTGGTGGTGGGTTGTTGTTGTTGTTCTCCTGATTCTGATTCTGGACTAGCAACTGCATCAATGTGTTCTGTTGCTGGATCAACTGGGTGAGCTCCGGTGGAAAGGCAAATCTGGGGTCACGTCTCGGAGGCATCTTAGGGTTTAGAAAAGATGAGATATAAGAATAGAGGGGGTCTAAAGAGAAAACACTACCCATATGCACATGAGGAAAAAGCAAACAATTCACTTCAATCAATCAAACAAGGGCATACAATCGATCTATCTATCGCAAAAGTGCTCGGACTACTATATTTACATGGTGGACTACTACTACTGGTGAGGTGGTCTACTAGAAATATTCTTCGGTTGCAGACTCCATGATATCTACTCCAGCTTTATCAACATAGTCATCATCGCTACTATCTGCTTCCGAGTCGGTGCCGTCGATGATGATGTAGTCTTCCGGGCTAATTTCCTGGGGTTCTTCGTCTTCATCTACTGGCGTAGGGCCTCCCATAAATACTGGTAGCTTCATAGTTAGGTCGGCATTCTTATCCACCAATACTTCAATTTCTTCTTCATAATCTTCACGTGTAGCCTTGAGTTCTTCCTCCAGTTCTTTGATTCTAGTCTTAGCCTTCTTTAGATCTATCATGTCGGTGCACATCTGGTTCTCCTGTCATCGAATGTGCTGGTTTAACTCCTGGATAAAAGCTGCAATTGATCTATCCTTCCTGGTGATGATCATCTCCCAGTGTTCATCTCGGCGCCCACAAATCTGGTAGATAGTATCCTTGAGATCCTTGCGGTAGACTTCTCCAATGTGTCCCATGGCGATGTGAGCTGCCATGCTCTTTTCTAGACTCCAATTTGGTGCATCAAAAGAAAACTCTATGGGCTCAGTGACTGGCATGAACGTCCTTCCTGGAACTTGAACTTGAATCATCCAGCGCTCTTCTTCAGGTAAAGTGGCGTTGTAAGTTCCCGTGAAGCTTGGTACTCCTATATTCAGGTATCTAGTGACTTCCTTCAAGTGTCGTCCAAAGGGTGTATCTTCATCTGGTTGTGTGAACTTGTTCCTTGCATCCGCCATCCTAAAGAGTAGAAAAGATGAGAGGTCAGAAGAGAAGAGAGTGAATAGTGATCTAGGTCTTTAGCTTAGTGGTCGTGTCCTACAATCAGCGTGTGCTCTAATACCATCTCTGTAGCGACCAGACCTCAAACAGTCTGATCTCTGTGCTCCGGTGTCATCCATGGATCAGTAATGCTGACACCACACAGTACTCGGAGAATTTATAGCAGAGTAGCAATCACACACTTATTACATCGAGTGTCTCAAACGAGAACTTATTACAATAAATATGGCTTAAGGACATCTAATAACTATAACAGCGGAAGGCTTGGAAGATAAGTGAGTCCATCAACTCCAACGGCATCACTAAGTATAGAACCACGACCTAAAAACTCCTTAATCGTTGTCTGAAAAGTCTGCAACATTAACGTTGCAGCCCGAAACGGGTCAGCACATAGAATATGCTGGCAAGGTAACACATAGAGAGTAATGGAATGAAACAACTATACTACATGCATATTTGGCTGGTGGAAAGCTCTATGGTTACAGTTTTGCGTAAAGCTAATTTTTCCCTACTTCAAAGGAATAAAATTTTATTACTATCATGGTAGTTGTTAAACATTGAGAATGGTTGACAAAATTCTCAATCCCAATTAAAAATCATCATTAAACATAACCCAACAAAATTAATTTAGAGTAACATGTTGAGATTCACATGAAAATCCAAGTACTAGATACTCAAGATGTCCATAACCGGGGACACGGCTAACCATGATTAGTTTATTACACTCTGCAGAGGTTTGCGCACTTTTTCCCAGATGTGTGTTTAAGTTGCCACCTTAGATAAACCATTAATTAACAATCTCACATCTGTCATGGATATCACCCATCCAATCCACGTCTACTAGCATAGCATGGCATAATAAGCAAACGCAGAAGTAATTCCCAAAGGTTTGATAATAACAGGTAATAGGTACTAACTCATCTACTTCCCATCCCACAATTTAACTAGATCCTAATCATGCAATGTGTGATGATTGATCTAATGCAATAAAGCTGGGTAGTAGAAAAGGTATGATCAAAGTGTTACTTGCCTTGCTGATGATCCGCGAAACCTAACGATTCGAAGTAACAGGCGGCGCACTCCGGGTACTTTATCGCAAACAAACAAACAAGCATACAATAAGTACTCATCTAATGCACAGGTAAAACTCAAATAATAGATCTAACCAGAAGGTTCAACTTAAGAACTCTGGTTGGCAAAAGAATTAAATCGAACGAAGCAACGAAAGTCAAACGGCGAAAGAAAACAACTTCGTTCTAGTAATCTGAATCTAAGGCAAATTTTACAGTAGCAAAATCTTGTTTAAGTTGGTTATTCGGATAGAGGGTTTCGAGATGAAACTATAGGCGCTTGAATCGCCTGATTCCGATAAACAAGCGAAAAGTTATACTAAAATGAAAATCGGATCAGGAATCGCGATCAGAAAAAAATCGCGGATTTAACGGCACGGAAAACGAGGCGCGGAGAACCTCAGCGGCTGGATCCGGCGGCGGCGGCGGCTAGGGCGGGGTGCGGGC
>NC_041384.1:688865565-688942781 GCF_002162155.2 Triticum dicoccoides
GGAGTCCGGGTCGGACACGGCCCCTAGGTCGGTTCGTATTTTTTTTAAAATATTCAGCTCGGAAGAAAAAATAAAAAGAAATACTAAATGGACTCCAAAAATTCTGAAATAAATTTTCACGGGCTTCTAAAATCAAGCCGCACAAGGTGAACATTTATTTGGGACCTAAATGCAATTTTGAAAAACGCACATTTTCCTAAATTCAAATAAAACACCGAAAAACTCCGAAATAAAATCTTATTTGATTTTATTATTAAATCCTCAATATTTCTTTATTTTAGGAAAGTCATTTTATTCCCTCTCTCATATTTTTGTAATAGGAATAATTGATGATAAAATAAATAAAATCAAATGATCCTATTCTCAAAATTTGAGAAAACTCAAATATGAAAATAACAAAATCCCCAACTCTCTCCGTGGGTCATTGAGTTGCGTAGAATTTCTAGGATCAACCAAAATGCAAAGTAAAATATGATATGCATGATGATCTAATGTATAACATTTCAAATTGAAAATTTGGGATGTTACAAGATGATGGGTCGGGTGCCTGTGCCATCGTGTGGTGCGATGGAGGCGGTGATGGTTCAGGTGTACCGCCATGAGAGAAGGGGAGAAATATGGAGACATGAGCGGGGCATGCGGCGTGGTGGTGGACTGACGATGCCCATGCAGCCATGTGACGGAGATGAGGCGGTGATGAGCAAATCTGGCAGTGATTGTGCCCCGTGTGATGGTACATCACTTTGATATGCGTGGATATAGTTGGCCGCGTCATTAATTTTCCTCGTACCAGATGTATGTAAACGACATGTAACCCTGTTTTTCTTGCAAAAAGTAGTCCATCTAATCTAAAATAAATGTCCTGGTTTTAGTTTAGGGAGTAAATGACACGTAACCCATCAAATGTTGGACATACATAGTTGGATAGTTGACCCAAATAGTAAACGATACCTAATGTTGGATGGTTAGGATGACATTGGTATCTCCTGCCCACCAGAGTTCAAGTCTCGGACTTGACATTGGTGCTTGTATTTTCCTAGATTTATATTAAACCTTTTGGCGATGTGTGTTTAGTGAGATGAGACATTTCCGTCAACTACAAAAACATATGTAGCGACTTTGTCAATCTTAAATTGAAAAGACTGTGGTTCTTCTAAAAAAAAATCTAAGTGGTTCTCTAAAAAAGTGACTTGGTCACTTGACCCTCGCAGCTCGAAGAGCTCACAATGCTTACATTTGAGGGAGCTTAGATATTATAGTGATATGGATATTCGAAAATTCACATTCTTTATCTGCAGTGGGAGTTGCTTCTACCCGTCATTCCCCTTGCCAGCCTGCGGCTCGTCCTCGCCGTTATTATTGCAAGGGTTTGGCTTGTCCACATCGCCGCCTCTGAGTTAGTATTGCAAGGGTTTGACTTGTGCACATTGTCGCCTGCACAACCTTCTTGTGGACAAAGCAATTTCGCTTGGTGTGGCTAGTGGGCTGATCTCAGTTGCTGGGGTGGATGGCACAAGGCATGTCCAGTATCCTGTCCAAGCCCGAGGTGTTCCCTGATAGGATTAATCTGAGGCGCTGGTTGATCTACATAGGACCAAAAAATCACAGGAGGCACGACACCGAATTTTGGTAATGAGGTTCATCAATACAACTACATCTCCGGGGTCTGACTCTGGGCGTTCCTCCCCATGACACTGTCACGATACCGCATCTCGGCAGTAATGAGGATCCCCATATATAGAGTGAAGTGCAATGTAGGTCCTCAAACTATTTCAGGGGTGTCATGTAGGTCCTCAAACTATGAAAATCGTCATCCAGGTCCTCAAACTGCAATAAGTGTATCATTCAGGTCCAAAATCTCCCTAACCCCCTCTAACTAGCCAGCTGGCGCGTTAACCGTGAACACTGAACAGTAAAATAGCGTTCCAGTTCCAACATCATTTTTGTACGTGATGAACAGTAAAAATCAAAAAAATCTGAAATTCTTTGGCATTGAAGATACCCTGGTGTGTGAACAGTAAAAATGTTCACTAATTCAAAAAAATGTTCGCGAATATGGAAAAGTTATTCGCAACTTTAGAAAAATGTTCACAAACAATAAATTTGAAAATATGTTCGCGAACCACAAATATTGTTCGCAGGCATGGAAAAAATGTTCGTGACATTAAAAAAATGTTCGCGAACCACAAATATATTTGACTTTAAAAAAATGTTAGTGAACATTTTTTTAAATTCACGAATAGTTTTTCCAAATTCATCGTTCGCGAACATTTTCTTAAAGTCATGAATATTTTTTAAAATTCATGAATATTTTTTCCAAATTCATCGTTCACGAACATTTCTTTAAAGGTACGAACATTTTAATTAAAGTCGTGAATATTTTTTCCAAATTCATCATTCACGAACATTTTTTAAAGTCGCGAATATTTTTTCCAAATTCATCGTCCGCGAACATTTTTTTAAGGTCGCGTATATTTTTTCCAAATTCATCATTCGCGAATATTTTTCTGAATTAATGAACATTTTAATGTTCATACACCTGGGTATCTTCGATGTCAAAGGTTTTCAGATTTTTTTTTATTTTACTGTTCATCACGTACAGAAATGATGCTCGGAACTTAACGCTGTTTTACTGTTCACAGTTCACTATTTCATTGTTCATGTTTAACGCCGCCAGCTGGCCGGTTAGAGGGGGTCAAGGAGATTTTGGACCCGAATGACACAGTTACTGCACTTTGAGGACTTGGATGACAATTTTCATAGTTCGAGGACCTACGTGACACCCCTGAAATAGTTCGAGGACCTACAGTGCACTTCACTCCCATATATACATAGTAACACAAATTCTACATTGGAAGCTATAATTACAACATAGGCTAAGCTCACATGAAAATTAACTATGTGACCTTTCACATGAACTTATTTGGTCCACATTAGCCAAAGTCAACCTAATTTTCCTTTGGGCTTTCGTCGATCGCATCAAATTGTCAAGATACATCATCTTTTGGATTAACCTAGACCCTTACCTTTGCCTCTACACTTCTAGGCTATGAACTTAATTGTAGTACGTCTTCCTCAATATGTCCATCAGCGGAGGCAGGAGGCAGCAAGGCAGCAGAAGAGCCTCGAACACCACACAACAATGCAAAGCCTCAAACAACACACAAAAAGTAGAACGGCCCGAATAAGTGCCTCCGCGCATGGGTTAGCCGGATATGATGGCCTGGTCGGTCGCCAGCGAGCTACAAAGGGGGCAAGCGGGCTCAAGAGTCGCCGAGAACTGGAACAAGAATGGCTATTTGAGTTTTGACCACTTCTCCGGAAGAGGGACAGAGTGTGGACGATGGAGAAGTAGGAACCAGGGGATGTGACATGAGTTGCGCAAGACTAAGAGGTGAGATGATCCATTCAATTCGAGAGCAAGACTGATAGGAGAAGAGAATCAACACTGGGGTGCAAGGAAGAGAGCCTAAGAAAGGCATCGACAATTGGGGAGGTCAGCTAGTCCCCAGAAAAAAGAGATAGAGAGAATTGGTCAATGGTGAAGTTTTTGGATCAAATAGATATCAAAGGAAGAATAAAATGGGGGAACAGAACGGTATGCCGTTTGTCTTTGGCAAATCACCAATAGCTATAAGCGAAACTCCCGAAGTTATTTCTTTCCTCTCTCGGTACAGACTTGCATCTCGCTTTATAAGTAAGGCCATGAGGTTGAACGATACAAGGTGAGGGCATGAACTATGGGGGCAGCATCAAGGGGACGCTCCATGCATTCCATGTAGACATTTATATTGAAGCTGCTGTTATCCAAACCCAGCATTGTGCTTGCCACAGCCACCACCAATCCAACACTTTTGTCAGTGAGGAACCAGACTCCTCTGCAAGAGCTCGTTAGCATCTGCAAGCAACACCTTTTAGTTGAGATGTACTGATCGAGACGATGTGGCGGCTGGGGCGGCGGTCCATCATGTAGCACTGGCCATGCGCTGAGAGCATCTCTCACAATGCAGATCAAAGAAATACCAGACAACAAAGAAGACAACGTAAACAATGCACATGCGATGTGTTGCTATACACCATGACCTCGTTGAGCAAGAGCATAGGACTAATTGAACTCCAGCTAAATGACCCTGCGGCCATTGACGAAGATCCAACCTGGCTTTCTAGGAGAAATCACGGGACATCGAGCCCATGCCAAGCTATCGTCGTAGAGGATCCTCTCGCTCCATTTCATGGAGCGTCGATCCTGCCAGCAAGTAGCGCGCACATGCCAGGCGCACTGACAACGAGTTTCCTTTCCTGTTGATATGTTAATTTATATTTTTAGATACACTTGAGACGCACAAATCTCAAAAGACACAAGTGGCAATTAGTAAGGCCTCAAATATTTTTAACCCCGCAGGAATTGTTAAGTGTTTTTCAAGAGAAAATGAAATGGCTAACTTTTAACTGAACTTTTTACCCAAAATATCCAGTGTAGAATTTAATGAAATTAGTTTCCATGGAATTGAATTATAATAAGTGTGAGAGAGCAAAAAGAAGAATCAATAGATGATTAGCAGGGTTTGAGTCCAGTCTTGATGTAACACCTCTTGTATATAGCCAGTTTCTCTCCTTAATATAATGTTGTGTGCTCTGGAGAAAACAGAGGGAGGAACAATCAGGTGCTGCGATTTGGTTCAGAGACTTCAGTAGGGTTAGTATTTTCAAAAAATATCAAATAAAAAAAACCATTAGGTATTTATTTTTTCAAAAAAATGGTGATGCATGTAGACGCTTCCAAAATATGTGTAAAAATCTATTAGGGAATGTGTTAATTGTACGACACGCAAAAAGATAAATTTGTGGTTCCAAAAAAGTGAAAAATAAAATTTTTGATTTTGTTCATTTGTGTACGCTACAGTGAGGCTACCAATAGTGGAGTAACTTAGGTAGTAACTTAACACATCCCAAGATAATTTTGCTTATGTGGCAAGTATTTAATGAGGAAAGAGGTGCTTGTGGTAACATAATATGTTACTGTAACATAGCGATTCCCGAGGCAAAATGAGTCTGAGCTAATAAATGAAACCATGTATGACACTACTACTATGTTACTTTGCACTATGAAAGTAGTAACTTAGACTAGTGTCATATGCATGACACTAGTATAAGTTACTCCCGAAAAGCTCCTTTGGTGCACAGCGTCTAGTGGTATGCATATCCTCACCATTCGGTTTCGTGTGGATCATCATCTAGCATTTATGAAACAATGTATAGGAGCGATGTGTTTGTTATTCACCAGGCTGTATTGGCCGCGTAATCCAACAAGCTTGGTCCTGGATTCCTCCTGGATGCGCAGCATATGTCCCGCGAGCAAGCACCATACACTAGTAGAAAAAGGGTCAAATGTGCGACACATTAGTCCCGGTTGTAACAGAACCGGCACTAATGTGTCCATTAGTGTCGGTTCCAACGGCTAGGCGGGAGGAGCTCTTTAGTACCGGTTCGTGGCGAACCTTTAGCACCGGTTCGTGCCACAAACCATTACTAATGAGAGTGGTGGCAGGATGTTGTCAGAGTGGGGCCCCTCCAGCACCTTTAGTACCGGTTCGTGCCACGAACCGGTACTAAAGGTCGTCTATATAAACCCTTTGTCCACCAGCACTCTGTTCTTCCCCCTTTCCCCTCTCCCTCTCCTCTGTTCTTTCCTTCTTCCTCTCGAGTTCATCACAAAATTTACCCCAAATTTGTCAAGATTTGCAGGCCCCCATCCATTCAAATGACCACAAAGGTTAGCAACTTTGTCCTTTCATCTCTCATTGCTAGATTAGCTCTTGCATTGGTTTATATAGTGATTAATTGTGGGTTTTAGTAATTTGGGAGGAATTATATGTGGTAGTATTTGATTTATATGCAAATTGAGGTCAAAATAACACTTAGTTTGCATATGTAGGTGTGGTTTACTTAGTGCCTTCTAAATCTCCGTCGTAACCACCGTCGATCGCCCGCACCGTCCCGTCGCCGGCACCACCTTGTGGTGAGCCTCTTGTTCATGAAATTTTATATAAAAAATTGATGTTTGTGTGATTTGGATATATAGTTGCTCGTATAATTATCTTACCCGTACGTTGTTTGTTATACATAGTGCCATGGTTTTGATATCCGTCCCCGTCGGCCCTCGCCCTTGTTATGATTCGGATGTGGTATATTCTCTTTTAGAACTATTTGTTGCATTTCGTGTTTATGAAAAATTATGCCCATCAAGCTGACATAGATATTTGTATGTAGGAGGTAGTTCAACCGGAAATTCCAACCGACCCTATTGTCGAGAGGTTAAATTTAGTTAAAAGAGAAAACGAGGATTTAAAAGAAAAATTGAAAAGAATTGAGGGGGAGAAGATGGAATTGGAGTTGCATGTTGCCGATGTCGTCGATGATCACAAGATTAAGATGGAGAAAATGCGCTTGAAGATTAGAAAGATTAGAAAATATGCCATTCATAGTGAGGCTTGGTATCATTATGTTGTTGGATCAATTGTTACCTTAGTTGCGATCTTGATCGCATTTGTTGTTGCAATTAATTCTTTAGCTAGAGAGTTATTTGTTTGTTGCATTTAAGTGTTGTATGAACTTTATGTATTGTATTAATTTTGTGTTTTCGGTGTTGTGTATTGAAGATGAGCCGGCAATGGATGTACGATGACCGATGCTCTCCTGAGTTCATTAATGGCGTGCATACTTTTCTGCCTGCGGCTGAGGCAAACAAGCGGGCGGATGGTTTTATGCCTTGTCCATGTGATGGCTGTAAGAATGGTCACAATTACTCTACGTCAAGAACCATTCACGTCCACCTGTTTGAGTCCGGTTTTATGCCCCACTATAATGTTTGGACCAAGCACGGAGAAAGAGGGGTTATGATGGAAGACAATGAAGAAGAAGAGGACAACGACAGCTATCCTGGCCATGGGTTCCCTGAATACGATGATAGAACAATGAGGGAAGAAGCTGAGCCGGTAATGCGGGAAGAAGCTGAGCCGGCAATGCGGGAAGAAGTTGAAGAAGAGGCATTGGATGAGCCCGTTGATGATCTAGGTCGGGCCATTGCTGATGCAAAGAGAAATTGCGCAAGTGATTTGGAGAAGAAGAAGTTGCAGCGCATGTTAGAGGATCACAAAAAATTGTTGTACCCGAATTGCGTAGGTGACAAGAAAAAGCTGGGCACCACATTGGAATTGCTACAATGGAAGGCAGAGAATGGTGTATCTGACAAGGGATTTGGAAAGTTGATGGTAATGATAAAGAATATGCTTCCAAAGGACAACGAATTGCCCGAGAGTACGTACGAAGCAAAGAAGGTTGTCTGCCCTCTAGGGTTAGAGGTGCAGAAGATACATGCATGCCCTAATGATTGCATCCTCTACCGCGGTGAGTACGAGGATTTGAACACTTACCCGGTATGCGGTGCATTGTGCTATAAGATCAGCCGCGATGACCCTGGTGATGTCGAGGGCGAGCGCCCCAGGAAGAAGATTCCTGCCAAAGTGATGTGGTATGCTCCTATAATACCACGATTGAAACGTTTGTTCCAAAACAAAGAGCATGCCAAGGTGATGCGATGGCACAGAGAAGACCGTAAGAAAGACGGAAAGTTGAGAGTACCTGCTGACGGGTCGCAGTGGAGAAAAATCGAAAGAAAGTACGGGAAGGAGTTTGCAGATGACGCAAGGAACGTATGGTTTGGTCTAAGCGCAGATGGCATTAATCCTTTTGGGGAGCAGAACAGCAACCATAGCACCTGGCTTGTGACTCTATGTTTGTATAACCTTCCTCCTTGCTTGTGCATGAAGCGGAAGTTCATTATGATGCCAGTGCTCATCCAAGGCCCTAAGCAACCCGACAATGACATTGATGTGTACTGATACGTCTCCAATGTATCTATAATTTTTTATTGCTCCATGCTATATTATCTACTGTTTTGGACTATATTGGGCTTTATTTTCCACTTTTATATTATTTTTGGGACTAACCTATTAACCGGAGGGCCAGCCCAGAATTGCTGTTTTTTGCCTATTTCAGTGTTTCGGATAAACAAAATATCAAACGTAGTCCAAACGGAATAAAATCTTCGGGAACATGATTTTCTCACTGAACGTGATCCATGAGACTTGGACCCTACTGCAAGGGATCAAAGAGGAGGTCACGAGGGTGGGCCCCCCCCTAGGGCGCGCCCCCCTGCCTCGTGGGCCCCTCGATGCTCCACCGATGTACTCCTTCCTCCTATATATACACACGTACCCCCAAACGATCAGAACAGGAGCCAAAAACCTAATTCCACCGCCGCAACTTTCTGTATCCACGAGATCCCACCTTGGGGCCTATTCCAGAGCTCCGCCGGAAGAGGGCCGTCATCACGGAGGGCTTCTACATCATCCTAGCCCCTCCGATGAAGTGTGAGTAGTTTACCTCAGACCTTCGGGTCCATAGATAGTAGCTAGATGGCTTCTTCTCTCTCTTTGAATCTCAATACAAAGTTCTCCCCCTCTCTTGTGGAGATCTATTCGATGTAATCTTCTTTTTGTGGTGTGTTTGTTGAGACCGATGAATTGTGGGTTTATGATCAAGTCTATCTATGAATAATATTTGAATCTTCTCTGAATTCTTTTATGTATGATTGGTTATCTTTGCAAGTCTCTTCAAATTATTCGTTTGGTTTGGCCAACTAGATTGGTAGTTCTTGCCATGGGGGAAGTGCTTAGCTTTGGGTTCAATCTTGCGGTGTCCTTACCGAGTGGCAGAAGGGCAGCAAGGTACGTATTGTATCGTTGCCATCGAGGATAACAAGATGGGGTTTATTTCATATTGCATGAATTTATCTCTCTACATCATGTCATCTTACTTAAGGCGTTACTCTGTTTTTAACTTTATACTCTAGATGCATGCTGGATAGCGGTCGATGAGTGGAGTAATAGTAGTAGATGCAGAATCGTTTCGACCTACTTGTCACGGACGTGATGCCTATATACATGATCATGCCTAGATATTCTCATAATTATGCTCAATTCTATCAATTGCTCAACAGTAATTTGTTCACCCACCGTAGAATACTTATGCTCTTGAGAGAAGCCACTAGTGAAACCTATGGCTCCCGGGTCTATTCTCATCATATCAATCTCCATCACTTTAATATTGTTTTGCTTTTTTACTTTGCCTTTACTTTTTACTTTGCATCTTTATATCAAAAATACCAAAAATATTATATCTATCAGATCTCACTCTCGTAAGTGACCGTGAAGGGCTTGACAACCCCTAATCGCGTTGGTTGCGGGTAGCTATCGCTTTGTGCAGGTACGAGGGACTTGAGCGTGGGCTCCTACTGGATTGATACCTTGGTTCTCAAAAACTGAGGGAAATACTTATGCTACTCTGCTGCATCATCCCTTCCTCTTCGGGGAAAACCAACACAAGCTCAAGACGTAGCAAGAAGGATTTCTGGCGTCGTTGCCGGGGAGTCTATGCAAAAAGTCAATATACCGAGTACCCATCACAATCCCTATCTCTCGCATTACATTATTTGCCATTTCCTCTCGTTTTCCTCTCCCCCACCCCCCAATTCACCCTTGCCGTTTTATTCGCCCTCTCTCTCTCTATCCTCCCTCTCTATTTGCCTCTTCCGACCCGTTTGCTTTTCGTTTACTCGTATGGTTGGAATAGCCATTTATTTATTACTAAATAGAGAACCTAAGATTTATGGATCCTCGTCCGCTTGCTAATATTTTTAAGAGATCTAGTTATGTTGAACCAATTGCTAGTGAGTTTTGTGCACTAGATTATCTTCATAAAGTTTTGCTTGAAATTCATGAATCTGAAAATTGCGATGAAGTATGTTATGAAGTGATTGACGATAGATCTTTGAATAAAAAGCATGATTGCAATGATGTTATTATAAATTCTATTAATGACAATTGTGCTAATAATATGCAAAACCCTAAGCTTGGGGATGCTAGTTTTGTTATGTCCTCTACTTGTTGCAATGATCATGATTGGGGTGATTCTTCTTTTGATCTTGAAAATTTATTTAAACCCCATGATGAATATGAGATTGATTATAATGTTTGCAATAATATTGAAAGTGGGTTTGGAAGAATGTCAACTATAGATCCCACATATTTAGAGAATGTTCAATCTTATGAAGTTTTTGATAAAAGTGCGTTTGGGAAGGTCATGACTTTAGTTAATGTTAATCCCACTATTTTGGAAAAGTGACAACTTTGCATGCATGTGGATCATGTTGAGAATATTTTATGTGATAGCTATATTGTTGAATTTTCTTATGATCCTACATGTAATTACTATGAGAGAGGAAAATATGGTTGTAGAAATCTTCATGTTACTAAATTACCTCTCGTTATGTTGAGATTGCTATTGTTTCTTTCCTCTTCCTTGCATATGCTCGTTTTTGCTTGCCTATAAGATGCCTATGCATAGGAAGTATGTTAGACTTAGATGTGTTTGTCACATGCTTTATGATGCTCCTTTTGTGCTTCAATTCTTGTCTTTCATGTGAGCATCATTAAAATTATCAATGCCTAGCTATAAGGCTTTAAAGAAAAGCGCTTGTTGGGAGACATCCCAATATTATTCCTTGCTGTTATTTAATAAATAGATTATTTAGCCTCTGTTTTGGTTGTGTTTTTTGTGTTTAATTAGTGTTTGTGCCAAGTAGAACTGTTGGGAAGCCTTGGGGAAAGTCTTGTTGAACTTTCTGTAAAAAACAGAAACTTTAGCGCTCACGAGAACTGCTGTAATTTTTATTTGAAGAGTGCTATTTAGTTAATTCTTTTTGCAGATGATTAATAGATAAATTCCTCACGTCCATAAATTTATTTTAGATTTTTTGGGTTTCCAGATCTTGCGCTAGCTACAGATTACCACGGACTGTTCTGTTTTTAACAGATTCTGTTTTTCGTGTGTTGTTTGCTTATTTTGATGAATCTATGGCTAGTAAAATAGTTTATAATCCATAGAGAAGTTGGAATACAGTAGGTTTAACACCAATATAAATAAAGAATGAGTTCATTACAGTACCTTGAAGTGGTCTTTTGTTTTCTTTCGCTAACGGAGCTCACGAGTTTTCTATTTTGAGTTTTGTGTTGTGAAGTTTTCAAGTTTTGGGTGAATTCTTTTGATGGATCATGGAACAAGGAGTGGCAAGAGCCTAAGATTGGGGATGCCCATGGCACCCCCAAGATAATCCAAGGACACCAAAAATTCAAATCTTGGGGATGCCCCGGAAGGCATCCCCTCTTTTCGTCCACTTCCATCGGTAATTTACTTGGAGCTATATTTTTATTCACCAACATGATATGTGTTTTGCTTGGAGCGTCTTGTATTATTTGTGTCTTTGTTTGTTAGTATGCCACAATCATCCTTGCTGTACACACCTTCTGAGAGAGCCATACATGAATTAAAATTTGATAGAATACTCTATGTGCTTCACTTATATCCTTTGAGCTAGATAATTTTGCTCTATGTGCTTCACTTATATCCTTTGAGCTAGATAATTTTGCTCTATGTGCTTCACTTATATCCTTTGAGATAAGTAGTTTTGCTCTATGTGCTTCACTTATATCTTTTGAGCTAGATAATTTTGCTCTATGTGCTTCACTTAGATCTTTTAGAGCACGGTGGTGGATTCGTTTTAAAGAAACTATTGATCTCTCATGCTTCACTTAAATTAATTTGAGAGTCTCTTAATAGCACGGTAATTTGCCTAATAATAATATGCTTGGTATTCAAGATTTGTGAAACTTTCTTTTGAGTGTGTTGAATACTAAGAAAAGATTGAAGCATGATAATTGTTTTGAGATATGGAGGTGATAATATTAAAGTCATGCTAGTTGAGTAGTTGTGAATTTAAAGAATACTTGTGTTGAAGTTTGTGATCCGTAGCATGCACGTATGGTGAACCGTTATGTGATGAAGTCGGAGAATGATTTATTTATTGATTGTCTTCCTTATGAGTGGCGGTCGGGGACGAGCGATGGTCTTTTCCTACCAATCTATCCCCCTAGGAGCATGCGCGTAATACTTTGCTTTGATAACTTCTAAATTTTTGCAATAAGTATATGAGTTCTTTATGACTAATGTTGAGTCCATGGATTATACGCACTCTCACCCTTCCACCCTTGCTAGCCTCTCTAATACCGCGCACCTTTCGCCGGTATCATACACCTACCATATACCTTCCTTAAAACAGCCACCATACCTACCTATTATGGCATTTCCATAGCCATTCCGAGATATATTGCCATGCAACTTTCCACCATCTAGTTCATCATGACACATCCATCATTGTCATATTGCTTAGCATGATCATGTAGTTGACACAGTATTTGTGGCAAAGCCACCGTTCATAATTCTTTCATACTTGTCACTCGTGATTCATTGCATGTCCCGGTACACCGTCGGAGGCATTCATATAGAGTCATACTTTGTTTTAGTATCGAGTTGTAATCATTGAGTTGTAAATAGATAGAAGTGTGATGATCATCATTCAATAGAGCATTGTCCCAAATAAAAAAAAGAGAAATGCCAAAGAAAAAAGGGCCCAAAAAATAAATAAATAAATAAAAGGGGCAATGCTACTATCCTTTTTTTCCACACTTGTGCTTCAAAGTAGCACCATGATATAGCGAGTCTCATATATTGTGCTTCAAAGTAGCACCATGTTCTTCATATAGAGAGTCTCATATGTTGTCACTTTCATATACTAGTGGGAATTTTACGTTATAGAACTTGGCTTGTATATTCCAATGACGGGCTTCCTCAAATTGCCCTAGGTCTTCGTGAGCAAGCAAGTTGGATGCACACCCACTAGTTTATTTTGTTGAGCTTTCATACATTTATAGCTCTAGTGCATCCGTTGCATGGCAATCCCTACTCACTCATATTGATATCTATTGATGGGCATCTCCATAGCGCGTTGATACGCCTAGTTGATGTGAGACTATCTTCTCCTTTTTGTCTTCTCCACAACCACCATTCTATTCCACCTATAGTGTTATATCCATGGCTCACGCTCATGTATTGCGTGAAGATTGAAAAAGTTTTGAAAAAGTTACAGTATGAAACAATTGCTTGGCTTGTCATTGGGGTTGTGCATGATTTAAATACTTAGTGTGGGGAAGATGGAGCATAGCCAGACTATATGATTTTGTAGGGATAACTTTCTTTGGCCATGTTATTTTGAGAAGACATAATTGCTTTGTTAGTATGCTTGAAGTATTATTATTTTCTATGTCAATATAAACTTTTGTCTTGAATCTTTCTAATCTGCATATTCATACCACAATTAAGAAGATTTGCATTGAAATTATGCCAAGTAGCACTCCGCATCAAAAATTCTCTTTTTATCATTTACCTACTCGAGGACGAGCAGGAATTAAGTTTGGGGATGCCTGATACGCCTCCAACGTATCTATAATTTTTTATTGCTCCATGCTATATTATCTACTGTTTTGGACTATATTGGGCTTTATTTTCCACTTTTATATTATTTTTGGGACTAACCTATTAACCAGAGGCCCAGCCCAGAATTGTTGTTTTTTTGCCTATTTCAGTGTTTCGGATAAACAGAATATCAAATGGAGTCCAAACGGAATAAAATCTTCGGGAACGTGATTTTCTCACCGAACGTGATCCAGGAGACTTGGACCCTACTGCAAGGGATCAAAGAGGAGGTCACGAGGGTGGGGGGTGCCCCCCCCCCCTAGGGCGCGCCCCCCTACCTCGTGGGCCCCTCGGTGCTCCACCGACGTACTGCTTCCTCTATATATACACACGTACCCCCAAACGATCAGAACAGGAGCCAAAAACCTAATTCCACCACCGCAACTTTCTGTATCCACGAGATCCCATCTTGGGGCCTGTTCCGGAGCTCCGCCAGAAGAGAGCCGTCATCACAGAGGGCTTCTACATCATCCTAGCCCCTCCGATGAAGTGTGATTAGTTTACCTCGGACCTTCGGGTCCATAGTTAGTAACTAGATAGCTTCTTCTCTCTCTTTGAATCTCAATACAAAGTTCTCCCCCTCTCTTGTGGAGATCTATTCGATGTAATCTTCTTTTTGTGGTGTGTTTGTTGAGATCGATGAATTGTGGGTTTATGATCAAGTCTATCTATGAATAATATTTGAATCTTCTCTGAATTCTTTTATGTATGATTGGTTATCTTTGCAAGTCTCTTCGAATTATCTGTTTGGTTTGGCCAACTAGATTGGTAGTTCTTGCCATGGGAGAAGTGCTTAGCTTTGGGTTCGATCTTGCGGTGTCCTTACCCGGTGACAGAAGGGGCAGCAAGGCACGTATTGTATCGTTGCCATCGAGGATAACAAGATGGGGTTTATTTCATAGTGCATGAATTTATCTCTCTACATCATGTCATCTTGCTTAAGGCGTTACTCTGTTTTTAACTTAATACTCTAGATGCATGCTGGATAGGGGTCGATGAGTGGAGTAATAGTAGTAGATGCAGAACCGTTTCGATCTACTTATCACGGACGTGATGCCTATATACATGATCATGCCTAGATATTCTCATAATTATGCTCAATTCTATCAATTGCTCAACAGTAATTTGTTCACCCACCGTAGAATACTTATGCTCTTGAGAGAAGCCACTAGTGAAACCTATGGCCCCCGGGTCTATTCTCATCATATCAATCTCCATCTCTTTAATATTGTTTTGCTTTTTACTTTGCCTTTACTTTTCTACTTTGCATCTTTATATCAAAAATACCAAAAATATTATATCTATCAGATCTCACTCTCGTAAGTGACCGTGAAGGGCTTGACAACCCCTAATCGCGTTGGTTGCGAGTAGCTATCGCTTTGTGCAGGTACGAGGGACTTGAGCGTGGGCTCCTACTGGATTGATACCTTGGTTCTCAAAAACTGAGGGAAATACTTACGCTACTCTGCTGCATCATCCCTTCCTCTTCGGGGAAAACCAATGCAAGCTCAAGACGTAGCATGTACCTAAGGCCATTAGTTGAAGAACTCTTACAACTGTGGAATGGAACAGGTGTACGTGTGTGGGATGAGCACATGGGGGAAGAATTTGACCTAATGGCGTTGATGTTCGTGACCATCAATGATTGGCCTGCTCTCAGTAACCTTTCAGGTTAGACAAACAAGGGATACCGCGCATGCACGCACTGTTTGGACGATACCGACAGTATATATTTGGCTAATTGTAAGAAGAATGTGTACCTGGGACATCGTCGATTTCTTCCGAGAAGGCATCCTGTAAGAAAGAAAGGCAAGCATTTCAAAGGTGAGGCGGGTCACCGGATGAAGCCTCGCCACCGTACTGGTGCTGATGTACATGATATGGTCAAGGATTTGAAGGTGGTCTTTGGAAAGGGTCCTGGTGGACAACCTGTTCCGAATGACGCTGACGGACGCGCACCCATGTGGAAGAAGAAATCTATATTTTGGGACCTGCCCTATTGGAAAGACCTAGAGGTCCGCTCCGCAATCGATGTGATGCACATGACGAAGAATCTTTGTGTGACCCTGCTTGGCTTCTTGGGCGTATATGGGAAGACAAAAGATACACCTGAGGCACGGGAGGACCAGCAACGTATGCATGGAAAAGACGGCATACATCAGGGTCATGCAAGCTACGCTCTTACCAAAGAAGAGAAGGAAATCTTCTTTGAATGCCTCCTCAGTATTAAGGTACCGTCTGGCTTCTCGTCGAATATAAAGAGAATAATAAACATGGCAGAGAAAAAGTTCCAGAACCTAAAGTCTCATGACTGCCATGTGATTATGACGCAACTGCTTCCGGTTGCATTGAGGGGGCTTCTACCGGAAAACGTTCGATTAGCCATTGTGAAGCTATGTGCATTCCTCAATGCAATCTCTCAGAAGGTAATTGAGGGAGTCCTGGATTAGGGGGTGTTCGGGTAGCCGGACTATACCTTCAGCCGGACTCCGGGACTATGAAGAAACAAGATTGAAGACTTCGTCCCGTGTCCGGACGGGACTTTCCTTGGCGTGGAAGGCAAGCTTGGCGATGCGGATATTCAAGATCTCTATCATTGTAACCGACTCTATGTAACCCTAACCCTATCCGGTGTCTATATAAACCGGAGGGTTGTAGTCCGTAGGCAATCAACTCCATATACAACAATCATACCATAGGCTAGCTTCTAGGGTTTAGCCTCCTTGATCTCGTGGTAGATCTACTCTTGTACTACCTATATCATCAATATTAATCAAGCAGGATGTAGGGTTTTACCTCCATCAAGAGGGCCCGAACCTGGGTAAAACATCATGTTCCCTGCCTCTTGTTACCATCCGGCCTAGACGCACAGTTCGGGACCCACTACCCGAGATCCGCCGGTTTTGACACCGACATTGGTGCTTTCATTGAGAGTTCCTCTATGTCGTCGCCTTTAGGCCCGATGGCTCCTTTGATCATCAACAACGATACAGTCCAGGGTGAGACTTTTCTCCCCGGACAGATCTTCGTCTTCGGCGGCTTCGCTCTGCGGGCCAATTCGCTCGGCCACCTGGAGCAGATCGAAAGCTACGCCCCTGGCCATCAAGTCAGGTTTGGAAGCTTAAACTACACGGCTGACATCCGCGGAGACTTGATCTTCGACGGGTTCGAGCCACAGCCAAGCGCGCCGCACTATCTCGAGGGGCATGACCTAGCTCTGCCTCCGGACAGTGTCCTGGAGGCCGCACACGCATCGGTTCCGACCCCTAACTCGGAGCCTATTGCGCCAATCGAGGATGAGCGGTTGGAAGTCACCTCGGGGGCTTCGATCTCAAAGGCGATCGAGCCGAACGCTAGCCCCGCACTCTGCATGATCCGTGACTCCGAGGATCCGGACTCCTTTCCGAACTCCGAACCCCCCGCGCCCCTGCCGATCGAATCCGATTGGGCGCCGATAATAGAGTTCACCGCCGCAGACATCTTTCAGCACTCGCCTTGTGGCGATATCCTGAACTCTCTCAAGTCTCTCTCCTTATCAGGAGAGCCCTGGCCGAACTACGGTCAGCGAGGATGGGATACGGACGATGAAGAAATTCAAAGCCCACCCACCACCCACTTGGTAGCCACTGTCGACAATTTAAACGACGTGCTCAACTTCGACTCCGGAGACATCGACAGCATGGATGACGATGCAGGAGATACCGACGAACCAACCCCCATAGGGCATTGGACAGCCACCTCATCTCACGATGTGTACATGGTGGATACCCCTAAAGGAAGCGACAACGAGGAAAAAGGGGATGGGACGGGAGATCGACCCCCCGAAAAGCAATCAAAGCGTCGGCGTAAACGCCGACCCAAGCCCCGCCTCGACAAAAACCCAGCCATAGAGCAGGACGAGCCGGTAGACGACGAGCAGGCCTTAGAGCAACCGTCTGAACAGGGCAACACGGGAAAACGGCATTCCGGACGACCTCACGCCGAATAAACCTATGGAGCAGAAGAATCCCCACGAGAGGCTCGTTGCAACTGCACGCAGCCTAAAAAAGCAGAAGCGGAAACTAAAAACAGCGGAAGATGCACTCCGGATTAGATGGAGCAAAGTAATCAATACCACAGATAAGTACGGCGACAGTCGCCGCACTAAAAGCTATCCGAAAAGAAAGCTACTACCTGAATTCGACGAAGAGACCCTAGAGCCCTCGCATTCAAAAAATGAAAAAGCCACACGGTCGGATAGACGACCCCATAAAGCGGCAAGCGGCGCCGCACCTAAATCGGCATGCGACCCACTTAAGGACTCGCATCATGGCCTAGTCAGGTCCATTTATGGGCCAAGAAAGCAAGCTCTCGTAAGCAACGCTATGAAGCCATCATCAGAATCCGGCACACCCAAATACAAGGGTGCCGCACACCCCCTATGTTTCACCGATGAGGTCCTGGACTATGAATTCCCAGAGGGATTCAAACCTGTAAACATAGAGGCATATGATGGAACAACAGACCCTGGAGTTTGGATCAAGGATTATATCCTCCACATACACATGGCTAGAGGAGATGATCTCCACACCATAAAATATCTACCCCTTAAGCTTAAAGGGCTAGCCCGGCATTGGCTTAAAAGCCTTCCCGAAAACACAATTGGAAGCTGGGAAGAGCTCGAGGATGCTTTCCGAGCAAACTTTCAAGGGACCTATGTCTGCCCTCCGGATGCAGACGATCTTAGTCACATAACTCAACAACCCGGAAAATCAGCTCGGCAGTTATGGAATATATTCCTCACTAAAAAGAATCAGATAGTCGACTGTCCGGACGCCGAAGCCTTAGCAGCTTTCAGGCATAATGTTCGAGACGAATGGCTCGCCAGACACCTCGGCCAAGAAAAGCCAAGAACAATGGCCGCACTAACAAGCCTCATGACCCGCTTTTGTGCAGGGGAGGACAGCTGGTTGGCAAGGTGCAGCCCCAGCAACCCAAGTACATCCGAAACTAGGGATGGAAACGGAAAACCGCGACGCAACAAGGACCGTCACTGGACTAAGGACAAAAGTCCGAAGAGCATGGCAGTCAATGCCGGATTCAAAGGCTCACGACAAAATCAGGAAAAATCGCCCCCCCCCCCGGATAACAGGGACAATCCATCCAACCTAAATAAAGTCCTGGACAGGATATGTCAGATACACAGTACTCCCGGGAAGCCTGCTAACCATACCCACAGAGACTGTTGGGTTTTCAAACAATCCGGCAGACTCAATGCCGAACACAAGGGGCTCGACACACCAAGCGAAGACGAGGACGAACCCCAAAAGCAGAGCACCGGGAAACAAAAGAACTTCCCACAAGAAGTAAAAACAGTGAACTCACTTCACATAACAAAACGTGCGGCGCCCGTAAAGGTACGCACCACACGGCCCATCCCCAAAGGGTCCTGCCACTGGTTGTCAAAACCGATCATCTTCGATCAGCTAGATTATTCTAGGAATATCAAGAATGTAGGCTGGACTGCCTTGATACTCAATGCAATAATTGACGGACTCCAGTTTTCAAATGTCCTTATGGACGGCGACAGTGGACTAAACCTGATATATCAGGATACAATCCAGCACATGGGGATAAACCCAGCAAGAATCCGCCGCAGCAAAACCTCCTTTCAAGGGGTAATACCTAGTCCGGACACCCATTGTATGGGTTTTCTCCGGCTCAAAGTCATATTCGGCTCTGCCGATAACCTCCGCCGTGAAAAGCTGACCTTCCATATCGTCCCGTTCTCAAGTCGCTATCAAGCACTACTAGGACGCGAAGCTTTCGCTCGCTTTAACGCAATACCGCATTATGCATCTCTTACGCTTAAGATGCCCGGTCCACGAGGCATCATCTCTTTGAAGGGGAAGCACTAAAGTGCGCCTCCCCAAGCGGAGGATTGTGCGGCCGCTTTGACAGCCCCACAGCAAAATGGCCTCACCGGCCAAAAAAAACTTCGAAATAGGTCATTCAAGACCACGAACGCGGATAGACGAGTTCGGTGCAAAATCATCATTGATGCAGGCCTAGAAGCCATATACACCCGCACTAGGGGCTCCATGCATATACAATAAGAGACAATAAAGCTCAATCTTATATATCTTACTTTATACTTTGCTTATTTTAAAAAAATTCGGCACGACCCGTTGAACTTTCAACTCAGTTCCTCTCTTTTACAGATGAACGTCGTGCAGCGCCCGTCCAGGATACGGCACAACGGAGACACAGGCGCAGACGTGCAGTAGGGACCCGTCCTAAAGGATTCTTTTCAGATTAAGACCCTGCGTAAACCTTTTTTACGGTCTCTTGTTGCTACACATCCCCTGGTTTTTTCTTTCTGATATAACCAAGGAGGAGGCTGGTGTCTTGGCATGTGGCCACGTCAGAATTTTTGCACGTACCTGGACACTAGGGGCTTTTTTTAATAAAGAGTGTTGTTTCGCCCACACTCATAAAGACCGAACACCTTAGGGAGTGTTCGGCGTCGCGAGTTTTGGCATTATATGCATCAGCTCCGAATCATGTCTTTGGTCAAATGTTGGGTTGCCCGGCTCCTGAGTTCGGCTACCTTACGTTCCGCTCTATCGGCTAAGGTAGCACCAGGAGAACTACTGCGATTGTGCCCCGGTTCGGCAGGGCGAGCACCTCAGTAGAGAAAGCCGAAAACTGACTGTCATGATGTAGCGTGAGACTGGTCAGCCACTCGATAACTAATCGGAATCTATCGGATTCCTCCGCTTTAACGAAGGGCCGCTTCCCGGTCAGGCACATACGTGCCCCGAACTCGGACGAGCGCAGTTGCCACCAAGGGGCTACCTAAATAGTCTCACTGTCAAACTCCTATGGCTAAGTGAAAATGTTAAAGCATTATAGTCCGGTTGCCTGGCCCGTTGCGCTATCACCTCCTTTGTAGACCAAGACGTTGGGTTAAGTGTGAAAATGCGTCTTCTGCGAGCACCCCCGCACTATGTGCGTGGGGGCTGAAACCAACGACTGCCATCTTTCAGATTCTATATATATATATATCTTAAAACGGCCGCACAGGAGGTGTTCCCAATACTTGGAGGCACAAGTATAAAAAAGGCCACTACAGTTTATCAAAATATTACTTTATAATTACATATGCTATCATAACATAGCATCTTTCGGGCACTGCGTCTCTATTACACGAGCGCCTTCAAGAACTTCCTGAAAATAGTGCTCGGAGGGTACTCGGCTTTTGTCCGAATCTCGGGACGCAACAACGGTGGTCTCCATCTCTGCCCAGTATGTCTTAACACGGGCAAGAGCCTGAAGGAAATATGCCCTAGAGGCAATAATAAAGTTATTATTTATTTCCTTATATCATGATAAAAGTTTATTATTCATGCTAGAATTGTATTAACCGGAAACATAATACATGTGTGAATACATAGACAAACAGAGTGTCACTAGTATGCCTCTACTTGACTAGCTCGTTAATCAAAGATGGTTATGTTTCCTAACCATGGACAAAGAGTTGTCATTTGATTAACGGGATCACATCATTAGTTGAATGATCTGATTGACATGACCCATTCCATTAGCTTAGCACCCGATCATTTAGTATGTTGCTATTGCATTCTTCATGACTTATACATGTTCCTATGACTATGAGATTATGCAACTCCCGTTTGCCGGAGGAACACTTTGTGTGCTACCAAACGTCACAACGTAACTGGGTGATTATAAAGGAGCTCTACAGGTGTCTCCAAAGGCACATGTTGGGTTGGCATATTTCGAGATTAGGATTTGTCACTCCGATTGTCGGAGAGGTATCTCTGGGCCCTCTGTAATGCACATCACTTAAGCCTTGCAAGCATTGCAACTAATGAGTTAGTTGCGGGATGATGTATTACAGAACGAGTAAAGAGACTTGCCGGTAACGAGATTGAACTAGGTATGGGATACCGACGATTGAATCTCGGGCAAGTAACATACCGATGACAAAGGGAACAATGTATGTTGTTATGCGGTCTGACCGATAAAAGATCTTCGTAGAATATGTAGGAGCCAATATGAGCATCCAGGTTCCGCTATTGGTTATTGACCGGAGACGTGTCTCGGTCATGTCTACATTGTTCTCGAACCCGTAGGGTCCGCACGCTTAAGGTTACGATGACAGTTATATTATGAGTTTATGAGTTTATAAGTTTTGATGTACCGAAGGAGTTCGGAGTCCCGGATGAGATCGGGGACATGACGAGGAGTCTCGAAATGGTCGAGACGTAAAGATCGATATATTGGACGACTATATTCGAACATCGGAAAGGTTCCGAGTGATTCGGGTATTTTTCGGAGTACCGGAGAGTTACGGGAATACGTATTGGGCCTTATTGGTCCATACGGGAAAGAAGAAAAAGGGCCTCAAGGGTGGCCACACCCCTCCCCTTGGTCTGGTCCGAATTGGACTAGGGAAGGGGGCGCTCCCTTCCTTCTCCTTTTCCCTTCCTCTTTTTCTATTCCATATGGGAGGTGGAATCCTACTAGGACTAGGGAGTCCTAGTAGGACTCCACACTTGGCGCGCCCCCTCCTAGGGCCGGCCTCCTCCTCCCTTGCTCCTTTATATACGGGGGCAGGGGGCACCCCTAAGACACACAAGTTGATCCACGTGATCATATTCTTAGCCATGTGCGGTGCCCCCTTCCACCATAGTCCTCGATAATATTGTAGCAGTGCTTAGGCGAAGCCCTGCGACAGTAGTACATCAAGATCGTCACCACGCCGTCGTGCTGACGGAACTCTTGCCCGACACTTTTCTGGATCGGAGTCCGGGGATCGTCATCGAGCTGAACGTGTGCTAGAACTTGGAGGTGTCGTAGTTTCGGTGCTTGATCGGTCGAGCCGTGGAGACGTACGACTACATCAACCAAGTTAACGCTTCCGTTGTCGATCTACAAGGGTACGTAGATAACACTCTCCCCCTCTCGTTGCTATGCATCACCATGATCTTGCGTGTGCGTAGGAAATTTTTTGAAATTACTACGAAACCCTACAGTGGCATCCGAGCCTAGGTTTTATATGTTGATGTTATTTGCACGAGTAGAACACAAGTGAGTTGTGGGCGATATAAGTCATACTACTTACCAGCATGTCATACTTTGGTTCGGCGGTATTGTTGGACGAAGCGGCCCGGACCGACATTACGCGTACGCTTACGCGAGACCGGTTCTCCCGACGTGCTTTGCACATAGGTGGCTTGCGGGTGACAGTTTCTCCAACTTTAGTTGAACCGAGTGTGGCTACGCCCGGTCCTTGCGAAGGTTAAAACAGCACCAACTTGACAAACTATCGTTGTGGTTTTGATGCGTAGGTAAGATTGGTTCTTGCTTAAGCCCGTAGCAGCCACGTAAAACATGCAACAACAAAGTAGAGGACGTCTAACTTGTTTTTGCAGGGCATGTTGTGATGTGATATGGTCAAGACATGATGCTAAATTTTATTGTATGAGATGATCATGTTTTGTAACCGAGTTATCGGCAACTGGTAGGAGCCATATGGTTGTCGCTTTATTGTATGCAATGCAATCGCGCTGTAATGCTTTACTTTATCACTAAGCGGTAGCGATAGTCGTGGAAGCATAAGATTGGCGAGACGACAATGATGCTACGATGGAGATCAAGGTGTCGTGCCGGTGACGATGGTGATCACGATGGTGCTTCAGAGATGGAGATCACAAGCACAAGATGATGATGGCCATATCATATCACTTATATTGATTGCATGTGATGTTTATCTTTTATGCATCTTATCTTGCTTTGTTTGACGGTAGCATTATAAGATGATCTCTCACTAATTATCAAGAAGTGTTCTCCCTGAGTATGCACCGTTGCGAAAGTTCTTCATGCTGAGACACCACGCGATGATCGGGTGTGATAGGCTCTACGTTCAAATACAACGGGTGCAAAACAGTTGCACACGCGGAATACTCAGGTTATACTTGACGAGCCAAGCATATACAGATATGGCCTCGGAACACGGAGACCGAAAGGTCGAGCGTGAATCATATAGTAGATATGATCAACATAGCGATGTTCACCAATGAAACTACTCCATCTCACGTGATGATCGGACATGGTTTAGTTGATTTGGATCACGTAATCACTTAGAGGATTAGAGGCATGTCTATCTAAGTGGGAGTTCTTAAGTAATATGATTAAATTGAACTTAAATTTATCATGAACTTAGTCCTGGTAGTATTTTGCAAATTATGTTATAGATCAATAGCTCGCGTTGTTGCTTCCATGTGTTTATTTTGATATGTTCCTAGAGAAAATTGTGTTGAAAGATGTTAGTAGAAATGATGCGGATTGGATCCATGATCTGAGGTTTATCCTCATTGCTGCATAGAAGAATTATGTCCTTGATGCACCGCTAGGTAACAGACCTATTGTAGGAGCAGATGCAGATGTTATGAACGTTTGGCTAGCTCAATATGATGACTACTTGATAGTTTAGTGCACCATACTTAAATGGCTTAGAATCGGGACTTCAAAGACGTTTTAAACGTCATGGACCATATGAGATGTTCCAGGAGTTGAAGTTAATATTTCAAGCAAATACCCGAGTTGAGAGATATGAAGTCTCCAACAAGTTCTATAGCTAAAAGATGGAGGACAATCGCTCAACTAGTGAGCATGTGCTCAGATTGTCTGGGTACTACAATCGCTTGAATCAAGTGGGAGTTAATCTTCCAGATAAGATAGTGATTGACAGAATTCTCTAGTCACCATCACCAAGTTAGTAGAACTTCGTGATGAACTATAATATGCAAGGGATAACGGAAACAACTCCCAAGCTCTTCGTGATGCTGAAATCAATGAAGGTGGAAATCAAGAAAAACATCAAGTGTTGATGGTTGACAAGACCACTAGTTTCAAGAAAAGGGAAAAGGGAAGAAGGGGAACTTCAAGAAGAACGGCAAGCAAGTTGCTGCTCAAGTGAAGAAGCCTAAGTCTGATCCTAAGCCTGAGACTAAGTGCTTCTACTGCAAAGGGACTGGTCACTAGAAGCAGAACTACCCCAAGTGATTGGCGGATAAGAAGGATGGCAAAGTGAACATAAGTATATTTGATATACATGTTATTGATGTGTACTTTACTAGTGTTTATAGCAACTCCTCAGTAATAGATACTAGTTCAGTTGCTAAGATTAGTAACTCGAAACGGGAGTTGCAGAATAAACAGAGACTAGTTAAGGGTGAAGTGACGATGTGTGTTGGAAGTGGTTCCAAGATTGATATGATCATCATCGCACACTCCCTATACTTTTGGGATTAGTGTTGAACCTAAATAAGTGTTATTTGGTGTTTGCGTTAAGCATGAATATGATTTGATCATGTTTATTGTAATACGGTTATTCATTTAAGTAAGAGAATAAATTGTTGTTCTGTTTACATGAATAAAACCTTATATGGTTACACACCCAATGAAAATAGTTCGTTGGATCTCAATCGTAGTAATACACATAATCATAATATTGAAACCAAAAGATGCAAAGTTAATAATGATAGTGCAACTTATTTGTGGCACTGCTATTTAGGTCATATTGGTGTAAAGCACATGAAGAAACTCCATGCTGATGGGCTTTTGGAATCACTTGATTATGAATCAGTTGATGCTTGCGAACCATGCCTCATGGGCAAGATGACTAAGACTCCATTCTTCGGAACAATGGAGCGAGCAACAAATTTGTTGGAAATCATACATACTGATGTATGTGGTCCGATGAATATTGAAGACTCGCGACAGGTATCATTATTTTCTGATCTTTACAGATGATTTGAGCAGATATGAGTATATCTACTTGATGAAACATAAGTCTGAAACATTTGAAAAGTTCAAAGAATTTCAGAGTAAAGTGGAAAATCATCGTAACAAGAAAATAAAGTTTCTACGATCTGATCGTGGAGAAGAGTATTTGAGTTATGAGTTTGGTCTTCAGTTAAAACAATGTGAAATAGTTTCACTACTCACGCCACCTGGAACACCACAGCATAATGGTGTGTCCGAACGTCATAACCGTACTTTATTAGATATGGTGCGACCTATGATGTCTCTTACCGATCTACCACTATCGTTTTGGGGTTATGCATTAAAGACAGTTGCATTCACGTTTAAAAGGGCACCATCTAAGTCCGTTGAGACGACACAATCTGAATTGTGGTTTGGCAAGAAACCAAAGTTGTCGTTTCTTAAAGTTTGGGATTGTGATGCTTATATGAAAAGGTTTCATCCTGATAAGCTCAAACCCAAATCGGAGAAATATGTCTTCATAGGATACCCAAAGGAGACTATTGGGTACACCTTCTATCACAGATCCGAAGGCAAGACATTCGTTGCTAAGAATGGATCCTTTCCAGAGAAGGAGTTTCTCTCGAAAGAAGTGAGTGGGAGGAAAGTAGAAAACTTGATAAGGTAATTGTACCATCTCCCTTATTGGAAAGTAGTTCATCACAGAAATCTGTTCTTGTGACTACTACACCAATTAGTGAGGAAGCTAATGATGATGATCATGTAACTTAAGATCAAGTTACTACCGAATCTCGTAGGTAAACCAGAGTGAGATCCGCACCAGAGTGGTACGGTAATCCTGTTCTGGAAGTCATGTTACTAGACCATGACAAACTTGCGAACTATGAAGAAGCGATGGTGAGCCTAGATTCCGCAAAATGGCTTAAGGCCATGAAATCTGAGATGGGATCCATGTATGAGCACAAAGTATGGACTTTGGTTGACTTGCTCGATGATCGGCAAGCCATAGAAAATAAATGGATCTTCAAGAGGAAGACGGACGCTGGTAGTAGTGTTACTATCTACAAAGCTAGAATTGTCGCAAAAGGTTTTCGACAAAGTTCAAGGTGTTGACTACGATGAGATTTTCTCACTCGTATCGATGCTTAAAAGTCTGTCCAAATCATGTTAGCAATTGCCGCATTTTATGAAATCTGGCAAATGGATAACAAAACTGCAATCCTTAATGGATTTCTTAAAGAAAGAGTTGTATATGATGCAACCAGAAGGTTTTGTCAATCCTAAAGGTGCTAACAAAATAAGCAAGCTCCAGCGATCCATCTATGCACTGGTGCAAGCATCTCGGGGTTGGAATAAACGCTTTGATAGTATGATCAAAGCATATAGATTTATACAGACTTGCGGTGAAGCCTGTATTTACAAGAAAATGAGTGGGAGCACTACAACATTTCTGATAAGTATATGTGAATGACATATTGTTGATCGGAAATAATGTAGAATTATTCTGCAAAGCATAAAGGAGTGTTTGAAAGGAGTTTTTCAAAGAAAGACCTCGGTGAAGCTGCTTACATATTGAGCATCAAGATCTATAGAGATAGATCAAGACGCTTGATAAGTTTTTTTTCAATGAGTACATACCTTGACAAGATTTTGAAGTAGTTCAAAATGGAACAGTCATAGAAAGGGTTCTTACCTGTGTTACAAGGTATGAAATTGAGTAAGACTCAAAGCCCGACCACGGCAGAAGATAGAAAGAGAATGAAAGTCATTCCCTATGCCTCAGCCATAGGTTCTATAAAGTATGTCATGCTGTGTACCAGATCTATTGTATACCCTACACTGATTTTGGCAAGGGAGTACAATAGTGATCTAGGAGTAGATCACTGGACAGCGGTCAAAATTATCCTTAGTGGAATAAGGATATGTTTCTCGATTATGGAGGTGACAAAAGGTTCGTCGTAAAGAGTTACATCAATGCAAGTTTTGACACTGATCTAGATAACTTTAAGTCTCAATCTGGATACATATTGGAAGTGGGAGCAATTAGCTAGAGTAGCTCCGTGCAGAGCATTGTTGACATAGATATTTGCAAAATACATACGGATCTGAATATGGCAGACCCGTTGACTAAAATTCTCTCACAAGCAAAACATGATCACACCTTAGTACTCTTTGGGTGTTAATCACATAGCGATGTGAACTAGATTACTAAATCTAGTAAACCCTTTGGGTGTTGGTCACATGGCGATGTGAACTATGGGTGTTAATCACATGATGATGTGAACTATCGATGTTAATCACATGGTGATGTGATCTAGATTATTGACTCTAGTGCAAGTGGGAGACTGAAGGAAATATGCCCTAGAGGCAATAATAAAGTTATTATTTATTTCCTTATATCATGATAAAAGTTTATTATTCATGCTAGAATTGTATTAACCGGAAACATAATACATGTGTGAATACATAGACAAACAGAGTGTCACTAGTATGCCTCTACTTGACTAGCTCATTAATCAAAGATGGTTATGTTTCCTAACCATGGACAAAGAGTTGTCATTTGATTAACAGGATCACATCATTAGTTGAATGATCTGATTGACATGACCCATTCCATTAGCTTAGCACCCGATCGTTTAGTATGTTGCTATTGCTTTCTTCATGACTTATACATGTACCTATTTATTTCCTTATATCATGATAAAAGTTTATTATTCATGCTAGAATTGTATTAACCGGAAACATAATACATGTGTGAATACATAGACAAACAGAGTGTCACTAGTATGCCTCTACTTGACTAGCTCGTTAATCAAAGATGGTTATGTTTCCTAACCATGGACAAAGAGTTGTCATTTGATTAACAGGATCACATCATTAGTTGAATGATCTGATTGACATGACCCATTCCATTAGCTTAGCACCCGATCGTTTAGTATGGTGCTATTGCTTTCTTCATGACTTATACATGTTCCTATGACTATGAGATTATGCAACTCCCATTTGCCGGAGGTAAACGGGAGTTGCATAATCTCATAGTCATAGGACCATGTATAAGTCATGAAGAAAGCAATAGCAACAAACTAAATGATCAAGTGCTATTCTAACGGAATGGGTCAAGTCAATCACATCATTCTCTAATGATGTGATCCCGTTAATCAAATGAAAACTCATTTCTATGGCCAGGAAACTTAACCATCTTTGATTCAACGAGCTAGTCAAGTAGAGGCATACTAGTGACATACTGTTTGTCTATGTACTCACACATGTATCATGTTTCTGGTTAATACAATTCTAGCATGAATAATAAAAATTTATCATGATATAAGGAAATAAATAATAACTTTATTATTGCATCTAGGGCATATTTCCTTCAGTCTCCCACTTGCACTAGAGTCGATAATCTAGTTCACATCATCATGTGATTTAACATCAATAGTTCACATCACCATGTGATTAACATCCATAGTTCACATCGTCATGTGACCAACATCCAAAGGGTTTACTAGAGTCAATAATCTAGTTCACATCGCTATGTGATTAATACCCAAAGAGTACTAAGGTGTGATCATGTTTTGCTTGTGAGGGAAGTTTAGTCAACGGGTCTGCTACATTCAGATCCATATGTATTTTGCAAATTTCTATGTCAACAATGCTCTGCACGGAGCTACTCTAGCTAATTGCTCCCACTTTCAATATGTATCCAGATTGAGACTTTGAGTCATCTGGATCAGTGTCAAAACTTGCATTGACGTAACCCTTTACGACGAACCTTTTGTCACCTCCATAATCGAGAGACATATCCTTATTCCACTAAGGATAATTTTGACCAATGTCCAGTGATCTACTCCTAGATCACTATTGTACTCCCTTGCCAAACTTAGGGCAGGGTATACAATAGGTCTGGTACACAGCATGGCATACTTTATAGAACCTATGGCTGAGGCATAGGGAATGACTTTCATTCTCTCTCTATCTTCTGCCGTGGTCGGGTTTTGAGTCTTACTCAATTTTTCACCTTGTAACACAGGCAAGAACTCCTTCTTTGACTGTTCCATTTTGAACTACTTCAAAATCTTGTCAAGGTATGTACTCATTGAAAAACTTATCAAGCGTCTTGATCTATCTCTATAGATCTTGATGCTCAATATGTAAGCAGCTTCACCGAGGTCTTTCTTTGAAAAACTCCTTTCAAACATTCCTTTATGCTTTGTAGAATAATTCTACATTATCTCTGATCAACAATATGTCATTCACATATACTTATCAGAAATGTTGTAGTGCTCCCACTCACTTTCTTGTAAATACAGGCTTCACCGCAAGTCTGTATTAAACTATATGCTTTGATCAACTTATCAAAGCACATATTCCAACTCCGATATGCTTGCACCAGTCCATAGATGGATCGCTGGAGCTTGCATATTTTGTTAGTACCTTTAGGATTGACAAAACCTTCCGGTTGCATCATATACAACTCTTCTTTACTAAATCCATTAAAGAATGCAGTTTTGTTTATCCATTTGCCAGATTTCATAAAATGCGGCAATTGCTAACATGATTCGGACAGACTTAAGCATAGATACGAGTGAGAAACTCTCATCGTAGTCAACACCTTGAACTTGTCGAAAACCTTTTTGCGACAATTCTAGCTTTTTAGATAGTAACACTACTATCAGCGTCCGTCTTCCTCTTGAAGATCCATTTAATCTCAATGGCTCACCGATCATTGGGCAAGTCAATCAAAGTCCATACTTTGTTCTCATACATGGATCTCATCTCAGATTTCATGGCCTCAAGCCATTTCGCGGAATCTAGGCTCATCATCGCTTCCTCATAGTTCGTAGGCTCGTCATGGTCAAGTAACATGACCTCCAAAACAGGATTACCGTACCACTCTGGTGCATATCTCACTCTGGTTTACCTACGAGGTTCGGTAGTAACTTGATCTGAAGTTACATGATCATCATCATTAGCTTCCTCACTAATTGGTGTAGTAGTCACAGGAACAGATTTCTGTGATGAATTACTTTCCAATAAGGGAGTAGGTACAGTTACCTCATCAAGTTCTACTTTCCTCCCACTCACTTCTTTCGAGAGAAACTCCTTCTCTAGAAAGGATCCATTCTCAGCAACAAATATCTTGCCTTCGGATCTGTGATAGAAGGTGTACCCAATAGTTACTTTTGGGTATCCTATGAAGACGCACTTCTCCGACTTGGGTTTGTGCTTATCAAGATGAAACTTTTTCACATAAGCATCGCCACCCCAAAATTTTAAGAAACGACAGCTTAGGTTTCTTGCTAAACCACAGTTCATACGGTGTCGTCTCAACGGATTTAGATGGTGCCCTTTTAACGTGAATGCAGCTGTCTCTAATGCATAACCCCAAAACGATAGTGGTAAATCGGTAAGAGACATCATAGATTGCACTATATCAAATAAAGTACGGTTATGACATTCGGACACACCATTATGCTGTGGTGTTCTAGGTGGCATGAGTTTGTGAAACTAATCCACATTGTTTTAATTGAAGGCCAAACTCGTTAACTCAAATATTTTACTTTTGCGATCATAACGTAGAAACTTTTATTTTCTTGTTACGATGATTCTCCACTTTACTCTGAAATACTTTGAACTTTTCAAATGTTTCAGACTGGTGTTTCATCAAGTAGATATACTCATATCTGCTCAAATCATCTGTGAAGATCAGAAAATAATGATACCTGCCACGAGCCTCAGTATTCATCGGACCACATACATCATTATGTATGATTTCCAACAAATATTTTTGCTCGCTCCAATGTTCCGGAGAACGGAGTCTTAGTCATCTTGCCCATGAGGCATGGTTCGCAAGCATCAACTGATTCATAATCAAGTGATTCCAAAAGCCCATCAGCATGGATTTTCTTCATGCGCTTTACACCAATATGACCTAAACGGCAGTGCCACAAATAAGTTGCACTATCATTATTAACTTTGCATCTTTTGGCTTCGATATTATGAAAATGTGTATCACCACGATCGAGATTCAACAAACCGTTTTCATTGGGTGTATGACCATAGAAGGTTTTATTCATGTAAACAGAACAACAATTATTCTCTAACTTACATGAATAACCGTATGCAATAAACATGATCCAATCATATTCATGCTCAATGCAAACACTAAATAACATTTATTTTAGGTTTAACACTAATCCCGAAAATATAGGGAGTGTGCGATGATGATCATATCAATCTTGCAACCATTTCCAATACACATCGTCACTTTACCCTTAACTAGTCTCTGTTCATTCTGCAACTCCTGTTTCGAGTTACTATTCTTAGCAACTGAACTAGTATCAAATACTGAGGGGTTGCTATAAACACTAGTAAAGTACACATCAATAACATGTATATCAAATATACCTATGTTCACTTTTCCATCCTTCTTATCCGCCAATTACTTGGGGTAGTTCCGCTTCTAGTGACCAGTCCCTTTGCAGTGGAAGCACTTAGTCTCAGGCTTAGGTCCAGACTTGGGCTTCTTCACTTGAGCAACAACTTGCTTGCCGTTCTTCTTGAAGTTCCCTTTCTTTCCCTTTGACCTTTTCTTGAAACTAGTGGTCTTGTTAACCATCAACACTTGATGTTTTTCTTGATTTCTACCTTCGTCGATTTCAGCATCACGAAGAGCTTGGGAATTACTTTCGTCATCCCTTGCATATTATAGTTCATCACAAAGTTCTACTAACTTGGTGATGGTGACTAGAGAATTCTGTCAATCACTATTTTATCTGGAAGATTAACTCCCACTTGATTCAAGCGATTGTAGTACCCAGACAATCTGAGCACATGCTCACTGCTTGAGCTATTCTCCTCCATCTTTTAGCTATAGAACTTGTTGGAGACTTCATATCTCTCAACTCGGGTATTTTACTTGAAATATTAACTTCAACTCCTGGAACATCTCATATGGTCCATGGCGTTCAAAACGTCTTTGACGTCCCGATTCTAAGCTGTTAAGCATGGTGCACTAAACTATCAAGTAGTCATCATATTGAGCTAGCCAAACGTTCATAACGTCTGTATCTGCTCCTGCAATAGGTCTGTCACCTAGCGGTGCATCAAGGAAATAATTCTTCTGTGCAGCAATGAGGATAAACCTCAGATCACAGATCCAATCCGCATTATTTCTACTAACATCTTTCAACTTAGTTTTCTCTAGGAACATATCAAAAATAAAACAGGGGAGCTAAACGCGAGCTATTGATCTATAACATAGATATGCTAATACTACCAGGACTAAGTTCATGATAAATTTAAGTTCAATTAATCATATTACTTAAGAACTCCCACTTAGATAGACATCCCGCTAATCCTCTAAGTGATCACGTGATCCATATCAACTAAACCATGTACGATCATCACGTGAGATGGAGTAGTTTCAATGGTGAACATCACTATGTTGATCATATCTACTATATGATTCACGCTCGACCTTTCGGTCTCAGTGTTCCGAGGCCATATCTGTTATATGCTAGGCTCGTCAAGTTTAACCTGAGTATTCCGCGTGTGCAACTCTTTTGCACCCATTGTATTTGAATGTAGAGCCTATCACACCCGATCATCACGTGGTGTCTCAGCACGAAGAACTTTCGCAACGGTGCATACTCGGGGAGAACACTTGTACCTTGATAATTAGTGAGAGATCATCTTATAAAGCTACCGTCGAACTAAGCAAAATAAGATGTATAAAAGATAAAGATCACATGCAATCATAATATATGAGATGATATGGCCATCATCATCTTATGCCTTTTGATCTCCATCTCCAAAGCATCATCATGATCTCCATCGTCACCGGCATGACACCATGATCTCCATCATCTTGATCTATATCAATGTGTCATCACATGGTTGTCTCGCCAACAATTGCTCTTGCAACTATTGCTAACGCACAGCGATAAAGTAAAGCAATTATTTGGTGCTCGCATCTTATGCAATAGAGAGATAACCATAAGGCTTTTGCCAGTTGCCGATAACTTCAACAAAACATGATCATCTCATACAACAACATATATGTCATCACGTCTTGACCATATCACATCACAACATGCCCTGCAAAAACAAGTTAGACGTCCTCTACTTTATTGTTGCAAGTTTTAGGTGGCTGCTACGGGCTGAGCAAGAACCATTCTTACCTATGCATCAAAACCACAACGATAGTTTGTCAAGTTGGTGCTGTTTTAACCTTCGCAAGGACCGGGCGTAGCCACACTCGGTTCAACTAAAGTTGGAGAAACTGACACCCGCCAGCCACCTGTATGCAAAGCACGTCGGTAGAACCAGTCTCGCGTAAGCGTACGCGTAATGTTGGTCCAGGCCGCTTCATCCAACAATACTGCCGAACCAAAGTATGACATGCTGGTAAGCAGTATGACTTATATCGCCCACAACTCACTTGTGTTCTACTCGTGCATATAACATCAACGCATAAAACCTGGCTCTGATGCCACTGTTGGGGAACGTAGTAATTTCAAAAATTTCCTACGCACATACAAGATCATGGTGATGCATAGCAATGAGAGGGGAGAGTGTTGTCCACGTACCCTCGTAGACCGAAAGCGGAAGCGTTAGCACAACGCAGTTGATGTAGTCGTACGTCTTCACAATCCGACCGATCAAGTACCGAACGCACGACACCTCCGAGTTCTGCACACGTTCAACTCGATGACGTCCCTCGAACTCCGATCCAGCCGAGTGTTGAGGGAGAGTTTCGTCAGCACGACGGCGTGGTGACGATGATGATGTTCTACCGACGCAGGGCTTCGCCTAAGCACCGCTACGATATGATCGAGGTGGATTATGGTGGAGGGGGGCACCGCACACGGCTAAGAGATCAATTGTTGTGTCTTTGGTGTGCCCTCTGCCCCCGTATATAAAGGAGTGGAGGAGGGGGAGGGTCGGACCTCTCTATGGCGCGCCCTAGGGGAGTCCTACTCCCACCGGGAGTAGGATTCCCCCTTTCCTAGTAGAACTAGGAGCCCTTCCAAGTATTAGGATTATGAGGGAAGGAAAGGGAAGGGAAAAGGAGAAGGAAGGAAGGGGGCGCCCACCCCCCTCCCTAGTCCAATTCGGACCAGCCCATGGGGAGGGGTGCGGCCACCCTTTGAGGCCTTTCTCTCCTTTCCCGTATGGCCCATTAAGGCCCAATACGAATTCCCGTAACTCCCCGGTACTCCCGAAAATACCCGAATCACTCGGAACCTTTCCGAAGTCTGAATATAGTTGTCCAATATATCGATCTTTACATCTCGACCATTTCGAGACTCCTCGTCATGTCCCCGATCTCATCCGGGACTCCGAACTCCTTCGGTACATCAAAACACATAAACTCATAATATAACCGTCATCGAACTTTAAGCGTGCGGACCCTACGGGTTCGAGAACTATGTAGACATGACCGAGACACGTCTCCGGCCAATAACCAATAGCGGAACCTGGTTGCTCATATTAGCTCCCACATATTCTACGAATATCTTTATTGGTCAGACCGCATAACTACATACGTTGTTCGCTTTGTCATCGGTATGTTACTTGCCCGAGATTCGATCGTCGGTATCTCAATACCTAGTTCAATCTCGTTACCGGCAAGTCTCTTTACTCGTTCCGTACATCATCCCGCAACTAACTCATTAGTTGCAATGCTTGCAAGGCTTAAGTGATGTGCATTATCGAGAGGGCCCAGAGATACCTCTCCGACAATCGGAGTGACAAATCCTAATCTCGAAATACGCCAACCCAACAAGTACCTTCAGAGACACCTGTAGAGCACCTTTATAATCACCCAGTTACGTTGTGACGTTTGGTAGCACACAAAGTGTTCCTCCGGTAAACGGGAGTTGCATAATCTCATAGTCATAGGAACATGTATAAGTCATGAAGAAAGCAATAGCAACAAACTAAACGATCAAGTGCTATGCTAACGAAATGGGTCAAGTCAATCACATCATTCTCTAATGATGTGATCCCGTTACTCAAATGACAACTCATGTCTATGACCAGGAAACTTAACCATCTTTGATTCAATGAGCTAGTCAAGTAGAGGCATACTAGTGACATACTGTTTGTCTATGTACTCACACATGTATTATGTTTCTGGTTAATACAATTCTAGCATGAATAATAAAAATTTATCATGATATAAGGAAATAAATAATAACTTTATTATTGCCTCTAGGGCATATTTCCTTCAGTCTCCCACTTGCACTAGAGTCAATAATCTAGTTCACATCGTCATGTGATTTAACATGAGAGAAGTGCATATTTCAACCCTGAACTCTTACCCTAGTCTAATTTACAACCCTGAACTTTAATACCGTCTAAATTACAACCCCCAAGTCTCAAAACCGGTCAGGATTCAACCCTCCCCTCCCTGTTGACCGGTTTTGACCTAGGGTGACCAGTTTTGACTAGTCAACGGGTCCAATCAGCATGCCACGTCAGAATTTTTTTTCAAAATTTCAAGAAAAAGTAAATATAAATCTATAAGATCAGGGAAAAATATAAAGAGGAAAAATTCCAAAAAAATTATTCGCGAAAAAAGCTAGGGAAAATAAAAAATGATTTTTTCTGGAATTTGAGTTCTCGGGTTTTTTCTGGATTTTTTTTTGGAAATTCGTTTTTTTATTTTCCGTGTTTTTCGGAAATTGGATTTCTTATTTCTTTTCCTAGATTTTGTTTGATTTTACAGGTTGTTTCCTTGGAAATTTTGCATTTTTTGCTGATGTGGCATGCTGACTTGACCTGTTGACTGGTCAAAACCGGTCAACAGAGAGGGGAGGGTTGAATCCTGGCCGGTTTTGAGAGTTGGGGGTTGTAATTTAGATGGTATTGGAGTTCGGGGTTGTAAATTAGACTAGGGCAAAAGTTGAGGGTTGAAATATGCACTTCTCTCATTTAACATCAATAGTTCACATCACCATGTGATTAACACCCATAGTTCACATCGTCATGTGACCAACACCCAAAGGGTTTACTAGAGTCAATAATCTAGTTCACATCGCTATGTGATTAATACCCAGAGAGTACTAAGGTGTGATCATGTTTTGCTTGTGAGGGAAGTTTAGTCAACGGGTCTGCTACATTCAGATCTGTATGTATTTTGCAATTTCTATGTCAACAATGCCTGTAGGGCATATTTCCTTCACAAACACACACACACAATGTTCTTAGTTTTTCTGTTTTTAGTTTTTAGTTTTCCTGTTTTTAGTTTTTAGTTTTTAGTTTTTTTTTCTGTTTTTTCTGTATTAATGTTATAGAAATGTTAGTTATATATAAAAATATGTTAGAAATGTTAGTTATATAGAAATGTTAGTTTTTTCTGTATTAATGTTATAGAAATGTTAGTTATATAGAAATGTGAGTTTTTCTGTATTAATGTTATAGAAATGTTAGTTATATAGAAATGTTAAAGAAAAATTAGTTATACAATTTTAGTTATAGAAATGTTAGAAATCACAATCCAATCATTTAAAAAATGTTACTTTTGCGGCATATAGTATTTGTTGTCGACGATGCTCGGCCCGCATCCTCGCCGTCGACCCATTCGCGACGACGTCCTGCTTTAGAGGACCCATATCCGGGACTGGGCTCCGCCAGGCTGGCACTAGGAGGTGCTACCTTCAGGGGCACGACGCTTGGTGAGGAACCCGGCCCCGGGTCCCGTCGTCGAGCCTGATCTCCTTTGGTGGCGTTCGCGTGGGCCACTTTCGATGCGGAGGGAGCCAGCCCTGCCGGAGGTGGTACGTCGCCGTGTCAGGGAGGAGGACGAGCACGCCCATCGCTACATGGCTGCTATGGACGTCAGGTTCTCCAATACCTGGCAGGTTCTTTTGGGAGATCACCCGAGCTATGATCCAGTGATGGTTCCTTCTCTTTGGGTGTCCACCGCCCGCACCTCAGGAACCGCGAGTGGCCTAGATTACTCTGTATTATTCGATCTTTAATAGCTTGCTAGCTAGTTATAGCTAGTGATGTATTCGATATTATATCTATTATTCGAGACGATGTATTCGAGATTATATCTATTATTCGAGACGATGTATTCGAGATTATATCTATTATTCGAGACGACGTATTCGAGATTATATTCGATGATGTTTATTATGTACTATGATCGATTCAGTTTTTCCTTATTAATTGATTGCATCCATGCATTGTAATTTGAATATATTTATTTTGGATTAGTTAAATAAAACCTATGGCGGACAATACCGGCAGAGAGGGAGAAGAGGCCCTGTTCAATATCATACGCAATCCTCGCGGGCCAGATGATGATCAGAATGAAGAAGATTATGACGGCTCCGAATATCTAAACAACACCGGGGAGGGTGATATGATATTCGATCGCGACGACCGAATTGATGAAGTCATGGACTATTGATACGTCTCCAACGTATATATAATTTTTGATTGCTCCATGCTATATTATCTACTGTTTTGGGCAATATTGGGCTTTATTATCCTCTCCTATATTACTTTCGAGACTAACCTATTAACCGAAGGCCCAGCCCAGATTTGTTGTTTTATGCCTATTTCAGTGTTTCGAGGAAAAGGAATATCAAACGGAGTCAAAACAGAACGAAATCAACTGGAGAAGTTATTTTTGGAAGGAAACCTACCGGATAGACTTGGACCATACGTCAGAAGATGAAGGAGGAGCTCACGAGGGTAGGGGGCGCGCCCCCATGCCTCGTGGCCCCCCCTTCGGTCCACCGACGTACCTCTTGCACCCATATATACCTACGTAACCTAAAACTTCCAGAACGCACAATAGATCTGGAGTTCCACCGCCAGAAGCCTCCGTAGCCACCGAAAACCAATCTAGACCCGTTCCGGCACCCTGCCGGAGGGGGCAATCCTTCTCCGGTGGCCATCTTCATCATCCCGGTGCTCTCCATGACGAGGAGGGAGTAGTTCTCCCTCGGAGCTGAGGGTATGTACCAGTAGCTATGTGTTTGATCTCTCTCTCTCTCCTGTTCTTGATTTGGCACTATCTTGATGTATCGCGAGCTTTGCTATTATAGTTGGATCTTATGTTTCTCCTCCCCCTCTTCTCTCTTGTAATGAATTGAGTTTCCCCTTTGAAGTAATCTTGTCGGATTGCGTAACACTTGATGTATGTCTTGCCGTGCGTATCTGTGGTGACAATGGGATACCACGTGATTCACTTGATGTATGTTTTGGTGATCAACTTGCGGGTTCCGCCCATGAACCTATGCATAGGGGTTGGCACATGTTTTCGTCGTGATTCTCCAGTAGAACTTTGGGGCACTCTTTGAGGTCCTTTGTGTTGGTTGAATAGATGAATCTGAGATTGTGTGATGCATATCGTATAATCATACCCACGGATACTTGAGGTGACATTGGAGTATCTAGGTGACATTAGGGTTTTGATTGATTTGTGTCTTAAGGTGTTATTCTAGTACGAACTCTAGGGCTGTTTGTGACACTTATAGGAATAGCCCAACGGATTGATTGGAAAGAATAACTTTGAGGTGGTTTCGTACCCTACCATAATCTCTTCGTTTGTTCTCCGCTATTAGTGACTTTGGAGTGACTCTTTGTTGCATGTTGAGGGATAGTTATGTGATCCAATTATGTTATTATTGTTGAGAGGACTTGCACTAGTGAAAGTATGAACCCTAGGCCTTGTTTCCTAGCATTGCAATACCATTTATGCTCACTTTTATCACTTGTTACCTTGCTGTTTTTATATTACAAAAACCATTATCAACTATCCATATTGCACTTGTATCACCATCTCTTCGCCGAACTAGTGCACCTATACAATTTACCATTATATTGGGTATGTTGGGGACACAAGAGACTCTTTGTTATTTGGTTGCAGGGTTGCTTGAGAGAGACCATCTTCATCCTACGCCTCCTACGGATTGATAAACCTTAGGTCATCCACTTGAGGGAAATTTGCTACTGTCCTACAAACCTCTGCACTTGGAGGCCCAACAACGTCTACAAGAAGAAGGTTGTGTAGTAGACATCAACTATGAACATGACAAAGAAAATGTTGATCTTGAAACAACAAAGACCGGCGAGGTATATATATTTATATAAGCAGGCATCTAGTGATCATCACATGTTTTAAATGACTTGAAGATATATTAACGAACCGATCTTTCTTCTTTCAGCCATCCGGATCGAGCAAATCTTCAGGCAACAGGAAACGAGGCCTGAACAAAAAGTTGAAGGAGGGCGTAAAGTACAATATTGAGGCCATCAAACCTAATGGCGAACCATTAGCGCCTAAGAAGATTGCGGACAAGTTCATTCGTCACTGTGGAGTTCTTGTGAAGAACCAACTCCCGATCTCCCTTCAAGAATGGAGAGAGCCAGCAAAGCCACGTCCAGGAGTTACTTTTGTCGACGACAGACAAAAACTTCTGCTTTGGAAAACGCTCATGGAACATTTCACCCTACCAGATCATTTCACAGATGCAGATGTGGAGAAAGTCAAGGATGCTGCTCTTAGGAAGATGTCGGTTGCATTCAACAACTACAAGAATCGTGTATGGGACAAGTACGTCAAGGGAGGAAGGAAGACTCCAGTATTCAAGGGAACACTAGAGAAGCAAAGTGCTCATTGGGACGATTTCGTGAAATTCAAGGATTCGAAATTATCTAAGGAACGGTCGAGAATAAACAAGGCCAATGCCGCAAAAAAGGATAAGTTCCATAAGTTGGGGCCAGGTGGCTATGCGGTGGGAATGCCTAAGTGGTATAAGTCTGAGAAAGAGATGGAGGATGCAGGTGTCACTCCAGAAACATTGAGCTGGCCCCCAGGTGCAGGACTTGGTTCTATGCGCATGGGGGGAGTTGGACCCAAAGACAGGCAAAGTTTCGAAGAAGGCATGTCTGGACGGAGCCGAAGATAAGCTACTTGTTGCAATAGAAGAGGCTCGATCGGGGGTGTTCGAGCCCAACAGAGAGAACGACGAGCTTACGCGTGTCCTGGGAAATCCTGAACACCCGGGAAAAACACGAGGCAAGGGCGCTATTCCGTGGTATGAGGGGTTTTCGGACTGGAACACCGACTACAGAACCCGTGCGAGAAAGAAGATTACGGAGGAGAAGAAGAGGAAGATGGAGGAGGAGCAGAGGAAGCTGGACTATGAACGCCTTCAAGGCCTAGAATCAGCGCACGCGGACTTGGCAGTCAAATTCCAGCGGCAGCAGGAGCAGATCGACTCACCTAGCCAGCAAAGGGGGTCTCAGCAGCTGCAGCAGCTAGCGGATGATCCAGCATTGGATAGCACCGTACCATCCATGCCGAGAAGCAGCGTGGGTTTCGCCCCGGGCGACGCATTGCTGGATAGCTACCCAGTGGATGACATCATGGAGAACACTAACTGCGAGCTACACTTCAAAATGAAGAACATATCCATGAAGGTGGCGGACACCGTTGCTTTTACAAATCCCCCCGAGGCAACCTTCCATTGCAACCCGATTCCAGCGGGCTATGCTCGTATCTTGGTTGATGAGGTGGTGGACCAATATTCGGGGTTAGAGCTTGACATTCCTGGATGTGATGAGGAGCACACACTGGGAGAGGCCAACCATCGTATCATCCTATGAAGAAAGGATTGCATCATCTTTCGAAGGCCACCGACACCGCGTCATCCGACTCCTCGTCGAAGTCCGCCACCGAGTTAGCAGACTCCCGCTCCTCCAAGTCCACCAACGCGTCAGGCCACTCCTCCTCTAAGTCCGACACAGCTCCAGGCCACTCCTCCTCCTCCAAGTCCGGCAAAGCGTCAGGCCACTCCTCCTCCAAGTCCGCACAGCTTCAGGCCACTCCTCCTCCTCCAACTCAGCCACGTCAGCCATCTTCGCCGCCTCAGCAATCACGGAAGAGAGCCGCCTCAGCTATGGTGCGTAGCAGTACAAGTCGAGGTAGTATTGGAGGTACAGGCGGAGGCAAGCGATTTCAATATGGTCCAAGCAGCCTCGCGCCTCTTCCGCAGAGGCCTTACGACAAGTCCGAGGAGGAAAACACAGCCATATCGAAGGCCGAGGTGGAAGCCCATTTTGCACTGAAACCGCCACCGCCGCCAAGGGAGAAAGTGCCTGAGGAAAAGATTGACCACTTCATTCGTATGGCTAGACCACTAGCTCCCAAGACTGTTGACACAAACTATGAGCGCCACCTCAGGAAGTTAAATCGAGCACGTCTACAGAAAGAGGCGAGCTCGAGCTCGAGCAAATCAGCTGGCAAAAGGAGCGGTAAAACCGTTCCCCAGCTGGGAGAACAGGCGGCGCAATCAATCCCCCTGCTTGTTGTGCCAACAACACATGAGAGTAGGTGTGCCCAATATTATTGTGGGCAAACCGTTTACATTCCCGAGCTGGGCGATGTGGTAATAACCGAGGAGCATATAAGGCAGGCTGAAATGCTCAAGATCACTGTTGGACAACTCCTCGACATCGAGCCCATGCCTCCGCTTAAAGAGGAGGAAATAAAACGGAAATATGTCCGGGGCCAACCTTTGGTCGAGCCAGACGAGGTGAAGAAGCTCCCAACGAGAATGTATGAATTGCATCAATGGTACATGGACATTACCAAGATTTTCAATCGAGAGTCCCTCATGGTGAATGTCAAGATGGATCATTACTACCATGAGAAAGTTGTGTCCGTTGAGTATTCATAACTATTTTAGTTATACAATCAAGACGCACTCGACAAATCTATCGTCAGTTGCTATTGTCTGTAAGTGATTTCTTTCTGTAATTTAAGTCTCAAGCTAGCTGTAGTGATCATTTTGATCAATCATTACCTGTAATTATCCTCACTATATTATTTTCTGTGGTATTATGCAGGATGAAGATTTATGAAATGAAAAAAGGTGGACGCTATGGCATTGGGTTCGTTGACCCAAATACCATTAATGAATAAACATGGAAATTAGATCCATATTACGAAAAAAGTGTAGAGGAAAGCATTCTAGAGTTCTTCAAGCGCCTCAAATACAATGAAGATATATTACTTCCTTACAACTTCGAGTGAGTCACACTGTCTTGTACTACAAATTCTGTTTTTGCCTACTAGCTAGCTACATGTTTTTGCTTATATATGTCCGCTTAATTGAGACATGCAAACGTGTGTGCATGCAGATTTCACTGGATATTGTTAATCATTAAAGTTGATGAAGGAACAGTTGAAGTACTAGACTCACTACTTAAAAAACCAAGTGACTACACCATCGTGTCTGGGATAGTCAACATGTAATTTCAATCATTATTAACTATATCTCAGCCTATTTAGTTCGTCATTTCCTGATATGAACTATTTAATAACCCCTTTATTCATTTTCTTTGTCGGTGGGTAGGGCTTGGGCAAAGTTCATCAACGTCACTCCAGGCCAATGGAAAAAAAATCTGAAATGGTATCGACCCAATGTAAGTAATTAAGTAGTACTAGCTAGCTAGCTGCCATCTCTTTAATTATCATGTTTGATTAATTATTATCTGATCAAATTCCATTCTCGTAAAGGCCCTGAAGCAGGCGTCGGGGAATAATCTGTGTGCATACTACATTCGCGAGAACATTCGCATGATGGCGTCCGAAAGGAGCAGATCTCAAAGACAGGAGTGGGTACGTTTGTCAGAACATTATTCACAATTTTTACATCATTATCGATATCTAGTCACACAACTAATACACATGTATATTGATCTCCTTCTTAACAGTTCAAAGAGGTGCGGGAGCAGCTCTTACCAGAGGACCACATAGAAGCAATTCAAGAGGAAATAGCGGGATTTTTGCTCGACCAGGTCATAGATCCCAAAGGAGAATACTATTACTCACTACCGCCCCAATGAACCACTTCCAATTGTCATCGTGCTCCGAAGGCACCAAATAGGCTAATGCCACTGGCTCGGAAGGCACCAATTAGGAGAAATTGTATATAGCTACCTAATTGTATACATATATACATGTGTGTATATATGTGTGAATTAATGGTGGTTGTGAGACATTCGATGATATATATATATGTGTGTGATTGGTTCTACTAGAAATTTTATTTATATATGTGCATAACATGTACAATATGTAACATCGTAAAATACCAGCAAACGAAAAAAATTAAATGAAAAATACAAAATTAAATGAAAAAGAAATCATAAACCCAAAACCCTCCCAACCTTTTAATACCGGTTGGTGTCACCAATCGGTACTAAAGGGCTCCCTGCCCCCGGAGTTGGCTCGTGCCACGTGGTTGCCCTTTAGCACCGATTCGTGCTGAACCGGTACTAAAGGGGGGGCCTTTAGTGCCCACACTTTAGTGTCGGTTATCGAACCGGCACTAAAGGGCCTTACGAACCGGTGCTATTGCCCGGTTCTGCAATAGTGACAGTAGCCCGCATTTTAGAACAAGTTGCATCTTGTACCAACTCCGGGCACGGGTCAGGGCACAAAAAAGTTTGCCAGCTCACTTGGCTGGATTATTTGTCTGGTTGAGCAAAATAATTCTTCTGCACATATAAGTTGACCATGTAGAAGTTTTTTCATAGATGTTTATGCAACCATTAGTTGGTATTCACTTGCGGCACTTCAGCTAATCACGTGGGACTAATCACGGACTGTGTGCAGTGTTATATGAGCCACACAGTTACATGCATGCAGTTCTAACCGGGTTTACGCACGTAATTTTTTGTTTATGGAACTTAATTATTTCCATTACTAACCATCAGACGTACTAATTGCTCCGACACTCGCCCGGTACGTAGCACTGTAACCATCTATTTTGATCAGACCAAATGACCCTTCTCGACTTACCCCTGCTATTTAGGATTGATCTCACGCTAAGTTGCTAACAGATACTCCTACATGAAACTAACAGATAGAGCTATGAGATCCATCCTAACCTGCCCAATACGTTTACAACAGCACACTCAACCCTGCACAGTTTATACAACATGGTTGTACAATTTTTAACAATGGAAACATTGGACTTATCGCACACAAAGCATCACATTCGGCAAATTTCAAATTAACTATTCGATTAATCAATCGCCAGGTTAGAGTTTCTCGCACGGACCGCTAGTTGTCATGGCCAGCAACACTGGTCATGCACACAGAGATGTACGGCAATTTGGGCAGGTCCTTCATTTAAAGACACTAAATACTGGGGCTAAAACTTATGCGAGGCCAAAATTCATGTAGATCATGCAGACAAACAAAAAATGCCCGGGCCAAAATTAGGGATGAGCCGTTCATGTGCTATGTGAGGCCAAAATTCATTAAATAGGTGTAGATCTCATGCACTGTTCGCCTGAAATGAGCGGGGCCAAGCAGACATGAGGATGCATCCATTGACGCATGCACATGTTGTGTAGTACGAGCTTAGTGCATAGAAACTTGGACATGTGCCGAGTTTGGCATCGGATCCCAACACGATGGCACAAATAGGAGCGGCAATATGGCTACACTTTATTGCGATCCCGGACCGTACCCTGTGTATATAGCGCTATTGTTGGGAACTGGTATATCATTCATATTACACGCTGGCACTCATTGTATCCATCTTGAAGCATGCATGACATGGCCTAGATAAAGTGCGCCAATGCCGCCGTGCGCTGAAAGTGCGCTCCGAAGTTACTTCCCACTATGACCAGCCTAAAGGAGATATGCACATACGTAGTACACAATTAATGACGTGGTGTTTTGGCTCCTAGGTGCATATGCATTCATTGTCTAAATACACATTTTAAAAAGTTGAAAATTTTGAAACAAAAATCTCGCGGGTATATTCGGACATTCTATGTACATGCACAAAGTTTCGGTGAAACCGACGTTTTTTATGGCTTGTGTAAAAAATAAAGAAATGCAAAATGAATAGTCCAGATATACATACGGGATTTTTATTCGGAATTTTCAACTTTTTAAAATGTGTATTTAGACAATGGATGCATATCCATCTAGAAGCCATTGTCAATTTCCGTTAATTATTGTTTTCAAAAGTAGTACTACTTTTTAAACGAGATTCATGTGGTCCGGGAGGTGATTTGACTCTTCGAGAAGCGAGCCTGCAAGCGGCGGCTGCAGCACCGCCCATTCTCGTGCCAGGAAAACGAGCCAAAAAATCTGTAAAGCGGTAAGCGCCTTATCCTCCCTGGGTACAGAGTACAGACACTGGTGGGTTCTGGCTGCAGGGCAGCAAGCAATGGATTCCGTCGCCTTCTTCTCGCTGCTGCTTCTCTCCGCCGCCGCAGCTCCTCCCGCTCTCGGCTTCACGCGGGCCGACTTCCCTCGGGACTTCGTCTTCGGAGCCGCCACCTCCGCGTACCAGGCAACAAGCCAACAACCATGACCCAGCAAAAATCTGAATTGTTTTCATTCGGCTTGTGTTTTTCCGCCCAATTTACTTAGCCTTTGGGGGGTTTGTTTGGCTGCAGTACGAGGGCGCCGTGGCTGAGGACGGCAGGAACCCAAGCATCTGGGACACCTTCACTCACGCAGGTAATTAACCAAATAACCATTCAGGTACTCAGGCGGCTCGTGCTGATTTGGGACTAAGATAAAAATTGGATGCTGATGTCTGGTCAGGTAGTTATCCTGTCAGGTTCGTGCTGATATTTCTTGTTCTGACGACAGGGAAAATGGCGGATAAAAGCGTAGGTGATGTCGCTGCCGACGGGTACCACAAGTACAAGGTAGGTACAAGCTTCTAAATCTGCCCATTTTTGGGGGGTCTGCATGGCTGATTGCAGTGATTTTAATCAAGGATGCAGTGCAGCCGTCTGCTAGTGCTATCAAACTGAACCTAACAAGCTCTGTCTAGTTCCTTATTCTCTCTTCTCTGCCAAAAACAGAATAAAATTTATTCTTATTTCCTATCTATCAATTTTATTTTATTTTGCTGTGCTGAAGTGTTGTGATTTCCACACTGAATATCTGAACATTCTGTTTTAACTTTTAACAACACATGTTCTGATGTTTCAGGATGATGTGAAGCTCATGGTTGACATGAACCTAGAGGCCTATAGATTCTCCATCTCCTGGTCAAGGCTCATCCCAGGTATAAGCACTTGCCATTATAACTCCATTGCACTATACTAGAAAAGAAGAACACAAAATTTAATCTGATTGTTAGTTTCTAATGAGATTTGCAGATGGCAGGGGAGCTGTCAATCCAAAAGGACTCGAGTATTACAACAATCTAATAGATGCGCTAGTGCAACATGGTACGTTTATTTTCTGTTGTATATAAATGGAATTGTACTGGCAAAACAGATTCATATATTAGTAGCCTAGTAAATGATCAACACTTCTTAAAGAAATGCAGAATCTATTTTCATGTGTCTCCACTATCTAAACTTATGTGTGTCCATCATGTTTCCTCAGGGATTCAAGTCCATATTATGATTTACCAGCTTGAGTACCCTCAAATACTGGAAGATGAGTATGGAGGATGGCTAAGCCCTAGAATTGTGTAAGATCCCAGAATTTCTCCCTTGTAGTGATGAACTAGCTCAGAATCTTCAAATGTCGAGACGGCCTTACTTTCCTAGTCCTGGTATTAATATTTCCTCACAGGTGCTACTGCAAAATGCAGGGAAGATTTCACAGCATTCGCAGATGTTTGCTTCAGGGAGTTTGGAGACAGGGTCTCCTACTGGACTACGATAGATGAACCTAATGTAGGTGCGATGGGATCTTACGATATCGGAGTGATCGCACCAGGACATTGCTCTGATCCTTTTGGAGCTATAAAATGTACCGTGGGTGACTCAACTGTGGAACCATATATAGTAGCTCATAACATGCTATTGGCGCATGCATCGGCAACTAGGCTTTACAGAGAAAAATATCAAGTGAGTGATTTTGGGCCTAAAATTTAGAACCAGTGCCTCTCTGTGATTATAAGCTAGTAAAATTTATGTTGCTATCTAATATAAATTCTGATATATGAGTAACTGTATATTCTTCAAAAAGAAAAATATTTTAAAGAGAAAGTATTGTCTGACCATATATTCTTCTCAAGAGAAAGTACTGTCTAACCATATACTGATATGTGGGGGTCAATCACTATCAATTGTAGTTTGTTGGCATATTAAATATTTGGATTTCTCAACATAAGGACTGATTAGCTGCACAAATACATCACTTTTAATTTCCCATGATGTATATTCATATGGAAAGATTTATTTGTCCATAAAAGAAGTTTTGCATGTAGGCCATGCAAAAGGGGGTTGTCGGCCTAAGTATTTACTCCCTTTGGCCTTATCCTATGACAAACTCTACGGCGGATTTAGAAGCAACAAAAAGATGTTTGGACTTCTTTTTGGGCTGGTATGTTATCTTTACTCTATCTTTGCTCCAGAAATGCAGAACTAACCAGCTTGTCATTCCTTTTAGGATACTAGAGCCCTTGATGTCTGGAGATTATCCAGAAAGAATGAAGAAAATTGTTGGTTCTCGTCTTCCACCCTTCACAAGAATCCAGTCTGAAGCTATTATTGGTAGTGCAGATTTCATCGGGATAAATCACTATTATTCTGTCTATGTGAATGATCTCCCTATAAAGAAAGGCGCTCGCGACTATACAGCAGACTTGTCAATCAGCTACAAAGGTAAGCATCCTTGATTTAGTGTTCATATTTTTTTGTAGCAGAACTGCAGCACTAGTGGGCAATGTGTTCCCTTTATCTACTGACAAGATAATGATGCAAACAGAAGGTTCACATTGTCAATATATTAACTGATGAAATTTGTTACGCTTCTGAAGCAGATTTACAATCTAAGATTTTTTTATCCAAATGGCACATCTAAGAAAATATATGTTTCATTGGTGCAGCTTCTAAAACAGACCCGCCAGCCGGTAAGGTAAAGTTCTTCAATGATGTGTTTGTCAGATACTACCGGGTTCAGCTGTTCTTTTACATGAAACGTTAAATTTGGAATTCTAATCTAACACGAGATACCAGAAATCAATGAAATACACTTGAAGGTCATGCAGTTGAGCAATACTGGGATTGTGTCTGTCTTGCAAGTTGTGACATGAAGAAGAACAACTTGTGAATGCAGGCTCCACCAACGTCTTTTCCAAGTGACCCTGAAGGATTGCAACGTGTGCTACTGTACTTGAAAGAAGCCTACGGGAACATTCCCATTTATATCCAAGAGAATGGCAAGTCGCCCTAGTTCCTGATTACGATGTTCTCCGAAACAAAACAAAAACATACTAGTTCAATCATTCTATCTAAAATCATGTCAATGTTTACGGACATCATCGTTGGTTTGCAGTTCATACATATTTGATGGTATCTTTTGCCTGCTCTGCTTTCTCTCTTCAGGTCAATCCTCTAGTAATGACACTCTCGTCGACACCGAGAGGACCGGGTACTTGAAGGGCTATATAGGGAGCACATTGGCTGCATTAAGGTCAGTCGTTCGAAAAGAAAAACTGCACATGTTTTTTCTGCATCACTACAATTTCATGCAGTTGGGGCGCCCTGTACCCAGAACTTCAGAGTTCAGAGTTCAGTTACCATGGTGATGTTTTGCTCTGCAGGAATGGAGTCAACGTGAAAGGCTACTTTGTCTGGGCTTTCCTGGACGTCTTCGAGTACCTGTCAGGGTATCAGGCACGGTACGGCCTGTACCGTGTCGATTTTGACGACGAGGCGCGGCCACGGCAAGCCAGGCTCTCTGCTCGCTGGTACTCTGCCTTCCTGAAGAACAATAACGATGACATCCATGTTCAGAGTGAGCTCAACAGTACAGGATGGCATGCTGAACAATGAGTCGCATCGTCGGACACGTAAATACATAGGCATACCACATACACATAGATACGGACAATGTTGTTCTCTTTCCTTCATAGGGAGAGTCAGCAGTGGATGCATCATAATACTACATCTCTAGTGTCTTTCGACGTCAAGTAAAACCATAAGGACGGACCCATCTCTACCGTTTCCTTGCTGAAAATTTTCAGGGGATGTTTGATTGGTATATCAACATTGCCAGCACAACAGCTGCTGCTATGGTTTTTTTTAACTTTTTTGACATACTCATCGAACCATGCAATGCAAGTGACGTGTGAAATCGACGCCATGAAGGAAATCTGGTCAGAAGTGCCGCTACAAAGTAAGGGCATCGTTGGTCCCTAGGTATCCGTCCGCGGACAGTGGTGCGGAGCCAGGGGCGTAGCCAGGCCCCAGGCAACTAGGGCTATGGAGGGCATTGTTGGCCCCTAGGTATCCGTCCACGGACAGTGATGCGGAGCCAGGGGCGTAGCTAGGGCCATGGCAAGATTGTTTGGACATGGGAAGAAAATGGTTTGTTCTCTGCCCGATCAGTCTATCGTGCTCACTTTGCCGCACGAATTGAGGCGGCAGGAGCCACGGAAATATGAAAGTCCAGAGCACCGGCAACTTGCAAGTTCTTCTCCAAGAATTGAGGCGGCAGGAGCCACGGAAATATGGAAGTCTAGAGCACCGGCAACTTGCAAGTTCTTCTCCTGGCTAGCGGCAAATTGAAGATGTTGGACGTCGGACAGATTATAGAGACGACTCTGCTACACCCAGCGGCGTGCCCGTTCTGCGACCAGGAGCCAGAAATGATTGATCACCTGCTCCTTGAATGTGTTCTCGCTCGGCAAGTTTGGGCCGTCATCATGGATAACTGGGAAAAGCCTCACTGGACACCGGAGCCGGAGGCTGAACTCGTGGGATGGTGGACCTCCCTCAATATTCAGAAGAACAAAAGAAAAGAAACATGGACGGTGGTCACTCTAGTGGCTTGGACACTGTGGAAACACAGGAATGACATTGTGTTTAACGGAGCTTCACCTTCCGTGAATGAGGTTCTGCGACGTTCGAAGCAGAGGGACAAAACTGGAGGGCTGCGGCACTGTTGCGGGAGGCAGGATCGCTCCCAGTCAGGATAGATAGGGTGAGCGATAGCGAGTAGTCAGCATGCAGTCTCGGACTCATGCAGCCGTGGGTTTGGTTGTTGTAACGTTGTGATAACTCGCCATCTTGGCATCTTCTATCTATGATCTCGATACGTCTGCTTGACATATCCTTGAAAAAAAAGAAGCTCCACCACTGCTCGGTCCTTCTCTTTAGTCAATGATCTCCACTGCCGCAACCGGATAGATAATTTGAAAAGATGGTCAGCAGCCTTGCTAGGGAAGACCCGCTCGATGGTAAACTTCTTGCGAGTTGTCCAAAGCACCCAGCGAAAACCCGAGAACCCAAACCAAAATAACCTCTTAATCTGGCCACCCAAGCCATTGACCAAAAGTAACAATTCGTCGAAAGAGCATGGGGCCCATGAGACATGAAGCCACTCCCTCAAACCGCTCCAAAAGAGACGCGCTAGAGGGCAAGCGAAAAGAATGTGGTTCGTGTTTTCCACAGCCCCACACAGCGCACAGAACTCCGAGTCCAGCCCATTTCTTTTCTTAATCTAGTCTGCAGCCGGCAACCAACCATGCATGGTTTGCCACATAAAACAGAGAAATTTATGGTGCTGCCCGTCCTGCGACTCCTTGTTGTTCCCCTCCATGCCCATGTCGAGCGGCTGTGTCCATATCCGGATTTTTACTAGATTTTGAAACAGAGAAATTTGTAAAGATTTGTCTTTAAATGGAAAGTTGTGGCTACATCCAAGTGCAATGCACCCATGATGAACAGTTAAATTATAACAAATAGCAAAAAAGTTTTGAAACTTTGTTGAAACCCGAGATTCTAGAAGTAAGTTGTTAATGTAGACCAGAAGACGCCGACAAATGAGATGTCTGTAGCAAATCTCTGCTCTGAGAAAAGAACACCGTGAGAGCCTATATAACGCCCTAGGTCCGATTAGATGGAGTCGTGGAACACAACTCCGGTGCAACTTAACGATGAACACAGACGGCGCTAACATTCTATGCCACCTTAACGTTTACATATGCATGTCCAACCAGTCAGAAATGTTGTCAAATTTAATAATCCCCTCACTAGTGTTTATTTTTGCAAAAAAAATTATCCCGATGTCAGTCGTATGTGCTACAGAAACTCTAAGTGGCGGTCCTTGATAACACTAATCCCAATTACGATGATTTTAAGCTATTTACTCATCTAGTATCACACACATGGTACTAATTCATCGGATTTTTTTAACACAATACAAACACAGATTGCTCCCGCACGCACCCCTATGAACATACGTATCCTATCCCTATAAGCACCTTCGAGATACCGAGACGGCACAACATTTTGAGATTGACGAAGTTACCATCAGGAGAACGTCTCCTCTCACTGAATAAAATCACCGGAAAGCCTAAAATAAATCTAAAAAAATACGAACGCCAATGCCAAATGTAGGACTTGAACCGGGGTGGGCTTGCTCCACCAAAAGAAACGTGACCATCCAAGCTAAGCTCAGTTGAGATCCTCCATATTAGTGTACGATGTTGTAGTAAAAAAAGTTACTGTATGGTGTTGTAGTCCCTTTGACACGTGTCAATCCGTCCCACTTTCCTAGATGCTGATGATGTTGATTTTTTTTTTCAAAATAGGGGCATAAGCTTTGCCTCATCTATTAATTAAGAGGAGAATAGAGTTTGTTTGTTTTACATCCAACCCTCATACAACACATGGTGATTACTCTCACATCCCCTAGTTTCTTAGCTCCTACGGTGCTCCAAAGCTTTACTTCGTTTAAAATGGTGTTGAGCAAGATTGTCGGTGCACGGTGCACTTTTGTGACGGAAGACACGTGAGTTTGTCTCATTCTAAATTATCCATGACAGAAGCATTGTGAGTGAAGCCATGGACTTCCGATTGAGGATGTTCGAGCAGGTCCTTTTAGCTCACCAGTACTTTACAGAGCCATCCAAGTGACAAGTAGACCCCTAGTTTCTCAATGACCAAGTTTCAAAGCCTAATGGTGAAACGAAACTTGAAGAAGAGATGTGCCACGGATTCTTGTTCCCTTTTGCAAAGTGGGCAAAAGGTGTAATTTGCCTACCCTTGCTTGGCCAATCTATCGACGGTCCAAATCTAGTCTTTGTAGCACTAACCAAGTGGAGAACTTGACCTTTGGCGGAGCCCACACTTTCCAAACCTTTTGCTCCATAGGGTAAAGAATCATGCCCAAGAATTGTGCCTTGTAGGTGGAGGTCACCAGATAGAGCCCACTAGTCAAGTGTTTCCACACAATGTTGTCCTCGGAATGCTCATCAAGATAGAAGCCATGCACGAGCATCCAAAGGGTAAAAAATTCCCTTATGTGATCAACGGAGACGATGGTGGATGGGTTGATCTTTAATATCCAAGCATATTTCTTAAGGGCCTCACGCACCTTCCATATTGTTCTCGAGGGCGCCTCATAAAGAGGAGCAACTTCTTTGGGCTTGCACCCAAGGAGTCATGGAAGTCCCAAAACGATGTTTTTGTAGCATTACCCACGATGATGGTCGTGGAGGTGTAGAAGAAGTTGAGATCCTCCTCATCATATGGATTCCCCATGCCAACCCAAATTTTGGTTGGCTCCTTTCATTCAAACCATGGCCAACGTAATTGCAAGGCCCGAGCGGATTTGTTGGTGCTGAACACCCCGAGACCATCATATTGAAGTGGACGGCACACCACGTCCCAATTGACTTTTGCACTAGTAATCTTGTCCGAGCCACACGAAAGAAAGGTGTAATCACGAACTTGAGTAAAGCCGTGCAGGCAATGGTGCTGATGTTTTGGCCCTACCAAGTGACAAGTTTTTCGATCATCTTATCTTTAATGAATTGGAAGTACATCTTCTTCAGTTGCCAGACCGAGAGAGATAGGCCTAAATATCGAATGGGAAAAGAAGTTCTAGCTTTCGGCAAGCTTCGAAGGATGCAACAACGGCGAGTTCCATCTTCCAGGTCACAAGTCACTGGAACAAGGCCCATTCTTGCTTCTATACATGTGCCGTCATCTTTTATCCACACCAGAGTAGCACACATCAACAGGTGTTTTAACGTCAAAGCACATCATCAAGCTAAGTTAGCGATCGAAATTAAAAATAGGCCTCTAGCTTTTCGTTGTCTCTCTTCAGATGCAAGACCTCGTATCGCGAGAGATGCCCTCGCCATGTCAAGTGTGAGACCTTTCACACTACTCTAAAATGTTGCTAACGGAATAAAAAATTTTGTTGTTCAAAAAAAAAGGAGGAGGATGTAACCCAAATGAAGTGGTTGCAGCGGATGGGCATCCGAAAAGATGGCGATACACTGCTTTCCGGTGGCTCTACCATATCGACGGTCACAAAGCCAACATGAGATTCACGTGCTGAAGAAAGGGAATCCAAAAGTTCTGAAGCAGAATGAGCCACACCCAACCGACGGCGGCAGTTTCCAAAAGGAAATCCCTTACCTTATCCGGTATAAGCAGGCGTACGGACAGCCAGCCGTGTGAGGGCAGCAATGGCTTCCATCGCCTTCTCCTCCCTGCTGCTCCTCCTGCTCCTCTCCGCCGCCCATGGCGCAGCGGCAGCCGGCTTCACGAGGAGCGACTTCCCGCGGGAGTTCGTATTCGGAGCCGCCACCTCCGCGTACCAGCCTACCAGGCATGCAACGATCGTGAACCCCTGCAGTCTAGTCTGCTCCCGTATTGGGCTGGTATTCTGTTGCCAATCTTAGCTGGGGTTCTACTTGTACTACTATTTGGCTTGCAGTACGAGGGCGCCGTGGCTGAGGACGGCAGGAGCCCAAGCATCTGGGACACCTTCACTCACGCTGGTAACTAACCAATTAACCTGTCAGTTCCGTGCTGATTTGTCAAGAGCTGGACGCTGGTCGATGTTGATCAGGAGCTAAATGCCTGTAGAGTCCTATGCTCTTCTCCTTTTTTTTTGCGGAATTATGTTCTTGTTTACGACGGCAGGGAAAATGGCGGATAAAAGCACAGGTGATGTCGCTGCCGACGGGTACCACAAGTACAAGGTATGGCACAAGCTTCTAAATGTTAGAATAAATTCGAGGCCACCATTGATTTACCGAGGATCAAGCAATCACACAAGTACGACACCGAGATTTGTTAACGAGGTTCACCATCATGGCTACATCCCGGGCCTGACTACGGGCGCTCCTCTCCGTGACACCGTCACAATACCGCACCTCGGCCGCCCGGGCGCCGGCATACGTCGCCGGCTCTCCCGCGTGCCCGTGCTATTATGTTGGCATAGGTTACATCGTGTGTCTACCCCCTCTATATATGAGAGGCCTAGGATACAAGTGTCCTACTTGGACACGACTCCTACTCTGTCTACACACCGTACGACTCCAAATCCAACTGTAACCTAACTTGTACAATAATATTCGACACAACTCTAGCAAACTCCACCTTGGCGAATATTCTCCACCATCTTGAATTCGTCCGTGCGTCAAACCTCCATGTACATTGGACTTGAAATACACCATGAGCACCGCTGCTACTCCCAGACTCCATGTGACTCCACCTGCAACTGTAGTCCCTTCTCGTCTTTTTCACAGTCAATACTTGAGCAAAATTAACTTCCTCATTACTCTACGTTGTACTCCCAACTTTCGGAGAATCCGTTCAACGTCATCACACACCGATCATTAACCTGCGTGAAAGTGAACAACTCACATATTGGACGCCACACATAAGAGTTACCTGAACTCAACATCACCGCTCTTTCTTGACCGCTTGTCTGAAACTTGAAGGAACTGCACCGTCGCCCTGTGTCACCTTGAGTCAAATTCACAGTTGTCTCACCCTTTCCCCCGGATAGTCTCTGACATGTCCCACAGCTATAGCACTCCACCTCCTTCTGTACTTGTCACCCGCACTTTGTCATGTGCACCGAACACCACAGAATATACGGCCATGTACTCTCTCTGTTTTTGACAATTTCAGACTTTCCGTCACTTTCACAGATTCTCCATGGTCAACTCATGTCCATCTTCCGGTACCGATAGATCCAGTCACCAACTTGAATCTGGTACTCGTCAACACTGCTTCAGCACCCTTTGCACAATTTTGTCTGACCCCATGTCTACCATTAGTGCCATGGTCTGTCGCTGTGTCCCGTGCTTACCGCACGCCTCGCCGCTATTACCGCATCGAGCCTCTGCTGTCCTGGTCGAGTCTCCCGGGTAGCTAGCCCCCACTGCCTCAACCCCCACTACAGAGAACCACCGATCATCACCGACCGATGTCGAGTATCACGTCTCCATCAAACCATTGGGCCCCAGTCCGATCCACATGTCTCTCGCTATCCCGCTGAAATAGGCTTCGATTCTCTGATATCTTACACCGTAGCCCCTCCATCAGCACAGAGTGAAGTCTTTTGCCAGACTCCAGCTCCACCTTCAACATGACTCCATGATAGATGATCAGTCCACCCTCACGCCCCGTTGACTTCAAGCTTCGTGTGTACACCACCTTGAATCAACCCTGCGTAATAGTCTCGTCGAAGCCGCACAAGCCCCCAGGCTTGCACCACGTGTTTCCACGCCCCAGAAGCCAGCCACCATCAGCATCACGCTCCTATGTCTCGCTGAAATCACCGCCGTCTTCTACTTTGACCAACATCCCTGTCGGTCCATAGACTATCCAGTCCGACCCAGCCGAAATTATCCGACTGCAACCATGCTCCACCCCGCGTCGTGTCCGCCCGCACATCTGTGCATTGCCTTGACGCCCTGTGTACACTGGCGGAGCTACATGTAATGAAAATGGGCTATGGCCCGCCCATTCCAAAGCTAATACAGTGTAGGATTAAAGTAAACTGAGCCACGAGAAAAAAATATAGTGATCTTCCTTCATATTGGCCCGCCCAGCTTTGGTTGGGTAGCTCCGCCACTGCCTGTGTATGCATGATCCTGCCACGACACACTCCAGACTCCTCCGAGCCTTATACGCTTGTCGCCGTCTTCGGTTCCCTTTTGACTTAGCTGAACAACATCACTACTGCCATGCCGTCTCCAATCCATGTACAAAGCAAAGAATCCCAAGAAGTAGTCCCTCGTAGCCTTGTGCCGTGTAACAACTAACTCAAACTCTCAGCTCAACAGTAAACAATACACGTGCTTGACCACCTTTGCAATCTTCCTTGTTCTTTCCTTTCTCATGATCTAAACTCGATATGGGCAGCTATTTTCATGTTCTGACACACTGCAAAGCCTCCTGGAACCAGACTTTTTTTTCCTTAAACAAATCTCTTCACGTAGCTTCACGTTCCTGTGTTCTCACGTACCTCCAACCTGCACTGAAACAAGCCCTGTAGCTCTCCACGGATTCATGTGTGCTCCGCTGCGCATCGATCCATTGCCCGCCGCCTAGCGCACCACGTCCAGACTCGGCGTTCCGCTCAGCCGAACAGCTAGGATAGTAGCCTCCGTTGCACGCCTCACACGCCAGCCTGTAGATGCCTCGGGCCGGCCGGATGCCATCCGCCTGCGCTGCTGCTGCCTCGGCCGCTACTGGGATTGCAGCCGCCATCACACCATGGCCTTGGACTTCTCTCGCACGCTGCCCTGGTTTTGATCGGATCGAACGATCCGATTTGACCTGCTGCTTCCGCTATACGCCGCGCCGCCGCTGAGAACTCCGCCTGCTTCCAAACTCGTCGAGATGTCAAACCCAAGGACGCTGCCTGCCATACACGAGTTCGCCGCCGCCTTTGATCTGAGGCTCGATCTCGCTGATGCCGCCTGCTGCCACATACGCTGTCTCGCTTGATTCAATTGCTTCCCAAGTACCGATGTATCCCGGTCGATCGCTCGTCTGCACACGCCTCCTCAACGACTTACCACGCAAACACCATCAACCACAACACCTGTTCTTCTTCCTCTAGATCAACTGTCTGAAGCCTTCTCAAAACTTGCTCATGATACTACTTGTTAGAATAAATTCGAGGCCACCATTGATCTACCGAGGACCAAACAGTCACACAAGCACGACACCGAGATTTGTTAACGAGGTTCACCATCATGGCTACATCCCGGGGCCTGACTACGGGCGCTCCTCCCCGTGACACCGTTACAATACCGCACCCCGGCCGCCTGGGCGCCGGCACACGCCGCCGGCTCCCCCGCGTGCCCGTGCTATTATGTTGACATAGGTTACATCGTGTGTCTACCCCTGCTATATATGAGAGGCCTAAGATACAAGTGTCCTACTTGGACACGACTTCTACTCTGTCTACACACCGTACGACTCCAAGTTCAACTGTAACCTAACTTGTACAAAATATTTGACACAACTCTAACACTAAATCTGGCTGTTTTTTGAGGGTCCGCAACCGCAAGGCCGATCAGGAGTTGCACCTTCATATTTGCTTCACACTCTCTTTGCAATCTTGCGTATTTGTGAAAAAAGATTAGCCTTGTTATCTACCATTTTTCCTTTCTGGTGCAGAATTGAAGTTTTGTTTCATCCCATGTTTCAGGATGATGTGAATCTCATGGCTGACACGAACCTAGAGGCTTATAGATTATCATGATCTATAACTTTTCATAGATTATCATGTGAATCTCATGGCTGACACAAACAATCTACCTTTACTTTATCATGATCTATATTCATCTAGGCCATGCAAAAGGGGATTATTGGCCTAAATATTGACTCGCGTGGACCTTATCCTTTGACGAACTCTACTGTGGATTTAGAAGCAACGAAAAGATGTATGGACTTCAAGTTTGGCTGGTATGTTACTTTTACTCTACCTTAGCTTCAGAAATGCAGAACTAACCAACTTGTGGTTCCTTTTAGGATACTAGAGCCCCTTACGTCCGGAGATTATCCAGAAACAATGAAGAAAATTGTTGGTTCTCGTCTTCCATCCTTCACAAGAATCCAGTCTGAAGCTATAATTGGTACTGCAGACTTCATCGGGATAAATTACTACTATTCCATCTATGTGAGCAATTGCCCTTCAGACAAAGGCGTGCGCAACTATACTGCAGACATGTCAATTAGCTCCAAAAGTAAGCATCATTGCTTTACTGTTCACAAATACTCCTATATAGCAGCAGTTGTGGGCAATGTCATCTACTTATCTGCTGACAACAGAAAGTTCACACTGCTAACATATAAACTGACTAGACAATTCATTACGCTTCTGAAAAAGATTTACAACTCTGAGATTTGTGATCCAAAGGGCACATCTAAAAATATACATGTTTCTTTGATGCAGCTTCTAAAACAGACCCACCAGCTGGAAAGGTAAACTTTTTCATCAATGTGATTGTCAGATACAAAGACTGGGTTAAGCTATTCTCTAGATGAAATATCAAAGAGCTAGAATTCTAAGCTAACACGACATATTAGAAATTAATGAAATGCGCAAAGGTCGCATTGTTGAGCAAGATGCTGGGATTGGTCTATCTTCCAGGTTTTGACATACAGAATAACTTCTGAATGCAGGCTCCCGCGACGTCTTTTCCAAGTGACCCCGAAGGATTGCAGCATGTGCTACTGTACTTGAAAGAAGCATGGGGAGACATTCCCATTTATATCCAAGAGAACGGCAAGTTGATCTGGTTCCTCATTACAATGTTCCCAAAAAAGCAAAAAAATAGTTCAAACATCCTTGGAAAAACCACGCCCATGTTTACCGGCATCATTATTAATAGTTACAGTTCGTACATATTTGACGATATGTTTTGCCCGCTCTCCTTTCTCTCTTCAGGCCATGCATCTTTTTTTTTGAACCGGGCATTACCCCTTTCCATTACTGCAACATAACGGAAATACAGCAGTCCAAAAAAAGGAGAAAAGGGGAAGCGAGTCCAACGCATCGCCGGGAAACCCACTGTGAGCACTCGCCATCGAGATTACTCACCGCGGGGCGAAAATCCGACGACACCTAAACACAGTAGCTAGCATCCAAGGCCTAAAGCCCCAAAAGAACACAAGACATAAAGCTCGCACTCAGCAGAGCAACAAAGTTCAAAACCACGTAAAGGGGGAAGTAACTCAGAACAACTTTTCGAGCCATGGAGCAGCATCTCCAGCAGATCAACACGCCGCCTCATCTTGGTTTGCCGCGCAGATTCTCATCATCATCGACGCGTTTTCTTTCAGCATCTCTGCCCCGCCCCTCATGGTAGCCGCTTCATCTTGCTTCATCAGTCCTGCCCAGTAGCACATTAAGGCACAAGTAGAAAAAATACATTCAAACGGGTTTGTAAGTGGTTTAAATTCAAAGGTAGCTCTATTGCGACAGGACCAGATCGCCCAGCATACAGCAGCAATCCCTGTTGTATAAAATTTTTCCCCACCAGGGAAGAACGCATAGCACCATGCATAAGCTTGCCAAATGTTGTCGGGGCACAAGGGAGTGCCAAACATGCATGCCACCGTCCTCCAGGTCACCCTGGCAACATGACATGTAAAGAACAGGTGTTGAGCAGTTTCTCGCCCAACACAAAAGGAACATTTAGGATTTCCTTTCCACCCTCGATGTTTCATCACTTCTCTCGTTAGGACAGCGTCCTGAAACAGCTGCCATAAGAATATTTGTATCTTCAAAGGTATTCTGGCATTCCAGATCCATCTAAAGTCACACCCAGCAATGTTCCTCTCCAAGAAAGAGTAAACTGATTTAGTAGTAAAGGAGGATTTCCCTCCCAGGCCCCATCTAATCACATCGGATGCCTCTGAAACACAGGCTTCTCTAGCCATTTCACTCACACTCATCCATTGATCACTGAGTTCATTACTCAATCTCCTTCTAAAGAAAGAGGAGGGATCAACATTTTAAGCACTGAGCCACTGTGCACTCAGGGAAATTACAGATGGAGAATAAGCGAGGAAATTGATCCGCCAGAGGTGTGTTGTTCCCAATGGGGTCAATCCACACCCTAGCAACATCCCCAGATTGTATAATCACTCTTCTCCCGGCCATGTAAAGATATTTCACCTTCATAATGGCCTTCCAGCATGGAGAATCATTGCTTTTCATTTTAATACTAGCCACTGTGGCCCTCTTAAAATACTTGGCTTTCACAATATCTTGCCAAAGGCTAGTTTTAGTTTCTAGTTTCCACCACCATTTAGTAAGTAAACTGAGGTTCTGTTTGTGTAAATCTTTTACACCCAGCCCTCCTTTATTCTTAGATCTGCATATTCTAGTCCATTTGACAAGATAATATCGCTTTTTATTCTGGGTCACATGCCAGAAAAATCTCCTTCTACACTTGTCAATCCTAGCAAGTATAGTTTTGGAGAGAAGAAACATGGCCATATAATAAAACGCAATGCTAGAAATGTTAGCATTTAGCAGTGTCAGGCGTCCTCCGGATGAGGCATTCCCCCCCAATCCAGAGTCACACTTTTGAATGTATCTGGATTCCAGAAAATCCCAGTCAGCAACTCGCAAGGATGAAAAGGTCACTGGCACTCCCAGATATTTCATGGGAAAGTGCCCTATTTGGCAATCAAACATTTCAGCATATGTTTTAAGAATATCATCATCCCCCCACACATAGAATTTTACTTTTTTGGAAATTGATCTTGAGCCCAGACATGAGCTCAAAGATGTACAACAACAATTTCATATTTACTGCCTTATCTAGGTCATGATCAATACACAAGACCGTATCATCTGCATATTGCAGAATGGCCACACTATTTTCAATAAGATCTGGTGCCAGCCCAGTAATTAAATTGTTTTTTGCGCTAATAACACCATCTTAGATAAGCACTCAACTGCTATGTTGAAGAGGAATGGCGACACAGGGTCTCCTTGTCTGACCCCCTTAAAACTTTTGAAATAAGGTCCCATGACATTATTCAACTTAACACTGACAGTGCCACCAGTCAGGACACTTTTGATCCACTTACACCAAGTGGTACCGAACCCTCTCATCTCCAGACATTCCAACAGAAAATCCCAATTCACTTTGTCATATGCTTTCTCGAAATCGAGCTTAAGAACAATGCCTACTCTTTTTTGATGGAAGTGTGATGTAAAATCTCATGCAAAGACAACACCCCATCCATGATATTTCTATGTTTAATAAATGCATTCTGATGTCTGCTGAATAACTTGTCAGCAAAAGGTACTACTCTGTTATCAAGCACCTTAGTAATCAATTTGTAAGGACATCTCAATAAACAGATGGGTCTAAACTGCTGGATTTTGTTGGCCCCATTGACTTTTGGCAACAAAGTTATGATGCCATAGTTCAGTCTACTAACGTCGAGCTCTCCTGCATGGAAGGCAGTGAACATCTTCATTATGTCCTCTTTAACTATATCCCAACAATGCTGGTAGAATTCAGCAGGTATATTATCCGGGCCCGGAGCCCTGTTGCTTTTCATGGAAAATAAGGCCTCTCTCACTTCCTCTTCCGTAAAAGGCCTATTAACATTCTCATTATCTAGCTCATTAAGCTTCTCCTCCGCTCCCCAACTATCAGGGTCAAGATGAAACATATTCCCCTGAGCTGGCCCAAAAAGACTTATAAAAGTCAGTAGCATGTTCCAGGAGCTTCTCAGTTCCTTCGATCACCGTATCCCCAACATTAAGAGAATGAATAGTATTTTTTCGTTTATTTCCGTTGGCTATTTTTTGATAATAAGCCGTGTTTCGGTCCCCCCCCCCAAGCAACCATCTCTCTTTAGACTGTTGCAACAAAAAAAGCTCCTCATTAATAAGTATTTCATTCAACTCCACTAGGAGGTCCGTCTTCCTACCAAACATTTCATGGTCAATATTACCATCTTCTTCTAGTTTTTCAATAAACGCAAGTTCATCTCTAATCTCCTGTTTCCTTTTCTTCTCATGACCAAATTTGTTTGATCCCCAACCTTTGAAGAATTTCTTAAATCTTTTCAATTTGATATTCAAAATATCAATAGGATCGATAGCATTCACTTTTTGGTTCCAAATCCTGTTAACTAGAGGAACAAACTCCTCAGACTTTAACCAACTCAGTTCGAATCTAAACTCTCTTTTTTGTGGAGCTCTAATAACATGATTATCAGAGTACAAAAGGAGAGCATTGTGGTCAGAGACCTCCCTAACGAGTTTCTTCCTGTTAACAAAAGGAAACATGTCTTCCCAATCGTTGCTCATAAGCACACGATCCAGTTTCTCTAAGGTGGGGTGTGCTTGATTATTAGACCAAGTGTAGGTTCCTCCACTCATATGAATCTCATTCAAACACATAGTGTTGATGATTGAGTTAAACAGATCAGAATGCACCGAGCGGTGCCATCTTTTATTCTTCTCCCCACTATGCCTAAGAATATTGAGGTCACCTCCAATCAACAAGGGGGTTTGAATGTGGCAGCAAAAATCTGCCAGTTCACCAAGGAAATCACTCTTGTCACACTCATGAGCCGCTTCATACACTGTACACAGTGTCCAAATTTTCTTCATAACAATATCATAAAGAGATACCTGCAGAATAAATCTGCCTTTCCTCCAAGCAACTACTTCAAACTTTTCTTTTTTGACACCACACAGGATGCCCCCAGCCTTACCAATTGATGGGATCCAATCCCACTCAAACAAACTATAAGGATCAAGTTTCCTGAAATAACTCTCCAGGAAATCCTTTTTTAACGTTTCTTGCAAACAAATAAAATCAAGGGAATGGTCTCTGATTATATGGGATAGGCAGGTTTTCATCCCTTTTTTTCCTGCCCCCTGCAATTCCAAAATAGACCTATCATTTATATCTTTTTCCCTTCCTCCCCCCTCTGGTGGCCCTGGTATTATGAACAGGGCTGCCAGCTTGTTTTTTCTCAACAAGGTGCTTTTGACTTCTCGTAGTGGGTCTGAAAACAACTATTTGAACTTTAGGACTCTTATTTTTCCTAGACCGGACCATGGTAAATTGTTCTTCCATGTCCTCTTCTCCATCCCCCCACTCAGTACTAACAGGAGTTGCTTCCCCTTTTCCATTGGTGACATATATCACCTCTTCTTCATCCCTCATATTATTAATTTCTTCCTCTCTTTTAGAGTTTTCCCCCCTTATTTTTTCAAGTTCTCTAATGATATCCACATTAGAGAAATTATTATCAGGGAAAATTACCCCCATCTTAACAGCACGAATCATGAGCTCAGGATTAGATAAAGCATCAAAAGAGTTATGATTTGCTAAGTTGCCTTCCAGGTTTCTCTTTCTGGAAATGGCCACAGCCTTCTCTTGCATTCTTCCTTCCATATTCTGCAAGTTCCTCAGGCTAAATCTCTTAACTTCTTCAGAAACAAGGGGAGGTGTAGGGATCACCTCTCCCACATCCTCAGAAGAAGAGGTGGGGTATTGTACCAGGTAGTCTGATTTTCCCAGCTTGGAGAGGTCCTCCCCCTCACATTCCACCACCTGCTCACATTCCATAGCCACATTTAACTGAGCTATATTTTTATGAGTTACAGCAGCAATGAAAGAACATGCATTATCATCTTTTTCTACCTGAATCTCATCAGCATTATGCTTGGCATCATCAATATCCAGCATTGCTTGAGAACCTTGAGCTTTTTCTTTACTGTACGCCTCCACGACCATAGTCTCAATCAGCAACATATTATCTTCTGATTCTTCAGACTCCATACTTTCTTCCTCTTTTGCGTCAGCAGGGCCATTGTGCCCACTATCACCATACTTGCTGCACCCCTCATTTCTCTCTTTGTTTCCAGATTTGGGGTCATGCTTGCCCCAAGCGGCTGCTTTTGTATAAGGGGATTTTTTGGTATCCTCCTCCACCTCCACAGCCTTTTTTTCTCTCTCTGGGTCACGCACCAGCACTTTCTCAATTTCATAGAAAAAGTCAAAGAAGTGCGTACCCAGCACTGCCTCAGCTACCCCTGGGAGCTCGTCCACATTGCGACAGCCCAGCCGGACCCTGACAAATTCAGGCTTGTGCAGGGTGGCCATGTCGATCTCGAGCGGGACACCCACCAGGGAAGAAACATAGGCGACATTCCTTTCATTTCTTCTTTCCAGAGGAATATTAGCTACTTTAACCCAGGCCATCTCCATGACTCCCTTAGCCCCAATGTTGGTCGACCAGGGAACAATTCTAACAACTACACCACAAGATTTAAGGATCATCATGTCATTGTAACATGCTTTTTTCACATCTCTTTGATTGGGAAATCTCATCACATAAGTATTAGGACCAATAGTACGGGCAATACAGTGCCACTTAGTCCCAATGTAATCAGAGAACGCTTCTTCTAACTCCTTAACACTAGCTTCCCCCTCAATGACAGTAATCACAACACTAGTAGCTCTTCCCTTAAGTTGTTTAGCAGTGCACGAATCAGGGATGTAAAAGAACCCCTGCCCTTTGGCCTGGAAGGCACACATGGGTGCAACGCACTCCCAAGGTAAAAAGGTAACACACATCGAAGCCAAGTGCCCCATCTTGCTACATCTTTCGCAGAAAGCTTGCGGGCAACTAGTGGGAGCATGACTAGTAGCTTTGCAGATAGGACATGGATCATGAGCTTTGGAAAGGGGCACCTAATTGAGAGGAAGCGCGCGTGATGTAGTATCAGGCGCTGACATCTTCTTGAAGGCGTGAGCAGCTTCAGATCCTGAGGTGTTAGGGTTCTTCTCCACCCAAACACCCCCAGATCTCGCCCGCTTGGCGCGTTCCGCTGCATCATCCCAGCGCTCAGTGTCGTCGGAGGCCAACACCATCTTCTTGTTGGTGGAGACGTCGTCGCCGTCGACATCCCTGGACCAGGAATAGCGCCCGCGTCCCCGGCCGCGATCGAAGCGACCGGCCCCGCGCCCCATCCTGCCAGATCCGAATCCCTCGCGCCTTCCACCGCGAAAACTCCGGTCGCCGAACCCCTCCATCACCTTGGGCTCCCTCTGGGATGAAGATACCACCTCTCCGAACGATTTAGGGTCACCTCCAATCTTCCCCTCCCACCACCGGAAGGAGGATGAGATTTTCGATCTAGGGTTTTGCGGCGCCGCCCAGAGGTGGGAGAGGGCAGCTTCTAGGTCAAGAATGGGATGCTCCGCTCGGCCTTGCGTTTTTGTACCCCTCGCGGGACCTGCCCCCACGCCATGGATCCCTCGATCTCCGTCCACGTGACCATCATCAGCGGCGGGCTGCGCCACCGCGCCCGGGCGCGGGCCCAGGATGCCTGGGGCCCGAGATCTCGCACCCGCATCGTGACAGCTCGGCGCACACGCCCGCACCCCACCGAGACGTGCCGTGCTCCCGTGTACCGCCGAGCCGCTCGCCGAGATCCGATCCCGAACCCTAGCGAAATGACATGGAAAGGACACGATCTGTCCGATGTCGACGCTCTCCCCATCGCGGAGATAGCGCGCGTCTACCGTGACGCCCCTCTGGTCGGTCAGAGCGAGCCAGAGAGCCCCTCGACGGAGGAGGATCTCGCCGTCGGTGAAGGTGACGGTGCGCGCCGCGGTGAAGTCCGGTGCGAAAGAGACGTGCCAGCGGACGTCGCACTCCATCCTCGTCGAGGCCATGCATCTAGCAATGACACTCTCGATGACACCGACAGGGTCGATTATATGAAGAGCTACATAGGGAGCGCATTGGCTGCACTAAGGTCAGTAATTCAACAACAAAATTCCTCAAAGTCTTCAGACTTTAGTTACCATGATGATGTGTTTGCTCTGCAGGAATGGGGCTAATGTGAAAGGCTACTTCGTCTGGTCTTTCGTGGACGTTTTCGAGTACCTGTCAGGGTATCAGTCACAGTATGGCCTTTACCGTGTTGATTTCGACGACGAGGCGCGGCCACGGCAAGCCAGGCTCTCTGCTCGCTGGTACTCTGCCTTCCTGAAGAACAAGAACAATGGCATCCATGTTCAGAACGAGCTCAACTATACAGGATTGCGTGCTGAACAATGAGTCGCAATATCTTATGGTCAACCTATATACATAGGCATACCACATATGTATAGATACGGGCAATTTAGTTTTCTCTTATTCCTTTCTAGGGACGGAGATAGGAGCACTAAATAAATCATTGAATAAAAGAGGAGACGACGGCGTTCACTGGTATCCTTTGATGTCATCAACTGAATAAACCATAAAGACCCATCTCGACTGTCCATGTTACTTTTACTTGCTGAATATTTCAGGGAAATATTTGATTGGTATAGCAACATTGCTGGTGGTTGTTATGGTTTTTTCTTCCTTTTTCTAACAAACTCGTGAAATCCACGTCGCAGGAAAGAAATCTTGTTGCAAGTGCGGCTAAAAATTAACATAGGGTTGGGACAAAACAGTTCCTCCGCTCCAAAATAAGTGACGTGGTTTTAGTTTACTTTCCTCCATTTCAAAATAAGTGAGGTGGTTTTAGGTTGAATGGAGGGAGTAATTTATTTGGGGCCCCCTATTATAATCAGTTAAGTGAAGAAGTTTTCAGTTTTAGTCCATCTAAAATGAGCAGTTAGATGATTTTTCTTCTTCCTCCGACCGTTATTCTCTTGGCACTGTTCATTTTCTTCTTCTTTTTTTACAAAAAAGAACCCCTCAATCTTTAGACTTTTCAACAGTAGTACCCCTATAAAACAGAAATTACCACAAGGTCCCTGTAGAATGGACCAACTCCACCCTCCCGAGCGAGCCGGTGGCACACTGTTGCCGCCGTTCCACGGCCATCGCTGCCTGAGCCGACTACTCCTTACATGATGTGGCAGGCGGGAAGGCACTATGTCTAGGCCCTGGAGGTAGGACCAACTCCCTTGAAGCGAAGTCATCGCCTGAAAGAAAATAGATCTCAGAGCCGATGCACTAGCCAATCCAGCACAACAACACCACTTGCACAACACCCTGGTAGCTCCGTAACAACGGCGAGCTCCGCTACAACGAGGAAGGAGACAGGGGACAAAACTCCACTGCATCAGCGTCATCCTTGCCTTCACGCCGACATCTGGAACAACTGAATCCACCGCACCCTAGGACCGCAACCACACCACGCCCCCGTCCTCCTCCACGCCATCGACGAAACCGGCGCTGCCGTGATGGATAAGGATCCGAGAGAACCTTATTCCACTCGGCGGCGTCATTTCTCCATCGCTCGAGAAACCTAGCTCAACCCTAAATGACCTATTTGCAGCCACAAAGCGTAGATCCACGGCCCCCACCCCTCCGCCCTTGGGTCGGCCGGCGGAGGAGGCAGGGACCCACACACTCGCCCGCAACAAGCAGGTGGAGTGAGGGCAACTCCCATATCGAGAGAGAGACAAAGATAGCACCTAAGCGGTTAGTATAAGGCTACTTGTGCATTTTCTTCCTGAGTACGGCCTCCAACCCTGCGCAAAACACCTGCTGCCATCACCCGACGATTGACACAAGGAATTATTTTAGTTGATGGAGTATTAGCAAAATTAAATTATGTAGCATGAGAAAAATCAAATTTATGTACTCCCTCCAATCCAAATTACTTGTCACTGAAATGGATAACCTAGAAGAATGAGTCCCATGGCATTTTAGTTAAGAGAGATGCACACCTGCATTTCTACCACTAGGCTAAATGTCGATCGACAAACTATGTATCTCCTTAGAGCCTGGGTAATAGTATGGTCAGATGCTGGATATATAATGTTGGCATATTATCTGTAACCAATCTTATAGCCGGCAAGAACAATAGTTAAATATAAATATGTATTACTTTACTGATACATGGCCTATCCCATTCTCTCATATAGTTCCTAGGAGCACGTACTACACCCGGCTATTAATTTGTAGTCCGCTTCTCTTCTCTCTCATCTTCTCTATTCTTCAAATAAGCAAAAATATAATATTTAATATATTACAGCCTGCCTATGTCAACTTATTGTACTTGCTCTTAAAAATTACTCCTTTTGTTTGGCGTATGCTACTCAATCCCATGGATCCTGTTAGAGTAGTCCTTATGGTATACGACTTCTAGTCCAAGTCAGTTTTGTACCCTTACCCCAAGTCGGTTTATACCCTCTTATATACTCTTGTATACCGCACCAAATCAATTAATAAGCAACAGTTTTATTCAGCTTTCATGGTATCAGATACCGGTCCCAGGGTCTAGGGTATGGCTCCGCCTACGCCGCCGCCGCCACCGCTGCCCGGCTACTTCGAGCGCCGGGCCGCGCTCATCGCCAAGGCTGCCAACGCCGCGGCCGCTTCTCTCTCGGCCCTCACCATAGCTCCAAAAAACTACCCTACACCCATCCTCGCCGCACCAATATCTCTTGCCGACACAATCTCCGATGTCAGCCCCTACATCCCCATAGTTCTTGATCTCGCCGCCCACAACTACTACCATTGGAGACATCTCTTCGATCTCCACCTCGGCCGCTGCAACCTGCGCTCGCATGTCGCCGCCAACTGTCTTCCCTGCCCCGACGATCCACAATGGTTGAAAGACGATCTCGCGATCATTCAGTGGTTCTACACCCGCATCACCACCGAAATCTTCAACATGCTCGATCACGATGGCGCCACCGCTGCCAACATCTGGCACTCCCTCCGTCAGCTCTTCCAAAGCAACACCGACGCTCGGAAAAACGCTCTCCACACCGAGCTTCGCAATATGGTGCAAGGAGACACCCCGGTGAACCTGTTCTGCCAGCGCGTTAAGACCATTGGTGATGAGCTCCGCGAACTCGGCAATACAGTCAGCGACTCACAGCTAATCAACATCGTCGTTGTTGGCCTCAGCGAAGACTTTGACAAGCAAGCCTCGTTCATACCGATGATACGGCCTCCTCCTACCTTCGCTGAAGTTCGTTCCCTGCTACAACTCATGGCGGAAACACAAGCTCGCAAGGACTCTCGCCCCAAGGTCTTTCATGTTGCGGCTCGTCCTCCTCTGTCGTCTACACCAGCGTCGCCTTCCATGCCGGCTCCTGCCGCCGGGCCGTCCGCATCGTCATCTTCTCAACCGCCCCCAGGTTGGCGCCCTAGTCCGAACTACCGCGGCAAAAACCCTATCTACAGGCCATCGTCGACTCGTTTGGTTTCGCCTATGACATCACCAGCACCGAGTCCTGCACCACCCACCAGTGCTCCATCTGCGGTTGCATGGCGGCCTCCTCATGATCCTTGGACGGGGCTCGTTCAGGCATGGCCCATGCCCTGGTCCGCTCCGTCCGCCCTCGGTGCTCCGCCGGCATACTTAGGTGCCTGGCAACCCGGCCTTCGGCCGCCTACTGGTGCTCCCGGGGTTCTCAACCCCCGACAGCCGGCCAATGCCTATCACGCCGCCCCGACGTATGCTCCTTATGGTCATTGCACTACCGACAGCGGCGCCTACTACACACCTCAGTCGGCCCTGCTCCCGACGCCACCCTCACCACAGCCGGCCAATGCCTCTCTCGCTGTCCCGACGTATGCTCCTTATGGTCACTACTCCACTGACGGCGACGCCTACTACACTCCCCAGCCGTCCCTACTGCCTTCACCATCATATCCATCGGCACTGCTCCCGACGCCACCCTCACCTGCGACGCCGAGCTGGGATCAAGCTGCTTTTCTCCAGGCCATGACTAACTTTGCTGCACAAGGAAACTAGGGTACGGATTGGATCTTTGATTCAGGGGCCTCTAGTCATATGTCTGCATCTAGTAATTGGTTATCATCTTGCACTAAATCTCCTTTCCCTTCCATTACCCTTGGAGATGGATCATCTATTCCTATATATTGTGTTGGTCAGGCTCAACTTCCCTCTTCCACTAAACCTCTTTTACTTCGCGATGTTCTAGTTGCACCCACCCTCATTAATAATCTTATTTCTGTTCGCCAATTTACTTGCGACAATCTAGTTTCGGATGAATTCCACCCTTTTGGTTTATCTGTGAAGGATTACCTGACCAAGGCCGTGATCGCTCGCTTCAATAGCTCCGGTGATCTTTTTCTCTTAATGGAGTTCGTGCCGCCACCCCTCCAACATCCATGCTGGCCTCTCAGATCCAAACCTCAATTCTCGCCATTAAAGTTGAAAAGGTCCATAACGACCCCAGTGTAGGCTTTTTCTCTTGGCTCGTGCTTCACAATAGAATCCCAAGAAAAGTTGGCTCCTTTCAAAAAAAAAATATGGTTGCCTTGTTATGAGAGGGTGGCCCCACAACTGAACTTATCAACTCTGTTTGGGGCCAAGAAACCTCTTAGTAGGCATTTGGAAGTTTGCATAGTTCTTGGCCTCAATGTATCTATGGCTGACTATAGCCTGGTTGAGATAATACATGTCAAAATTCATGTTGTGCACATAGTTTGGTAGCCTGCGTTGCACTAGTGAGCAGTTTGATGCATTTGTTTGGACGCCTATATTTGTGCTTTAGGGGTGAATATAAGCAAATCACGGTTGTTTGACTGTGCGTAATGTATTGTTCTGCTCACCCCCTTTCAAATCTTGACGAACTTAGCACTGTTCTACACCACACTTCACAACACATATCAAACATGCACACAATTAACAGTACCTACAATAGCACTTAGACTACATCGTAGGTTTAATAGCTAGCAGTTACATGCTTAAGGCACCAGTTACATGCTTATTCCTAACTGGCGCCTAACTGGGGGCGGACGAGGGGGAAGCCTCGCATCGGGAGGAGCCTCAGATGGGCTAGCCAAGCCGCTCGAGAGATCACGTCCTGTTTTTTTTTTCTATTTTCTGTTCTCTTTTTTGCTTTATTTTTGTACTTTTCTTTACACTTTCAAATATTATATGTATTACAAAAAGCACTCTTCAAAAATACTTGAAAATGTTGAATAAGTACTAAAAATGTTAAACAAGAATTTGAAAAATGTTGAACAAGTATTTGAAAATGTTGATAAGTATTGTAAATGGTGAACAAGTATTTGAAAAATATTGAATAAGTATTATAAAATATTGAACGAGTATATGAAAAATGGTGGACAAGTATTTGAAAGTGTTGAATAAGTATTAAAAATATTGAACAAGTATTTCAAAAATGTTGAATAACTATTAAAAAATGTTGAATGATTTTTGGAAAATCTAGGAAAATTATTTCGAAAAATGTTAAATAAGTACTAAAATGTTGAACAAGTGTTAGAAAAATGTTGAATAAGCATTCAGAAAGTGTTAAAAGTTTATACAGAAAATGTTGATCACTTATCCAAAAATGTTTTTGACACATACAAAATTGTAGAGTGAAAATGAAAACAAACATAAGAAAAAACAAATGAAAAACAAAAAATACAGAAGAAAAAATAAAACCAAACAAAAAATGGAGAAGAAAAAGGAAAACGAAGCAAAAATGAGAAGAAAGGGAAAAACCAAACAAGAAACAAAATAGAAAAAATAAAAAAGGAATGAAAAATAAAAACAAAGAATCAAAATCCAAAAAAGAATAGAAAATATTTAAAAATAGAGAAGAACAAAGAAAATAAATAAGAGAAACGAAGAAAAAACCGGGCTCAAATGGCCTCAAGTAAGGCGGCCCCAAGTACTTACCACGAATCAAACCTGGATGCAGTGGCTAGAAGCGCGCCTAACAATCCTGGTGACCGGCAACTCGCTTAAGGCGACAAATAGTTGCTGTGCCTAACTGGCCCCTATGGCTGATCTCCTCGCCAACGCAACGAGCCGGCCCAAGAGGGGTCTCTTCCAAGCAGCTGTTTGGGAACCTTTTAGAAGCCTCCTTCCTTTTTTGGGTTGGTTATTTTGGTTCTTGTGTTTCACTAGTTTCGTTCAGTCCCGACAGCGGGGTGTTGCATCACCGAAATATGTCAACTACGAGTGTGTGTGTGCTTTTTGTTCTGCACAAGATGACTAGAAGCATGCACTAATAGATTGTGTGATGGCTCGAAGTGTTTGGTCTCTTTGCTCGGAGGAAACAGTGGAGACAATGATTGATAATTTGTCCCTCGATGCAAAAAAACTGGATTTTCACTATGCACGACTCGCTGCCACATGCGGAATTTATATGGATGGTGGTGACCCTATGGGCAATCTAGCGAGCAAGAAGGAGAGCTATACACGAAGATATTTTTGATAGTCCTTTTTCTACTAACTCTTTCATAACCTGTTACTTGAGGGATTTGGAGATGTTAGATAAAGGAGTTAGGGGAGCGGGCCAGCGTCAGACAATCTTCGTGGTTATCCCCGCCCGAGGGTTATGCTAAGATGAATGTGGACACTGCAGTGTCCATGCAAGGGGAGTGTGGTACAGTGGGAGTGGTGTGCCAAGACCACAGTGGAAGATTCTTGGGTGCTTCGGCTCTAAAACTCGAGTTCATTACTGATGCAAGTACACTGAAGGCGATAGTTGTACGGGAATGTGACGCCCTCGATTCAATCATACACTAATCATACACGCAAATGTGTACGATCAAGATCAAGGACTCACAGAAAGATATCACAACACAACTCTAGACACAAATTAAAATAATACAAGCTTTATATTACAAGCCAGCACTACTAGGGAAAACCTTATACACATAATCTTAGCAGCAGCGCGGCATAAAAAGAGGCGCTGCTACTAATTAGTAGCAGCGCGGTTACGGAAAGCGCGCTACTGGTGCAAATTTAGCAGTAGCGTGTGATGTTTAAACCGCGCTGCTACAAAAATCCACCAACAGTACACAATGACCTAAGTTTACCAGTAGCGCTGCGTCAGGAAGCGCGCTGCTGGTAATGCCATAGTAGTAGCGCTCTTTTTAATCACGTCGCTGCTGTTAATTTTGAAATTGTCCACACGGTTGGCCCGTTTAGCGGTAGCACGTGATAGGAAAGCATGCTGCTGCTACGCTCTTAGCAGCAGCGCACTTTTGCTCCCGCGCTACTGCTAAGACGCAACACCCACCACCTTTTTCCACCTCCCCCTCCCCATCTCCTCTCCTTCCTTTCCCCTACCTCCCACATCCTCCCTCTCTCACTCTTCTTCTTCCTCAATACTTCTCCCCCCATTACTCTCCCTCTTCTACCTACCTTTCTCTTTCTTCATTACTCCTAGCTATAACTACACCACCTCCATTAATGCATCTCCTTTCTCTTTTTCCTTCCCCCTCCACTAGTTGAAGTTGTCTCCTCCCAAATTAGGTAGCTAGGTAGATATAGCATTTAGTTAAGTGACCTATTTGCCCCTAACTACATCTATCTTTGTCAAAAAGAGCTTTGTGCACTTTTGATCTCCCTACAGCATCATCTCCACCGTGTGCTCGATCTCGAGATAGAGGTGATTAAAATTTCATGCTTTTGCAAAATGGAAATATGTTTATGTGTGTGTGATATGTTTATGGACATTTTGTGTGTGGCATGAGTTGACACCAAATTGTGCTTTGAGTTGCCTATGTTTTGCCGAAATGTCGATTTATTTCCGTTTTGGAGAATTCCGGGCAAACTCTAGATCTATATATGTCCTATTTTTAAGGAAGATCATGCCGAATTTTTGTATGACTTTGATGAATGCACGCATTTTTATAATCAATTTGTTTATTATTACCGTGCAGAGTTGACGATGGTCAGTGGAACGATGGTGAACAAGTGGTTGCGGTCAGCGGTGCAGGACATGAAGGAAAATAACCTGACAGAGGTTTTATTCCGTGTCGAAAATGCAAAGGAATAGTTTGGCTCGACCCCCATGACGATGGTCGTGTCAAAGCGCACCTGCTCATGACTGGTTTCATGGATGGCTATACTCGGTGGATAATTAAAGATGAGGATGATGATGTTGAGGATGCCGACGGGGCAGGCAATGATGACACGGGGCAAGACGAAGAGATGATCAATAATGGCGGCGGGGAAGAGGCCGGACATGGCGGCGGAGAAGGGGCCGGACATGGCCGCGGAGAGAACGACATGGACTCCACGCAGCAGAGTTCGTCGGTACTAAGTTCAATCGTGCGGGACCCTCATGTTCAAGCACTGCTTCGCAAGGAGACGAGTACTGAGAGAGCTGCTTCTAGAGAGGAGGCTAAGCTGGAGCAACTGGTGGTAGACTCGAACACTCCATTGTATGATGGTTGCAATACTGAGGTGACCCGCTTGAGTTTCACGCTCCAACTCCTGAAGACGAAGGCTAAAAACAAATGGACCGACACTAGCCTCGATGAGCATCTCAAGTACCTAAAGGATGTTCTTCCCGCGGGTAATCTATGTCCTAGTAGTGTTGATGAGGCCAAGAAGATCGTGTGCCCTCTTGATCTGCCACACGTTAGATACCATGCATGCATCAATGATTACATAATTTATCGGAAGGAGCACGCGGAAAAATCAAGTTGTCCGGTGTGCAATGCTTCTCGATACAAGAAGGCTGGGAAGAAATGTCCCCAGAAAGTGGTATGGTACTTACCGATCACTCCCCATCTCCAGAGGTATTTTGTAGATCCCAAGGAAGCAAAGCTAATGCGCTGGCACGCGGAGAGGAAGAAGCCCGACGATGGAGATGATCTGAAGCTGAGACACATCAAGGATGGAAGCCAGTGGAGAGCGTTGAACAGCTTCTATCGGTATTTTGGATGTGATGCAAGGAACATCGTGCTCGGTGCGTGTACCGATGGCATGAATCCGTTTGGCAATTAGAACACCAACCATAGCACATGGCCCGTGTTTGTATGGATGTACAACCTCCCCCCTGGTTGTGCATGAAAACGAAGTACATTCACGTGAGCATGCTTATTCAAGGGCCGAAACAACCAGGAAATAATATTAATTTGTATCTGGGGCTACTTCAAGAGGAGTTAGAAATGTTATGGAAAACACCGGCCAAGACATGGGACGCCAGCAAAGGCGAATATTTCAACATGAGAGCCGCGCTGATCACGACAGTGCAAGACTATCTCGGTTACGGATATGTGGCAGGCCAGGTGTGCCATGGATATTGCGGATGCACGTGGTGCATGGATGATACGACATCTCAGCAGCTAACGTCAAGGAAAGATGGCGGGTCTGAGAAAATCGTGTACATGGGGCATCGAAGATGGCTCGAACAGGACGACCCGTGGAGAAACAGTGGAGATCTATTCAATGGTCACGCTGAGCATCGAGGACCTCCACGTAAGTGGAGCGGTGCCGAAATCGACGAGTTGTTGAAAAACCGGAAGGAGTGCCCCGCGTCGGGAAAGATGATGAGAAAGGCGCCGGAGCCGCTGCTGAAGGTATGGAAGACGAGGTCTGTGTTCTGGGACTTGGAGTACTGGCACAAACTCGATACACCTCATTGCCTTGATCAAATGCATATCTGTAAGAATGTCCTTAAGAGATTGCTCGCAACACTGATGAACATGTTGGATAAGACCAAGGATGGGCCGAAGGCAAGAAAAGACTTGCAAGATTTGAAAATCAGGGAAGATCTACACATGCCGCCCCATAAAATGTCAGATGAGACAGAGACGGAGACAGAGGCACGGGAGAAGAAGGGCAAGAAAATAAAGAAAGAGGATTATTGCCCCCCTTCTTGCTTCACCTTAAGTCAGGCTGTGATCCATCAATTCTTTAAGTGCCTTATCGGAGTCAAAGTTAGTTCCGGTTACTGTGGCAAGATAAGCAGATATCTAGACACGGACAAGAAAAGGTTCAGCGGGATGAAGTCCCATGACTGTCATGTGATGATGACGCAGATACTACCTGTTGCCCTTAGAGGGATAATGGACAAGCACGTCCGTGACACGCTTATTGGTCTCTGCAACTTTTTCAACGTCATTTCTCGAAAGTCGATCAGTGTGAAGCAGCTCCGAAGGCTACAGGAAGAGATTGTTGTGATACTGAATGAGCTTGAGATGTACTTCCCGCCCGCATTCTTTGACATCATGGTGCATCTGTGTGTCCATATTGTGGATGACATAATAGACCTGGGGCCGTCATTCCTGCACAACATGATGCCGTTTGAGAGGATGAATGGGATCATCAAAGGATTTATTCGTAACATGTCCCGTCCGGATGGAAGCATCGTCCAGGGCTATTTGACACAAGAGTGCATCTCTTTCTGTGAGAATTTTCTATATGGCGCAGACCAGCCGCCTGGTGTTAGTGTTGGTTTGCCCGTTAACAAGCACGATGGGAGGCTTGAAGGAGAAGGTCACTGCAACGGTCGCACGGAATTGCACGTGGCATACTCAGATCGACGCAGCGACTTTGACAGAGCAAACTTGGTAGTGCTACAACATCTAGACGAGGTAGATCCTTTCGTGGCACTGCACAAAGAAATTATCGCAAAGAAGTATCGTGACCGGGGGTATGCAAGAGAGATGCCGAAGTTACTAGAGAGCACAACTCCACTTTCCTGCATTGGTTCAAAGAGCATATTATTGCTAATCCCCCGGAGGAGGGCTCTAAGGATGGATTGCTCATATACGCCTTAGCACATGGCCCCTCGCCCAACCTCGTAACCTATCAGGCATATGATATCAATGGATACACGTTCTACATGGAGGCCAAAGATATGGACAGTGATCATCAGAACTCAGGGGTGACGATGGAATGCATGACCGGCAACGACAACGGTGCAACTGAACGATTTTATGGAAGGGTCGAGGAGATCTGGGAGCTTGACTACTCTGGACTGCACAACACGACGATATTCCGTGTTAGATGGGCTAAGAATGTCGAAAGAGAAAACCGGATTTTCACTACCATGACTATACCCGACGCCAAGAGCGCTACCGTGACCGCTATCGCAAAAAATGAGCCATGGGTACACGCTAAGCACGTGCCACAATGCTTCTTCATAACCGACCCATGCAATCCCAGTCGTGTTGTCTTGAGGAGAGGCAAAAGGAACATCATTGGAATGGATGGAGTCGCCAACGAGGAAGACTATGATCAGTATGACAACCCAATGAGGGAAGATGACGATGGTGATGAAGTATACGTCAAAAGAAGAATCAATACTACATTACCTAAGAAAAATCGTACTCCATGAAAAAGGCGAAGTCACAATGAGGGGCTCAATTATTCTTCGACGAATAAGAAGGGAAAGAAGCTGACTCAAAAACGAAAACGTCAGCGCTGAGGAATCGGTCAAATGATGTATATA
>NC_041384.1:688943156-688948278 GCF_002162155.2 Triticum dicoccoides
CTATTTTGTATACACACTTAGCCATTATTATGCATGGATCCAATGATGTAATATATATGTTCCTATTTTGCATACATATTTAACCGTCAAATGATGCAATATACATCGCCTTCCCTTCGTTCACTGCTCTCGGAAAAAAAAGAAAAGTGAGAAAAATAAAGGAATAGAAAAAGAGAAACTGGTTATAGCAGTAGCGCTTTACTGAAAAAGAGCTACAGCTAGTCAAGGTAGCAGTAACGGTTTCTGTATAAAACCGTTATAGCTGCCTTTAATAGTAGTAGCGTGTTTTGTCTAAACGCGCTACTGCTATGTCCACTTAACCCAAAATTCTCACTTTCCCTGCTTCATCCCGTCTCTTTTCCCCCAAATCCCCACTCTCTTCCCCCCGTCGCACCGCCGCGCCCGACTCGGCCCCGGCGCTCGCCCCCGACCCAGGCGCTCGCCCCCGACCCCGACGCACTCGCCCCCGACCCGTCGGCCCTCGCCTCCCTCCTCTGCTTCCTTCCCTCCCAACCTCGACCGTCGTCGGGCCTGCCTCCTCGCCCCTGCACCCTTTGTAAACCACCCCCCCTCTCTCTCTGCTAGCTAGGATTCTCGGTTAATTTACTTAGGTTTTAGTTATGTTAATTAGGTTATCTATTTAGTTATGAATTTAGATAGGTTTCAAAATTAGCTGAATTTATATGCAAATTTGAACTGGACATGTGATATGTGGATATGTCATGTTTTGGACATGTCGTGTTTTGGTAAATGATCCGAGTGGCCTATGTTACGCTGGAATGTTGATTCATTTCCGTTTCGGTGAATTTCAGGCGCTCGATATGTCCATTTTTTTAGCAAAGGTCATGCCGAAATTTCCCATGAATAAAGGCATGATTTGTGCTACATAGTTGGCATATCGAGTGTTGGCACATAGATTTCTTTTTTATGTCATTTCTCATTTATTCATACTTTTAGAAATAAATGAGGACACTTAATCATAGGAAACATGTCGAACAACGAAGAAACTGGGCCTTCTGACCAAGATGCATACGAGATGGATTATCAGGGTGAACAAGACTACCTCGACTTTTTGACTGCTAAGCAAGGTTTGCAGGTCCGCCTCGATGATGGTACTGACGCCGACATCGACACCGATGGCGGCGCCGAGACCGGTGGGGAAGGTACTGGCGGGAAAGATACCGGCGGGGAAGGTACCGGCGCCGATGCCGCTACCGAAAAGAGGAAGCATAAGAAGCAGAGGATACGAAAACCTAACAAACTAGGGATTGGACGACTTGTGATCACAAAGATGGCACCTGGCAAGTTTGAGCCGTTAGAGCCGGAAGAACCTCGCAAGTGCTATGGGAACCAAGTAGGATGCATCTTACGGGAATGCACGAGCATCAACGACGATGACTTAAGGAGTAAAGAACATTTGACGCAGTTGCTCCTAACGAAGTTGCACAAGAGATTCAAGTTCCCCGACCGGAATGATAACATAGAACAACCGTGGGATGATCCGAAGATGAAAAAGATTAACAATCACGCCATGAGCATGTTCAACAATGATTTGGCCTCCTAGAAAGGAAGGGTGAAACGAGCTATTGATGCTGAGGAACCCCTGTCCAAGATTCTGGAGGAAAATCCGACACTTACGGAAGAGGAGTTCGAAAAGTTTAAGGACACTTGCGCTACCGAGGACGCCAAGGCTAAGGCTGCGAAATTCAAGAGCCTTCAGCAAAGGAACACGGGGAAGCATTGCCTCGGAAGCCGTGGCTACCTCGGTAAAAGGCCCATATGGGATAAGGAGGACGCGGAACGTGAAGCCGCTGGTCTCCCAGACCCCTTCACGAAGTTCACAAACCCCTTGAAGCGTGACTTCATCAGGGCCCGCTACAAGTGGGACAAGGAGAAAAAGGTTTTTTACACGGACCAGATCACGAGGAAATTGATTAGACTACTGGAGAAGCAGCACCAGCTTGCAGCCGAAAGCCCTACTTCTCCGATGAGGCCCAAGTGGGACACCCCTCTCAACCGGGCCTTGAACGAACTTAAGGGACTCCCTTTGGGCCAGTGGCCGCAATATGGTCGTGTGCACGGTGCTGGAGACGGCGCCACGTGGAAGGTGTTTTACAACGAGGGCCCAGAGGCCAAGAAGCAGAAAAAGAAGTTTAGTCAGGCGGACATCGACACGAAGGTGAAGCTTGCTGTCAAGAAAAAAGCAGCCGAGGACGCGAAAAAAGCAGCCGAGGACAAATATGAGTTGCTACAGCAGGTAATCAATGCAGTTGTAACTGCCTGCAGAAATGATTTCGCTACTAACTTGGTTCCAGTTATCATCAACTGGACGAAGGAAAATCCAGACAAGACGGTACATGATTTCCCATTGCCCAGTTTCGTCGGGAGCAACTCCATGAACAACAACACCATCGCACCATCACTTGCCCACGCAACCGAGCCTCCTCTCGCAGCCGCTCCCGCTCATAGCAGCCCGTCCTCAGTCTTTGGCGCGCTCGGTGGGCCTTCGTCTTTGGCCGAGCTCGATGCCATCACGGTAATTACATGTCGCACAAACATATATATATATATATATATATATATATATATATTATTTCATTTTTGTTGCCTTTCGGATGTTTTACGCCACAGACATATGTGTTTGCAGGCGAAAGAAACCCCGCGCACCATACTCTACTTGATCAAAGGCCAGAAGGTGGACGTGAGAAAGGGGATGATAATGGACCCCTTGCAACCCACGTTCCACAACCAGCCGATCCCCGTTGGGCACTTCAGGGTTAGCTTGTCCGGTGTGAAATCGGGGCACGAGGATTTGCCTCCTCCAGTACAGCATGTGGGAGCAGACGACGAGACCCCAGCCGCGGATTGGAAGCTGCAAGGGTTGGGTGCTGCTATGGCCGAAGAATCTTATTCGTCTGAAGCCAGCCGAGAGCACACCAATAACCACTACAAGAAATGTGTTAATACGTGACGGATTTCTGGTGACGTTCTCAGAAACCGTCATGATCAATGACGGATTTGTCTAGTTCGTCATGGAATCCATCACGGACTAATGAGACGAGAACAAGGCCAACAACAATGGCGCTCTTATCATGGACCGTCACAGATACTGTCATGAATCGGCTAGCAGTACACCAACAGACCGTCATGGATGGCTCATGCTGATGTGTCTCGCGTGTCCGACCCACATATGTCAGGCTTAGTTTCTTTTTTGAGTTGTTCGACTTCAAACCATCACGAACGGCCTTCTGGTGCTTTTTTTAAGGAAAAATGGAATGCTCCTGCTGCGTGTCCAACGTTGCTTGTTTTTAGGGAAAAAAAGACTACTTCTGCTATGTCGTCCGACGTTGGGCTGCTCTAGGTCTATTTTTTACAGAAAAAAGTGACGGGCCTTTTTTTAGGAAAACTGAATGTTGCTGCTGTGTGCCCCGGTGTTGCTGCTGCTGTGTAGGGACGACGTGGGGCTGCTCTAGGTCTATTTTTTGGGAGTATTTTTTTAAGGTGAGAAAAACGGTATGCTTTCTTTAAATCTACAAATTTAAAAAGGAGAAGCTGCTAGAGGAACCGACCTACGGACCTCAGACTTATATATATACCTAGGTCGCTAGGCTTTTTTTTTGTTCTTATATGTTCTTTGATAAAACGAGCCAAGTTTTTTAATTGAAAAAAGGAGAATGAACTGGGATTTGAACCACATAGCACTAAGCTCTAAGTTCCAGCGTATGTAAAAAAAAACCTCCACGTTCCAACCAGCCAAGTTTTTACATACAACGAGCCATATTTTTTTATAGTACTTTTCACGCATAGCCAACAATATGTTTTTTCTTTTGTGAAAAGACAACAATAGTTATGTAATGGACAACTTAACGTCAATGTATAGCAAACATTTGCGCAAATTTCCTAAAATTTTGTGTCCATCTTATGAATCAATAATATTGGTCGATGCCCAATGATAAGAATCGTCTACCATATTTGGATATTATTATCATTTTTTTCTAATAAGTTGCAAATAGAAGTTTCAGTTATCCCTAAGTATCTTTTGACATATTCGTCTATTTCTAGGATATGAGCTAAAATAAAACATAATTCCTTTAAAAATTGAAAATTTTAAACCTTATTTGACTTACATGTACATCGAAATGACATTACCTCCAGGAAGCACACATAAATTCATTTGAACTATAGAAATAGTTAAATCATCTCTAAATTCATTGAAACTCCTACAAAATAAAATATATGTACTCTAGTACGTGCGAAAATTTGATAGATTACGCCACATGTTTTAATTTAAAAAAAGAGCAATGCATAAATGGAACTCAAACCCGAGACACGAATTTTAAGCACTTAGTACCTTCCCACTTGGCAACTATATTGTTATGATATGAATGAACCTTTTTTCACTACTAAAGTATATACAGCCACACTTCTCAGGCTGCGGGTAAACCGTGCCGTAACCGCCGATTTGGTCAGTCCACTGTAAATTGGAATGCAAGGTGTTCCCGATAAAAAAAATCTCAAGAAATAAAAGTGCGAAGCGAGTATTCAAACCAGGAACCTCCCTGCGGAAAGCACATGGTGCTAACCACTAGGGCAGTCGAATGCAGGTGCCTACATAGGCGGAGCCATATCTTAAAAACCAACCAACAATAGTGTCAAATCTGAAAACTAACATGAATTTGAAAACAATTACTACGTAGAATAAACCAGTATGAAAAATTAGGAGTGTTGTATACAAAAGCGTGAACAATTTCTACGTAGATTTTGTTTTAGAATTTCTGAATAATTTTTCAGAACACAAACCTTTTCCAGCTTTGTTTTTTCTTAAATGCGAAAAAATTTCAAAAATTGGGAAGTACTGTAGCAATTTTGTTTTCAAACTCGTGAAGATTTCTTTAAAACATGAATACCTTTTGAATTGTGAACATTTTTTGTTCACCGTATTTTTTTGAAATGTTCAATGTCTATCCAAATTTTTGTTCAACATATTTTTGCGAAATGCTCAATGTGCATCCAAATTTTTCAACATATATAAAATTTTGTTCAACACATATCGCAAAAATGTTAAATGTGTATTGAAAATTGTTCAATGTATATATTCAAATTTCTTTAAAAGGTTCAAAAT
>NC_041384.1:688948447-688995054 GCF_002162155.2 Triticum dicoccoides
TGAGGTTCTGCGAATGGGCTGGCCTATTAGCACCTTAAGGCGAAGGGACAGCAGTTTGACGCCTATGCGCGTCAAATAAGAGCTCTCCGTCAAGCCATTCTCTTCGGTATGTGTACATGGCACTTAAGCTCTAAAGTACTAGGCCTGACCAATTAACCCTCCAGCCAACTCTTTTTATAAAATAAAAACTTTCTTTTGATTTGTCTAAAAAACTAGATTCTTGTGGTTCGGTTTTTATCTATGGATTTTCTACTGGTTTATTTTTTATTTTCCTTTTGGGTTTCCTTCCTTTATCATTTTAATTATTTCAAAACATTTTAAATTGGTGAAATTTTACAATTCATGAACCTCTTAAAATCCATAAACTTTTATTGAAATTTGCGAACATTTTTACAATTGTGTGAACTTTTTAAAAATTTATGTTAATTGGAACGTGAAAGTAAGACTTTGTCCAAGTTTGAAGTGTATATGAGCAATAAAATGTTTTCTCGTGTATTAACTTCAAAATTTGCCATGAATTATATGGAACATTTTGAGAGTTGTACCCATTTTGAGAGGGGGTATTTGAAGTGTGAAGGCGATGCGATGCTCGCTTCATCATTTTACATTCAAACTTTTTGTAAACAAGGCTCATTTGCTATTTTTAAGTCATTAAATGCACTTCTTGCCATTCAATATCACAAGGAATACATGGTTGCTCCTGGAGCTATTTGGGTGGAGGAGGAAGAGAGTGCTAGCCTGCTCTCTACCTTGCATGAGTGAGTGTGTGTGTGTGTGTGTGTGTTAAGAATGAGTCGACCCCCTCCTAAGGGGGCTCCTAGGAGGCCTTATACTTGGGGTAGGTATTCTTGGTTTGGTCCCGCTTTATTTCGTCCCGTTTTAAGTCTTTTTATATGTATGCTATTTTTTACTTGTGCTATTTTTTTATTTTTGTCCGTCACCTATACTGGGCCAGTACGCTGCTAACTGGGATTTTTCTACCCATTTTAAGTCTTTTTATATGTATGCTATTTTTTACTTATGCTATTTTTTAAACTTTTGTCCGTCACCTATACTGGGTGAATACGCTGCTAACTGGGATTTTTCTACAGCCAGCAAATTTCTCTGATGGGCTTCATATTCCTTGGTCTTCTTTTCGATTGCACAGGCTGTGTCGTTGTTCCCGAGGATCAAACATAGAAATTGGGTTAGTTACTCAAAAAAATGTACCACCTTGCTTTTAAAAATCAAATTACACAAATTTAAACCCATGAGTTACCTAAAAATCAGCAAGCCACCTCAAGAAAATGGTGAAGTGTGGGTCTCATTTATATTAGAAAATGAAGGAAGAAATTAATGCCTGCATGCCCCAATAAAATAGAGGAATATCCGATGAAAGAGGACCCGATTGATGAATAAAAGAGAGGAAGATTCGAAGAAAAAGGACCTGATTGGCGCATGCCAATAAAAATAGAGAACTATTTGATGAAAAAGGACCCGATTCATTATGAAATAAAAGAAAGGAAGATTCGATAAAAGATGACCCAATTTGCAATGAAAGTGCATGGCTTAAGTGAGATTGCTGGAAGCTTTGAGTATGCATCCAGGAATAAAAGAGGAGGGAGTGACTAATGTTCATCAAATGTGTTGTACAAAAAGGGCACCCATCTAGCATTTAAAAGACAGAAAGAGCCCATATGCAAAAATCATAGGCAACTAGTTTCAAAAATCTGTTGCTGAGGGATGTTCTCTCTAAAATTTGAGTTTTTGTGGTGTTTAGGTGCAAATGTCAATTATCTATCCCGGTGCAACGCACGGATATATGTGCTAGTTAAATCATATAAAAATTGTTAAAACTCCTAGAAAACTACATATATGCAGTATATTACATGTAAATAATGTTTTGTGGTACATAAAGTAATTTTTTTAGACACATAAGATAATTGTTTTTGCAAGTTACTTCACAAGGGGGCTTTAATTCGTTATTTCTTTTTTATAAAAGAAAATAATAGGGTGAATTCAAGGCCTACCACACTCGGCTAGGCTGAAGCCCACTAGGGTTCACGATAGAGGAGGCATCGATCCCGCGTGAGGCCGTTCCTGCACCCTGATTGGTTGTTTGCACACTGCCACGGATCGCACACAGCCACCGTCCGATCGGACGAGATCCAACGTCTGTAATACAGTCGCTCCTCTGTCTTGTGCCCACTGCACGAGCCGCCAGCACCCAAATCCACTCGATTCTTTCTCCCTCGTTCCCGATCCGCCGCCACTCTTCCAGATCCTTCTCCCCGATTCTCCCCTGACTCCTCTAGGCGGTCGTAGGCTGCCGTGAGCCAAGTTCCATCGTCGGTTCATCAGGCCACCATGGGTACCGCCATGGGCCAGGAGGCAGACGGCGCCGACCCGTCGCTGGTTGCCTTCCTCGATCCGTCGCCGAGGAACTCCGCCGGAGTCGAGGAAGCCGCATCTCTGAGGAGCTCCGCCGACTAGTCCCCGAGGAAGTCGCGTCGACCCATCGCCGAGGAGCTTCGCGCGAGGACGCCGCGTCGACCCGTCGCTGAGGAGCTCCGCCGACTCGTCGCCGAGGAAGCCTCGTCGACCCGTCGCCGAGGAGCTTCGCCGACTCGTCGCCGAGAACGCTGCGTCGACCCGTTCACTGAGGGGCTCCGTCGACCCATCGCCGAGGAGCTTCGCCAAGGACGCAGCGTCGACCCGTCGCCGTGGTGCTGTGCCTTGGTGGATGCTACCACCCAACGGCAAACTCTGCAATGGCTTCCACTTCCCATGTGGTGAGTTCCACGTTGTTGACCACGGTGGTCAACGCTCCTGCGGGTTTGCTTGTTGCCCGAGGTTGTACATGCCCGACTCGTCATCCACCACTTCCCGTACATTGTACAGAACCATGCGGACGATGGAGAGGAGAGCCTCCATCTAGGATACCGGAGCTGCACACCAATCGGTTGTAGGTCTCCAGGCTGTCGACGCCACTGGACGGTGATTGGATGGCGGCAGCTATGGCTGCAGAAGGTTGTTTGTCTGTATTTTTTAGTTTTTTGAGTAAGGTGCAGTTTGTTTTTGCTCTTGCTGTAACAAGTGCTTCCATAATTTGTATTTCTATTGAATTATATATATTATGGAAATTTCTATCGAATGATATATGGGCACAAATCCTATTAAATTGATTGTATAAAATTCTGTATGGGCCAAAATTAATGGATATTGGTTTGGACACAATTTAGTGGGCTGAAGAAATATAGGCCCGACTAAGAATTGTTGGGTCAATGTTAGAATGGGACTGTGGGCTGAAACCATAATTGGGCCGGCGGCCTAAAACTGAAATTGGCGGGCTATAGTTAAATTTGGGCTAATACTATATAGGCCGCCACGTTAGATCCATGTTGTTTGCCATGTCGGATGATGACATGGCATACAAGTTAACGCCGTTACCTGATAGTGATTTGTGACAGCCTAAGACTGTCATAGATCTGTGACGGTTTTGTTGATCCGTCGTGGATTGTGTGTTGGTTAAATTATGACGCGATATACATGACAGATTTCAAATCCGTCATGAATGCCCTTCGATGATAGTTTTGTGCTCACCCATGACGGTTCAAGTCTGTCATGGATTAACATATTTTTTGTAGTGAACCACACATCAACAAGCATGTGCGGAGACCACCACCCCGCCTACGCAATTACCAGCTCCTGTAGTGCCGGGTGAGAGCGGCAGACGACATGATGAAGGGGGTGCAATAGTACTGGCTGATGTAATTTGTCTTGTAGAACAGAGAATGGATGATGAGACGGAGGTCGACCCTATGGATTTCCTCAATACAAATGGGTATGACTGTGACATAGAATTGATGAGTCAACCATATGACAAATCGGGCTATCAGCTTGCTAATGAGGATATGGATGATATGCCCGGGCAGGAAGGTCGTAGCAGGGATTGCAAAAAGTCTCTCTTCATGAAATCCTCATAGGACACGCCTGAAGATGCCGCCTCAACACAGGCTCAACTAGCCGGGCGCGAGGGTCGTACAGTACTTAGCCCGGGAACACTGGGGCAGGGGTTAAGGAAGGGTCTAGAAGGTGTGCCCAAGAAAAAGGAAAGAAAGAGATCGGGGAAGATAGCTGCCTCCAAACAAGCCAGAGCACATAGCAACCAGACGATGCATTCTGAAGAGCGTGTACCCGTGAAAGGTGCGGCCATGTTCCATCTCACGGGCGAGCCGATGCTACCGCCGAAACCGCTGGAGGCACTATCAGGGGATCTCAGGAGACTGCACGACCATGTGCTGTCGACTGAGAAAAGTCTACTAGCCTCAAAGGATCCAGGATATCTGACATACGCGGCTCATGTGCCTAAGGGGAAGTGCTATATCGAGACACGGCCCGCGGAGGTGTTCTTCCTGCGGTTTGACCATATCTTTGAGATGTTTTTGACAAGGCGGCTCGATTTTACAATCGTCCGCCTTTTTGCGCTACATATGAGCTCCGTCATGAAGAGTGAAGAAGTCTCGCAAATCTGTGCGGCGGGATCCGTACTACATGCACGAGTCTTTCTTGAGTCTCGGCGACTTTGAGCGTGAAACTGCTAGGGAGTACCTCCAAAACTTCATGGTACAGAATAAGGACCGGGAAATTGTCCTCGTGCCTTATCATCCAAAGTAAGTCAGTTCCGGACAATCCTTTCATACATTTCAATCATTCATTCTCTCTCTATGGGGAATAATTTGAGGTGTCTTTTCCCCGCAGCAACGGGCGCACCGTCCTTATCTTTCTTTACCCGCAAGTCTCCCACGCCGTGTATTTTGACCCTTCCAGAGGCTACGAGAAAAAAGACTACACCCACATAATGAATATTCTAGATGATGCTCTCCAAGGCTTCAGCACTAGAGGTGGCCACATGCAGATCAGGAAACAAAGGAACAAGAAGATGGGTTTCGTGCATAAAACTAACTTCTCCTGCATCCATGTCCCAAAACCAAGCAAGAAGGATGGATTCTACATCGTCCATCTCATGATTCAGTTCAACACGGATCACCAAAAGCTTCGCATGAGAAGCAAAAATAATGATCATATCCACAAGTGGCTAGAATCTCATGGAGAAGCGGATTATAAACTTAGAGATGACTTCTTTCGCATCCAAAGCGACATTGCGACGATCATCATGAAAGAAGTCGTCGATGAGAAGGGGATGTTCCACTATGGCCCTATATCGCGAGCTGACGTCCGAACTCGCATAGGCATGCAACGTCTAGACCTCACGCCGTTCAAGAAGCTAGGGTCCATCCTCGATGATATGGAAGGATGGAACTTCTAGTGATTTATGATGCCGATGATGATGATATATGTCGGTTGAACTTGTATAATTTTTGTAGCGATGAAACTTTGTGATGTCCACGGTCCCTGCCGAACTTGCGTAACGCTACTTCGTTAGTTTGCGTACGATGACCTGCGTACCTCTAGTTAACTAATTTGCGTATTGTATGATGCATCTAGTTGCTAACCCTTTCTTTTTCGGTGTTGCTCTAGTATATTTTGTTGCATATATATGATTGAGCATCCTCTTCATGAACATGGATCTCTAACAGGTACCTAGTTTCTTGATGGCGAGATGGAAGTGCTATGTCGTGTACAAAGGGAAGGTTCCGGGGGTGTACAACGAGTGGCATCAATGTCAGGCGCAAGTGAATGGGTTCTCAGGCACCAGCCTTAAAGCCTTCAAAAGCAGACAAGAAGGAGAAGCTAGTTACTTGAGGTTCACGCTAGCACGAGAGAGGACTCGTAACCGCCACCTCATGTATTGCATAGTTCCGCTCTCACTCATAGTGATAGCTCTTCTCGTGTATACCTTTGTTTAGATGGATGACATTGTAGTTGCAAGTATTCGAGACTTGCATGTATCGCTATTTTCGAGATGATGACAAGATACCACTTTGTGTTGGATGATGATTATGATGAGACTATTTGTATGTATATGCTATGGTTACATTTGTGGTCTCGGAGGCATTTGTATGTGTATCATGATGACATTTGTATGTGCTAAAGATTCTTCTATAAAGCCTGTTCAAATACAAAACAAATATGCCGATTTTTTTTACTAAAATTAGCAATAGCGATTGGAGAAAAGTTAGCAGTAGCGCGGTAGTAGCAGTAGCGCGTACAGGAGAAGCACGCTATAGCTATTAGCAGTAGCGAGCTTCCACTAGGAGCGCTGCTGCTACACTTGTGTAGCAGTAGCGCTTGTGAGCACGCGCTACTGCTACGTGTTAGCTGTAGCGCCTTATTAGTAGCACCGGTACCCGCGCTACTGATACACCTAAAACCCGCGCTACTAGACTTTTCCCTAGTAGTGCAAGGGCCTTGAGGGCTCGAATACATAAGCTCGAAAACACAAGAGTCAGCGGAAGCAACAATATCTGAGTACAGACATAAGTTAGACAAGTTTTCCTTAATTAAGAAGGCTAGCACAAAAGCATCTACGACCGAAAAGGCAAGGCCTCCTGCCTGGGAGCCTCCTAACTACTCCTGGTCATCGTCGGTCTCCACGTAGTAGTAGGCATCGGCGGTGGCATCTGGCTCCTCGGCTCCGACATCTGGTTGCATCAACCGGAAAGAAGAAGAAAGGGGGAAAGGGGGGAACAAAGCAACTGTGAATACTCATCCAAAGTACTCGCAAGCAAGGATCTACACTACATATGCAACATTATCAAAGGAAGATTGTATATGTGGACAGGGCTGCAGAAATGCCAGAATAGAGAGAAGGCCTAGTCCTATCGAAGACTAGCATCTTCTAGAAACCACCATCTTGCAGCAACAGGAGGGAGTAGAGTAACATAAAGTAAAGTAGTAGTAATGTTATCAACCTCGGCCAGAGATCCTTTCTCGACTCCCTGCGAGAAAGCAATCCCAGAGCCATACTATCCAGTTATCATCACAATCAATTCCTCATATCCAAGTCTCATCTCAAGTCTCCAGTTCTAGTTGTATCGATCGAGATACAACTCCAAGTGTCCATTACCGTAGGACATGCTATCGATAGATGTTTTCTTCCCTGCAGGGGTGCACCAACTTACCCACCACGCTCGATTAACTCCAGCCAGACACACTTTCATGGGTCATGCCCGGCCTCGGCCAAACAATACGCCGCAACCCGACCTAGGCTTAATAGAGAGGCTAGCACGCCGGACTAAACCTATGCCCCCAGGCGTCATGGGCCATCTCCCCGGGAACTCCTGCACATTGCGAACGCGGCCGGTGAGCAGACCTAGCTACCTCCTTCATCAAGGCAGGCGCTTACGCAGTACAACCCGGCGCACGCCGCTCAATCGCTGACGTCTATTAAGCTTCGGTTGATGCATACGACACAGAACGCCCATACTATGCCCACGTGATGGTTAGTGCTATCAGGCCAGAGGCCCCTCGGATCAAATATCCAAATTGTTGTGGATTAGGAACACGCAGTAACAAGCAGAGACTCATGAAAGATGTGACCCCATTGCCCCGTCTCGAGGACTTGCGCCAAGGGCTAGGAATGCCCGGCCACGCCTCGTAATTATATCGCGGGCACCCTCCAGGTCAACCCGTCCCCACATCACTCGCAATTAAGCTCGCGCGGGTACCACGCAGGGTCGACCCGTCTTTCCAAGTAATAGGGGTAAAGTCCAAGTATCCGTGTGTCCAAACATCAAGGGGAAAACCCGAGGAATCACCCCCGGTGAATTCCACTCGATGTAATCATCAAGGTGAACGTAAGAGGATCCACCCTCGAGGTTCACACTTGAGGGGTTGCACTACAGAGCCGTATCGGAAGTGGTTAAGGAGGAAATCACCCTCGATGACCATGACCGAATAGCTACACTACAGGTTAACAACAGAAGTGCTGAAGAGGTCTCACCCTCGGCACTCGATAGTAACCCAGTAGTGTCGAGCAACTAAGGGGAAAGTGATGTGCGGTGTCGGGGCCTGGTCTTCGATCCCGTTGATCGGGTCTTCAATGATGAAGCAGGGGCAATAGGGACAAGGTGGGGGTCACTGATGTATCACTAACCAACCTATACTAAGCAGTTTAGGATAAGCATGTAAGATACAACAGCAGATACAAAAGCAGGTTATGCATCAGAATAGGAGCAAACAATAACAGTAGCAAAATCTAATGCAAGCATGAGAGAATGGAACGGGCGATATCGAGATGATCAAAGGGGGGGGGGGCTTTCTTGGTTGCTTTGGCAAGAAGGGGCCGTCGTCGACGTAGTCGATCACAGGGGCGGCATCGGTCTCGGGGTCTACCGGAGAGAAGAGGGGGAAGAAACAGTAAATATAAAGCAAGCATAGCATCACAAAGCATAACATGGCAATAAGTTGTGCTGGGTGTGACCTAACATAAGCCTACACGATATAGGAGAAGGGGAAAATCAACCGGGAATGTTTTCCCGGTTTCGGACCTGTGTCAGACAGATGACCGGAGGGGGAATGTCCCATGTTCAGCATGCTAGGGGCATGTGACAGATGAACGGGCCGCGTATTCGGATTTGTTGGATTTTTCTGAGCAACTTTCATATAGAAAACATTTTCATCGGAGTTACGGTTTATTTTCTATGGATTTTCAAAGGTTAAACCATTTTCTGGAATTAATTATTTTAATAGAAAGGAAAAAATGATGTCAGCATGACGTACGTGTGATGTCAGCAGTCAACAGTCCAGTTGACAGGTCAAAACTGACATGGGGGACACACCTGTCATAGACAGTGGGTTAAACAGAGTTCAAACTAATCTAAATTAAGTTAGAAAACTTCTGGGCCTACCTGTCAGTGTCTAATTAACTAAACTAATTAGTTTTAATTATTAAAATGTTTTAGAGAGAGGATTAAGCGGTGGGGCCCGCACGTCAGTGGCTGGGGCCTGCCCAGTCAGCACAGTTGACCAGGTCAACTGGTCAATAGGGGGATAGGGGCCCCACTGGCAGTGACCTAGGGGGTGGCCCCAGGTGTGCCAGCTCAGCGCGGCCGGCGACGCCAAATGCGGCGGCGCGTACAGGGGGGATTGGAATTCTGCTATAGGGCACGGGGGAGGTCGCGGTTAGGGGCGTTCGAACGAGTGCACGAAGGCGCGTCGACTGGGGGCGGTGGCGTCACCGGAGTTCGCTGGAATCGGCGCCGGCGTCGAGGCCAGCGGCGGAGCGGCTTTGTCCGAAGGAGGAAACGACGAGGCAGCGTGCTGTTGAGCAAAAGAGGAGGCTGGGGAGGATCTACGTGGTGCGAAGAGTCGAATGGGCACGAGCCCGTGACCAAATGGTCACCGGAGACGCGTCGGCGACAAGTTACGGGGTCGCGCGTACGGGACCTCGACGAAAACTACGCTAGGAGGCACAGGGAGGGAAGCAAGTGGCACGGGCGGCTTCAGCGAGCGGCCCTGAGCACGCTCGTGTGCTCGGGTGAGCATGACGATGCCCACGGCGACGGCGGCGAGCTATGCGGTGGAGCTGCGTTCGGGCGGCGATGGCAGCGGCGGCTACGTTGGTGGATCCGTGCGGGGGAGCAAGGGGAGAGACGCGGTGGCTCACCGAGAGCCGTAGGGAAGTGGCAGCGTGCTCGGGGAGGCTCATCGGAGGCGTACGGCGGCGGCGATCGACGACGGCCGGGGTCGGAGAGGAGCTCGATCCCGAGGCTGTGGTGGCGCCGGGCTCGATCCAGAGGGCGGAGAGGAAGTAGAGGAAGTCGGTGGAGCAGTCGGGCTCGTCGGAGAGGCACTCGGGGCTCGGTGGCCGTGAAGATGACGAAGGCGCGGCGGCGATGGCGGTCGGTTGAGGAGGGGAGGGGATCTGGAGAGCGAGGGAGAGAGCGACGAGGGAGAGAGGGGGCAAGTGGGCGAGTGGGGAGGGAGCCCGAGGCGTCGGGGCTGCCCTTATCCTCCCTGCGACGCCTGTAGCGGCGTGGCCGGCGAGGTGGTTCGACGGCGACGTGCGCGCGCAGTCGCTCGCACAGTGGAGGAGGGGGAAGACGACAGGGGGGAGTGGGCCGACCTAGCATGGGCCAGTTGGCTCGGGTGGGCCGAAGCCCACTGGGAGGCCAGGGGCTCTGGCCCTTTTCCCCTTTTTCTTTTTCCAGCAGCTTTTGCCTTTTCTTTTTAGCCAATAATGACTTTGCAAAATTATGCCACTGGCCTAAACAATTTCAAGGAATTAAAGTGCAGTGCCACAAAAAGGGTGGGATGCTTTTGGAATATTTGCCAATTTTATAAATTAAAAAGGCATCTAATTTATTGCTTAGGTCACTGTTTTAAGTAGCTTAGGCCACTTAAACCCTTTGCAAAAATGTTGGTTCACCACCAATATTAGTTGTGGAATATTTAGCACATGATGAACAATTTTGTTTTCATGTTTGAGCATTTTTGAAATTCACTCAGAATTTGAAATTGAATTCAACTGGAATAATGAAAGAGATAGAAGACAATGATGACCAAACACTTGTTTAGCAAAAAGATTAGCTTAACCCCAAGGGTTACTATAGCATGACACTGGGGTGTTACAAATCTCCTCCACTACAAGAAATCTCGTCCCAAGATTTAAGTGGGGAAGTAAAGAGTAACTTCGGGAGAACTAACCCTTATAGGGTTAATTATGTGGTGAACAATTCAGGGGATGAGGCAGGAGTATCTCTCGAGTTGAAACTTAATAAAACATCGAGTGCAATGTATGAAGGTACAATAGGAAGTTTCAACCGAATGAACAATGATTGGTACTTGAACAGAGTGTGGGAAAGGGGGGGTTCAGAGCATAGGGAATATATCATCTCTTGGAAGATGGCTCATGACAACACACAAAGCCAAGAGCAAATGATACTTCGGAATAAAGGATATACATGAGAGTCAGGTTCCGATCTGGGACCTATGGGTTATGGGCCCACCATGTGGGTTAAAAGTAGAAAGGGCGCTAGCAATTTGCACGGTCTTGATAGCAAGGCATGTCAGAGGGTAGCATGTCAGTTATGTCGGCAACAACGTCGGTACCAAGGGCGAGGGACGAAGAGAACCATTTTCCTGCTCGTTGAATGAGGCGGGCTGTTAGGCAAAGTTCTCGTCCATCGGTGGCTACCGGTATGTTATCAACAATAGTAACAGGGTCTTACTGATAGAGTGATACAATGAGGTGTTTACATAAGCAGGGAAATATTACTGCTTATGTAATATAGATCACAATGAGGTTTAAACAAACCAATGGAAAGGAAAATGTAATTGTCAGATTAAACAGACAATGGAAAGGAAATGTGTTTAAACACATATTTCAGGTGTATATCCTTCCCAAGGACAAGCAGAGCATGATATCCATGACATGATAGAAGTATAAAACACTTTAGATAAGGGGGAAGAAATTCATGACATTACCCATACAACGGTGTTTGGATAATTGATAAAGAAAATTTAGTATCGTGCTTCAAATGTTCTTATTGGAGATCGGATTACCACAGAAATGCTTCGAGATAGCATTCACGTGGTTTCAAGCAAAGGTCAGACTTTGGATACACCAAGGATCCATCGGAAACAACTTAGAAAATAAGTCATACAATTTTAGCAGGGAAAAGATGAGGGTTTGGCCGATGGGCTCAATAGCAAACCATCGACATGTCCAAAAAGGATGTATTCCCAAAATTAATATGATCAAGTTTGTGGTGGGGGGAAGACAAGAATGTTGTTGATGCTGACACAAGTCATCGAGAGGCAAGGATGGTATTTCTAGCCATGAATTCAATTGACATCTCTAAAGAAGCCAAAGTGTTGACGGTGATCAAGACAAATTTTGCCGAGAGACTCTATGAAGATGCCCTCGAGCAGAAAAGGGAGGATGAAGTGAAAGGCTATGAGAACCACGGATTCGACACAAGCTCAAAGTCAAGCTTGTTGTTCGAGGTGAAATGATAAGATGAGGAAGATCGACGTAAGCTTAGCTCATCGTCGGAAGTTGCTCCGGGCATAAGGACCAGGTAGCACAATTAAAGAGTTGTCATGATAAAATATAGCCGTTTAGGCTAGGAATGATGTGATGGGGTATAAAGCTTCCCGGTATCAAGTACTAGGTGTAATGCCAGAAGGTAAATCGGAGTAGAGGTTGGACGGGGGAATGATTTGCAGAGGATAAGTATTTTAACTTATCCAGTAAATGGAATCAAGGAGGAAATATGGTCGGAATCACGATAGCAAGGATCAATTCATGGATACAAGATGAGCTTGTACCAAAGAAATAATTATTTTTACGAGCAGCTTCCATGATAAGTTCTACATCGGGTCCATGGGCATGAACACAAAGGTTCAAGGTCGACTCCCACTTCTTCAATGCATAACCTTTCATTCACTCCTCGTTCTCGAAGAAATTTTAGTGTAGAAGATTTATCTGGCGAAGTACCAGAAGAGTAAGACTCACATCTCTTTTGAGTTCACACGGATTAGGGAAGGCATATGATCAACCCGTAGGGGTATCTTAGGAACACCTACCACTAACTTCCAGAGCATATAACATCAGCTCAATAGCAGAGCATGGTTGATAATAAGCAGAGGATACAATTTATCGAAGGCAATATGTATCAGGGGAAGAGTGCACGATATTCTGAATATGAAAGACTTTGCTGGATAACAATCCAACAAAGGATTCAGCGGTCCTCAATGGATCTGATGTGAGTATCAGTACTCAATCAGAAGAGGGAAAGAATGCAAAGGAAACAGATTATAGAAACAACTGAATAATTCGACGTTCAAGTTGAAGGGAACTAGGTGGACAATCATTACAACATGATTGGCCGAGATCCAACTCATGTCTAGAATGACGTATGAGCAGGAAGGTCAAATTTCAGGGTTCGACTGATGATTGCGAGCAATCGCAACATAAAGAATCAATAGGCTCAGGATGACAAGGACAAAGGATGTTAATGAATATTGCTAGACATATGGATTTAACCATAATGCAGGCAGGCAAGACTTTCGGGAGAACTAGGCTGCAGAGGATCTTTGGGAGATTGAAATGCATTCGAAGATTTTTGTGAGACACAATATCAACTGGGGATGAACGAATCTCCGATAAGTGTGAGGAACTTTTCGTAGGGTTATTCAGGCGAAAAAGGGTTACAAGGCAGTCAGAAAAAGGATTCTAGAAAGTCGAAGAATACTTTCGGGTATCTTGTAACAACAAGAACGACTAGGTATGGAAGTAAGAATGGCGAGGGTACACGTTTATCCATAAGGATTCAATGGTGTTAAGGTATTGCAAAAAGAAATGAACACAAGCTGTCGGGAGTAGATCAGAGAGTATCTTCGAATTCTTCTGGTGAAGCAGGCAACCATCTGGAATGAAGGGGCTCTCCGGGGAAAGTCGTTACGAGAACCTAATGTAGTTAGTAAATTCATTTAACCCTGAATAGAAGAGAGAACAGAGTCCGAGAGTATAGACGAGGAGTAAAAGATCCTAATACCACCCATATGGCAACGTGGGCCCATAAGCCACACAGCCATGTTAGTAAAAGTTTTGTAGTGACTAGACTCAACTTCGGCCAAGGAGTTGGAAAGGGGGGCTACCTACAGGCAGTCGGCTCTGATACCAACTTGTGACGCCCTCGATTCAATCATACACTAATCATACACGCAAATGTGTACGATCAAGATCAAGGACTCACGGGAAGATATCACAACACAACTCTAGACACAAATTAAAATAATACAAGCTTTATATTACAAGCCAGGGGCCTCGAGGGCTCGAATACATAAGCTTGAAAACACAAGAGTTAGCGAAAGCAACAATATCTGAGTACAGACATAAGTTAGACAAGTTTGCCTTAAGAAGGCTAGCACAAAAGCATCTACGGTCGAAAAGGCAAGGCCTCCTGCCTGGGAGACTCCTAACTACTCCTGGTCATCGTTGGTCTCCACGTAGTAGTAGGCATCGGCGGTGGCATCTGGCTCCTGGGCTCCGACATCTGGTTGCATCAACCGGAAAGAAGAAGAAATGGGGAAAGGGGGGAACAAAGCAACCGTGAGTGCTCATCCAAAGTACTCGCAAACAAGGATCTACACTACATATGCAACATTATCAAAGGAAGGATGTATATGCGGACTGGGATGCAGAAATGCCAGAATAGAGAGAAGGCCTAGTCCTATCAAAGACTAGCATCTTCTGGAAACCACCATCTTGCAGCAACAGGAGAGAGTAGAGTAACATAAAGTAAAGTAGTAGTAATTTTATCAACCTCGGCTAGAGATCCTTTCTCGACTCCCTGCGAGAAAGCAATCCCAGAGCCATACTATCTAGTTATCATCACAATCCATTCCTCATATCCAAGTCTCATCTCAAGTCTCCAGTTCTAGTTGTATCGATCGGGATACAACTCCAAGTGTCCGTTACTGTAGGACAGGCTATCAGTAGATGTTTTCTTCCCTGCAGGGGTGCACCAACTTACCCACCACGCTCGATTAACTCCGGCCGAACACACTTTCCTGGGTCATGCCCAGCGTCGGCCAAACAATATGCCGCAACCCGACCTAGGCTTAATAGAGAGGCTAGCACGCCGGACTAAACCTATGCCCCCAGGGGTCATGGGCCATCTCCCCGGGAACTCCTGCATGTTGCGAACGCGGCCGGTGAGCAGACCTAGCTACCTCCTTCAACAAGGCAGGCGCTTACGCAGTCCAACCCGGCGCACGCCGCTCAGTCGCTGACGTCTATTAAGCTTCGGTTGATGCATACGACGCAGAACGCCCATACTATGCCCACGTGATGGTTAGTGCTATCAGGCCAGAGGCCCCTCGGATCAAATATCCAAATCGTAGTGGATTAGGAACGCGCGGTAACAAGCAGAGACTCATGAAAGATGTGACCAAGTTGCCCCGTCTCGAGGACTTGCGGCAAGGGCTGGGAAAGCCCGGCCACGCCTCGTAATTATCTCGCGGGCACCCTCCAGGTCAACTCGTCTCCACATCACTCGCAATTAAGCTCACGCGGGTACCCCTCAGGGTCGACCCGTCTTTCCAAGTAACAGGGGTAAAGTCCAAGTATCCGTGTGTCCAAACATCAAGGGGAAAACCCGAGGAATCACCCCCGGTGAATTCCACTCGATGTAATCATCAAGGTGAACGTAAGAGGATCCACCTTCGAGGTTCACACTTGAGGGGTTGCACTACAGAGCCGTATCGGAAGTGGTTAAGGAGGAAATCACCCTCGATGACCACGACCGAATAGCTACACTACAGGTTAACAACAGAAGTGCTGAAGAGGTCTCACCCTCGGCACTCGATAGTAACCCAGTAGTGTCGAGCAACTAAGGGGAAAGTGATGTGCGGTGTCGGGGCCTGGTCTTCGATCCCGTTCATCGGGTCTTCGATGATGAAGCAGGGGCAACAGGGACAAGGTGGGGGTCACTGATGTATCACTAACCAACGTATACTAAGCAGTTTAGGATAAGCATGTAAGATACAACAGCAGATACAAAAGCAGGTTATGCATCAGAATAGGAGCAAACAATAACAGTAGCAAAATCTAATGCAAGCATGAGAGAATGGAACGGGCGATATCAGGATGATCAAAGGGGGGGGGCTTGCCTGGTTGCTTTGGCAAGAAGGGGTCGTCGTCGACGTAGTCAATCACAGGGGCGGCATCGGTCTCGGGGTCTACCGGAGAGAAGAGGGGGAAGAAATAGTAAATATAAAGCAAGCATAGCATCACAAAGCATAACATGGCAATAAGCTGTGTCGGTTGTGATCTAACATAAGGTTACACGATATAGGAGAAGGGGAAAATCAATCGGGAATGTTTTCCTGGTTCCGGACCTGTGTCAGACAGATGACCGGAGGGGGAATGTCCCATGTTTAGCATGCTAGGGGCATGTGACAGATGAACGGACCGCGTATTCGGATTCGTTGGATTTTTTGAGCAACTTTCATATAGAAAACATTTTCATCGGAGTTACGGTTTATTTTCTATGGATTTTCAAAGGTTAAACCATTTTCTAGAATTAATTATTTTAACAGAAAGGAAAAAATGACGTCAGCATGACATACGTGTGACGTCAGCAGTCAACAATCCAGTTGACTGGTCAAAACTGACATGGGGGACCCACCTGTCATAGACAGTGGGTTAAACAGAGTTCAAACTAATCTAAATTTAGTTAGTAAAACTTCTGGCCCCACCTGTCAGTGTCTAATTAACTAAACTAATTAGTTTTAATTATTAAAATGTTTTAGAGAGAGGATTAAGCGGTGGGGCCTGCACGTCAGTGGCTGGGCCCTGCCCAGTCAGCATAGTTGACCAGGTCAACTGGTCAACAGGGGGCCAGGGGCCCCACTGGCAATGACCCAGGGGGTGGCCCCAGGTGTGCCAGCTCAGCGCGGCCGGCGGCTCAACGCCGGCGATGCCAAATGTGACGGCGCGTACAGGGGGGGATCGGGATTCTGCTATTGGGCACGGGGGAGGTCGCGGTTAGGGGCGTTCAAACGAGCGCACGAAGGCGCGTCGACTGGGGGCGGTGGCGTCGCCGGAGTTGGCTGGAATCGGCGCCGGTGTCTAGGCCAGCGGCGGAGCGGCTTCGACCAAAGGAGGAAACGGCGAGGCAGCACGCTATTGAGCAAAAGAGGGGGCTGGGGAGGATCTACGTGGTGCGGCGAGTCCAATGGGCACGAGCCCGTGACCAAACGGTCACCGGAGACGCGTTGGCGACGAGCTACGGGGGCCGTGCATATGGGACCTCGACGGAAACTACGCTAGAAGGCACGGGGAGGGAAGCAAGTGGCACGGGCGGCTTCAGCGAGCGACCCTGAGCACTCTCGTGTGCTCGGGTGAGCATGACGATGCCCACAGCAACGGCGGCGAGCTATGCGGCGGAGCTGCGTTCGGGCGGTGATGGCAGCGGCGGCTACGTTGGTGGATCCGTGCGGGGGAGCGAGGGAAAAGACGCGGTGGCTCACCGGGAGCCGTAGTGAAGTGGCAGCGTGCTCGGGGAAGCTCATCGGAGGCGTACGGCGGCGGCGATCGACGACGGCCGGGGTCAGGGAGGAGCTCGATCCCGAGGTTGTGGTGGCGCCGGGCTCAATCCAGAGGGCGGAGAGGAAGTAGAGGAAGTCGGTGGAGCAGTCGGGCTCGTCGGAGAGGCACTCGGGGCTCGGTGGCCGCGAAGATGACGAAGGCGCGGCGGCGATGGCGCTCGGTTGAGGTGGGGAGGGGATCTGGAGAGCGAGGGAGAGAGCGACGAGGGAGAGAGGGGCAAGTGGGCGAGTGGGGAGGGAGCCCGAGGCGTCGGGGCTGCCCTTATCCTCCCCGCGGCGCCTGTAGCGGCGTGGCCGGCGAGGTGGTTCGGTGGCGACGTGCGCGCGCGGTCGCTCGCACAGTGGAGAAGGTGGAAGACGACGGGGGGGAGTGGGCCGGCCTAGCATGGGCCAGTTGGCTCGGGTGGGCCGAAGCCCACTGAGAGGCCAGGGGCTCTGGCCCTTTTCCCCTTTTTCTTTTTCCAGCAGCTTTTGCCTTTTCTTTTTAGCCAATAATGACTTTGCAAAATCATGCTACTGGCCTAAACAATTTCAAAGAATTAAAGTGCACTGCCACAAAAAGGGTGGGAGGCTTTTGGAATATTTGCCAATTTTATAAATTAAAAAGGGCATCTAATTTATTGCTTAGGTCACTGTTTTAAGTAGCTTAGGCCACTTAAACCCTTTGCAAAAATGTTGGTTCACCACCAATATTAGTTGTGGAATATTTGGCACATGATGAACAATTTTGTTTTCATGTTTGAGCATTTTTGAAATTCACTCAGAATTTAAAATTGAATTCAACTGGAATAATGAAAGATATAGAGGACAATGATGACCAAACACTTGTTTAGCAAAAAGATTAGCTTAACCCCAAGGGTTACTGTAGCATGACACTGGGGGTGTTACAGGGAAGGTCAAGCTCTGGCTGAGGATCTATATGAAAACACAATTCAGATTGCAACGGACTGCAAGAGGGTGGTAGATGATGTCCAGAAGAACTCGGCAGCTGGGTATGGAGTTGTAGTGCATGAGATAATTCTTCGTGCAAACTCTTTTATTTCATGTAAAGTTGTTCATGAGTTTAGGAGCTCGAACTTTGAGGTTCACAATCTCGCTAAATATGCTTTGTCTTTAGGATTTGGCCGTCATGTGTGGCTGGAGATCTTGATTTTCTACCTGTAAACATTATGGACCATGAATAAAGCATGTGAGGTTGTCTAAAAAAAACTAGTTTCATTCAATTTCTATCAGTATTTTTCTTTTTCCCCATTTTTTCGTTTTTATGAACTTTGTTCCAATTTAAATATTTTAAGAAAAATCACAAAAAATTTCATATTTGCAAACTTTTTTTCAATTTCTTGAACATTTTACAAATCCGTTAGAATGTTTTTCAAATTCATGTTTTTTCCCAAATTATGTGAACAGTTTTTTAATTTCGTGAACTTTTAAAAAAATTGTTAACTGTTTTCAAATCCATAATCTTTTTTTGAGTTCATGATTTTTAATTCATTTTTTTATTTAGCGATATTTTTCATATTAATTAACTTTCTTTGAATTGAAGACTTTTTTTTCAATCGGGATCCGCCGCGTCGAGAACCGTTAGATTTTGCCACATCTAGTGGCCCAGTCTCGTCCTGACAATTGCAACAAAGTTCGTGTTACAGAACCTTTTGCAACAGAGCTCATGTTGCAAAAAGATTTGCAATACAGATTGTGTTACATGTTCTTTTCGTCTTCGCCTTTTTGCAAGATAGACGATGTTGCGGATATTATTTTTTTGCAATGAAATATATCACAGAAGCTGCACGGTCGGTCGCTGTTGTTGCTGTAGATGTTTTGCAGCAAGAGTCTTGTTGCAAACCTTCGTCCCATCAAAAGCATTGTTGCAAAAACCATCTTGTGTGGATAAGTATGGGATAAGACGTGCATGGGCCACAACCACGTGCCATTCGTGGAAACAGCGGACAAAACCTATGAGACCGAGTGGATGAAGGAAATCATTGTGTTTTCTCTACTCCTAGAGTGGGAGTTGGTAGCTTCCTGTCACTGGTTTTTTTTGCCTCATCACTTACCACCCCCTCCCACTGAAAAACCAAATTCCATTAAATTGATGAGATCTTGTTTCGTTCTTCCTTTGGCAGGTGCCAATTCAATTCAATCACGTAAATAATAGGTAATTAAGAATTCAGAGATCGCACCATATATGTAAGATCGCCTTTACAAAAGACAGACATAAGATTTTTCTCAATAATGTTTCCAAACAAAATCAGATATTTCTCATTTACAAATCACTAATCTCACACACTATACCATTTATTATTATCATTATCTCTACTATTAATTTACAACCACAACTATCGTAATACAACAAAATAATAATAAAAAATCTTCTTACGAAATCACATATATCTCTATTATTAAAGGGGAGTAATTCGTAGGCCGCATCCGCGCACCCCTGCGAAGGGACTCTGTGTGAGACCCCATGGAGGATGTCGTGGCTGGACCTGATGCCGGTGTGATGCTCAAGTATGCCAGGGTGTGTGGAGAATGGCCGTGGCGGCAGGCGGGTCCTCGGACCGCCATGTACATGTGTTTGTGGACGCGATCATATTGTATTTCTTATCAGTCATTTAGAGAGCCAGACAGGTTAATTCTCAAATCAAGTGTGTCCATTCAAATGTCAAGAAATTCGTTAAGGAAATCTGTCCTACAATACTCGGTAGGCCTTGTAGAAATGAATCCACTTCAAAAGCGTCTTTACCAACAAGGTTCAATTGAACAATACAAGATGCGCGTCAAATGTGTAATATCTCTTATATAGTCGTCGTTCGTATCAGCCATTCATGCGAAAATAATTTAGAAATCAAACGCTAAATCAATTTCAAAATCAAACCATTAATGCAGTTAATTAGCTAAACAGTTAATTACATATTCAATTAATTAGGTCCATTTAAATAGAATTTTTTGGCCCGAATCAATTTGAAAACCGAGTCATTAATGCAATCAATTAATCGGACAGACGGTTAATTATGCCTACAGATAATTAGAAGTAGGGATTTTTTTTCCAATTTAGCAGATAATTAATTGATTTGGTAGGCAGTTAAGTAGGCATGCAGAGCACTAGGTAGGTCGCGCCGAATTATTTTGAAAGCGCTCGCGGACAAGGATGGTCAGCTGGCTCTCAACGACATGGCTGAGAACCATTTGCCAATATGGACAACAGCCACCATGCGCTCGCGACATTAGCGACCAAGCGTTCATCAAGATGGATGACGATCATGCTCTGCAAGATGTCCACACGCTGACGGTTGCAGATGAGCAGTGGCGAATCCAGAACCAAATTGAAGGGTGGACTCAAAGTTAACGGAGAAAAAAAAAATGAAATGTTCCTTTGAAGAAAAACAACATCATCTCGTAATTCTTTTGTCCAAATGAGCTGAGAATTTCCAAGAATACTACTCGAGGCATCTAGTATTGACTGTAATTGTTTTGGGATTTTTGAAAAATATTATATTTTGAGGTAAATTTTGAATCTGTATAGCTAAAAAAGGGTTTATGCTCATATTTTTTTCTCTTCATTTCTATAAATCTGCAAATAGTTTGCATAGGTACATAGGACACCTAAATTAGTTAACATAACATGAACTAGCAAGTAGGAACCACAAATGTACAAAATTACCCAGCCGTCCAACCATGAGCACTACCAGCAGCCACGCCTCAACAGCTCAACGCCTTGAATCCTTCAGCGTGAACCTTTTTTTTTTTGAGACAAACTCCGAAGCTTTTTATTCCGACGTCACAATGTTTACAGGGACGAAAAAGAGACCGTTCGGCTGTCCCAACCAAACATGTCGGCCAGCCGGAAGGGATAAAGTATGCTTCGCGAGCTTGTGAGCCTCGATATTCGAGCTTCTAAATTCGTGAGAAATATTACAGACTTGGAAAGAAAGTATATGCTCTAATATTTCATGTATGATCGCGCCATACTCTGTCGGGTTCTTCTCCTGGATATCTTGTACCACCACCTTCGCATCCGAGGCCACCTGGATGTTTGCCACGTTCAAATCATCAGCTAGGGCTAGAGCCTCCCTGATCGCCATGCAGTCGAGAATCGCCGGTTCAGCTATACCTCTGAAGACCACTGCCGAGGCTCCCAAGAAATTACCGTCTGAATCTCTAGAAATCGCTGCTACAGCTCCATGTCCTCTTCCTCTCCCCACTGAAGCATCAACATTAAACTTTGCCAGCCCTCCAGATGGAGCGATCCACCCTGATCGTCTTGGCGCTGGTCTCGAACTCTGCGACGTTTTGACGGACTGCAGTGCATTGAGTTCATTCACGTATGAGTTTACAAATGCTTGAACAGAGGACGGGCTTTGATAGATATGCTCATAAATTGCCTTGCGGTGTGCTCCCCACAGTGCCCAAAGAGTGACCACAAAGTTTGTGAACTCATCATGAGATAACGCCTCTTGCATGGAGAAAAGCCACCTCTTCGGGTCCGGTTCCTCGTTTCTATTAAGCACATCAAGTATGTGTTCAGAAGACAATGCTCATGTGCTTCGAGAGACAGTGCAGTTTAACAGCGCGTGTCTCCAAGTGTCTTCGGCTCCGCATAGGCAGCACGCGGCCGAATCCGCCATGTTTCGGTGATGCAAAAGTGCAGCCGTTGGAGTGGTACGCCTCGCAAGTCTCCACAGGAAGACTTTGAGCTTCGATGGTACCTTGATTCCCCAAAGTTTTGTCCAACCATCGCCATCTGCATGTGTGTGAGACGACCCATCTTGTTCATATAACCAAGCTTCAGGACTTAATTTCTTCTGCTGAATCATCCTATAGGCGGTTCTCATCGAGAATATCCCCCTCCTATCTTCGCTCCATGCCCAAAAGTCGTCAATCTGTCTTGTGCAAAGAGGGATCTGCAGAATTGCCTCCGCATCAATTGGTATAAAGGTTGACCGAACTAGTTGTTCATTCCACAAGGAGGTAGTGTGGTTGATAAGTTCTGAAACTCTCTGTGGCGGATGCTGGGTAAGAGATGTGATCGGTCTCTTTATAAGTGAGCGAGGTAGCCAATTGTCAGACCATATGTCGGTAGTTTCTCCATTGCCAATTCTCCTTACTAGTCCTTGCACCATAATGTCTCTCCCGTCAAGAATAGCCCGCCAGATCTGTGATGGATGGTGGCCCAACTCTGCTTCCAACAAAGATACATCCGGGAAATAAACACTCTTGAGTATGCGTGCGCTCAAGGAGGTAGGGTATTGGAGCAGAAGCCATGCCTGTTTGGACAGTAGGGCCAAGTTAAAAATTTCCAAGTCCCTAAAACCAAGGCCACCGAGATGTTTAGGCTTAATCATCTCGTCCCAGGATACCCAGCTTGGCTTACGCTTCCCTTGCTTACTCCCCCACCAAAACTGCCTGATCAAGGAAGTGATACTCTCGCATAAACCCCTTGGCAGGCGGAAGCATGACATAGAAAACACCGGTATGGACTGTGCGACTGACTTGATAAGTACTTCCTTTCCCGCAGCCGACAAATTTTTTTCCATCCAACCTCTGATCTTTTCCCATACTCGGCCTCCCAAGTATCTGAAAGTGCCATTCTTTGAGTGCCCCACATCCGTAGGCATACCCAAATACCTGTCGCTGAGGGATTCATTCTGGACATTCAAAGTGGTTTTGATGCTTTCTCTCATACCCTGCAGGAAGCCTCTACTGAAAAGATAGATGATTTCTCGTGATTTATGCGCTGTCCTGAAGCCAAACAGTATTGCTCCAACAGGTTTGATACTGCAACAGCCCCTTTAACACTCGATTTAAACATCAGCAGGCTATCATCAGCGAAAAGGAGATGGTTCACGACGGGCGACGTGGGAGCCACCTTGATTCCTTCTAACTGAGACGACGAAGAACTGGATTTCAGTAGGCACGAAAGGCCCTCTGCTGCGATTAAAAAGAGGTATGGGGATATCGGATCTCCCTGCCGAATTCCTCTAGATGGATAAAAAGTGTCAAGTCTCTCACCATTAAAAAGTACTAAGAACGATACTGACCGCACCATGTTCATGATGATTTGTACCCATGCTGGAGCGAAACCCAGCTTGATCATTATCGCCTGCAAGTAGTCTCACTCTAGTATGTCGTATGCTTTCATCATATCTAGCTTTAGGGCACAAAAACTATTAACTTTGGCTTTACTGCGCTTCATAAAGTGGAGACACTCATAAGCACTGATGATGTTATCTGTAATATGTCTCCCTGGCACAAAGGCCGACTGCTCCTCTGAAATAATCTCTGGGAGAACCTGCTTCAGTCTATTTGCAATCACCTTGGACGCGATCTTGTATAATACATTGCATAGACTAATCGGCCGGAATTGAGTTAGCAAAGATGGATTCATTACCTTAGGGATGAGAACCAAAACAGTATCATTAATACTTTCTGCACTCTCCTCTCCCCGAATTATCCTTAGCACAACCTCCGTCACCTCAGCGCCACAGAGCTCCCAATGATGTTGATAGAAATGAGCTGGAAAGCCATCGGGGCCGGGCGCTTTGGTTGGAAACATCTGAAAGAGGGCTGTCTTAACTTCTTCCTCCCTGTACGGTGCACCGAGAAGATTGTTCATCTCTGTTGTTACCTTAGTTGGTACACAATTTAGAACCGTTTCCATGTTGCTTACTCCCTCCGAAGTATATAGAGATTTATAGAAATCGTGCACCATTGCTTTGAGTTCCTCCGGGTCATCAGTCAGAGTCCCCAAAGAGTTTTGTAGAGCCTTAATCATATTTTTCTTCCTCCTAATGCTTGCTCTCAAGTGAAAAAACTTCGTGTTCCTGTCACCCGCCGAGAGCCACTCAACCCTGGACCGCTGCCTCCATAAGATTTCTTCCCTATGATAAAGCTCTACTAGATTTTCATTGATCTTCAGCTCAGCATGAGTAGGCGCAGTTCTGCTTGGGTCCGACCGAAGTTTCTCCAGCTCCCCTTTTAGATTTTTAATTTCTTTCCGCACATTACCGAACGTCTCATTATTCCAGCGCCCCAAATCAAGTGATATCGCCTGAAGCTTAGCTCGTAAGCCGTCTGCTCCATTACTAACTCCGCCTCCCATCCATGCAGATGTAATTGTATCGCTCCAGGTTTCATGCCCTTCCCACATGACTTCATACCTGAAGGGTTTCTGCTTCCAACTGCTTTGCTGAACTCTGTTTAGGCTCATTAAAATTGGACAATGATCAGAAGTTACCGCCGTCAAGTGTGTCAAATCTGCTAATGGAAACCTTGCTCGCCAATCACCATTGACCAGCGCACGATCCAGTCGGACCCTAGTGTAGGATCCTCCCCTCACCTTCTTTTCAAAAGTCCAAAAACGGCCATTATAGCCGATGTCCAGCAACATGCACACATCTACTGCCTCCCGAAAACTCTGTATCTGTGCATTGCTCCGTTGTCCCGCTCCCTCATGCTCCTCGGGACGCAAAACTTCATTGAAATCATCAAGGCAAAGCCAAGGGAGGTTGCATGAAGAGCTAATGTTTTTCAGGGTGTCCCATGTTTTATAGCGTAGGTGGGTTTGTGCTTCGCCATACACTACCGTGGCTCTCCAGGGATCGAGCCCATCCTCCTCAATAGAGCAATCTATATGGTAATCCGAATAACCAAGAATCTCAACTTTTATTTCATTGTTTCAAAAAATACCAATTCCTCCGCTTCTACCACGACTGTCAATTGCAAAACTATTGTCATAACCAAATGTACCAGCTAGCAATTCTACCCTCGAGCCTTCTATCTGAGTTTCGACAATACATAAGAGGGTAGGGGTAAATTTTTTTGCAAACTCGCGAACCTCTCGAACTGTCGTGGCTTTACCCACGCCCCGACAGTTCCAGCATAAAACACTCATTGGACCCGGCGGTGCTCCTCAAAGGAGCCCGCCAAATTCTTCACAGTTGATGCTGACAATTCTGAGTCTTCTCCCGCCTTCTTGGTTCTCTTCAAGTCCCTGTGCGGTGGGGGGCTGGCTGCAGTTATACCCGCAGGCACAATCGCAAGTGAGTTAGCATCTGCAGGTGCCGTTTCTGGATTCTGGTGAGACATGGGGTGTTTGGCTCCTAGCTCGGCTCCCACGTTCCTCTTCCTGCTCCAGTCCTCCATCTCTACGTCGCTAGCCGCCTTGCTTGGGTCATAATCCTGGGCTGATCCGTACACCTGTCTCTCTGTCATGATATCTCTTCCCTCCTCAGAACGGCCACTTGAGCGCTCCCCAGCACGGCCACCTCTGCGGCCACCGCGCTGGCTACGGCCTTCCCCCGGACCCCTTCCATTGCGCATGACCCAGTTAGCTCGGAGATCCTTGAACACAAGGGCTGACGGAGGGTGAACACCATTGCCGTGTTCCTTAAGAATAGTATTAGAAAAAAAATCATTTTTTAAAGGGTAGGCTAGAGCCCTATGAAGCCCACCCACTGGACTTGCCACTGCGGACGAGGAGTCGAAATCCAGGGCCGAAAACATGGTAACGTGACATGATGCGTGACATGAGCCGGCCGTCCGGCCACCGCCTGCGCGAGTAATGCTCCGTGCGCATCGTCGAAAACAAGGAATCGCCGAGGAAGCATCTGCGGTTCTGCACTCCTGCCAGCTGCTACCAAGTCGTCATAGTGGGCAGCAGAGCTTCCAAAGAAGATTTAAGTAGCAAGGGCCAAGGCCAACCTGCCACATCGTTCACTAGCTAGTTCCAAGAACACACCGATCGACCGGCGATGGCAGCAGCAGCAGCAAGCAGAGAGGAGCGGTGGAGCCTCGCCGGCAAGACGGCCCTCGTCACCGGCGGAACCAAAGGAATTGGGTACGCCCTGCCCCTGCATGCATCTTTCTTTCATGCCGCTAGTTTTGTGACTGATCGCACACGCTGACACGCTCACTTGCGTACCATGCATGGCGCAGGCGCGCGATCGTGGAGGAGCTCGCGGGGTTCGGCGTCCGGGTGCACACATGCGCCCGGAGCGACGCCGACGTGCAGGAGCGGCTGCGCGGGTGGGCCGCCGACGCCGACGCGGGGCGCCTGAGCGGGCGCGTCACGGCCTCCGCCTGCGACGTGTCCGTGCGCGGCGACCGGGAGGCGCTCATGGCCACGGCCCGCGCCGAGCTGGGCGGCAAGCTGGACATCCTCGTCAACAACGCCGGGCAGACCTTCTTCATGCCGGCCACGCAGAGCACGGCGGAGGACTACGCCCGGCTCATGGCCACCAACCTCGAGTCCTGCTTCCACCTCGCGCAGCTCGCGCACCCGCTCCTCGTCGCCGCCGGGGGCGGCAGCGTGGTGAACATCTCCTCCGTCGCCTCGGCCATCGCGTACCCGGTGCTGTCGGTGTACTCGGCGACCAAGGCGGCCATGAACCAGCTCAGCCGCAACCTCGCCGTCGAGTGGGCGAGCGACGGCATCCGCGTGAACTGCGTCGCGCCGGGGGGCATCCGGAGCGACATCCTCCAGAGCAGCGGCATCGAGGTTGACATGGAGGCGTTGCTGGCGATGGGGAAGAAGGAGAACGAGCGCGTCGCGCTGGGCCGCATGGGCGAGCCGGAGGAGGTCGCGTCGCTCGTCACGTTCCTGTGCATGCCGGCCGCGTCCTACGTCACCGGGCAGGTCATCTACGTCGACGGCGGCCGCACCATAGCGGCCTAGGCTTCGCTTGCTACTCGATTAAACTGTTCGAGTAGCTACTGTTCTTTATATGCTACTAAAATAAGCATCTTCGTTTCGAGTTCAAAGAAGACGACGAAAAGGCATCTTTTGTTCCATCTTGGACGAACGCTTGAGACATTTTGTTCCATCATGCGGACCGAACTATGCGTGCACTTTCATTGTTACAAAAGACTAGTAGATATGCCTACGCATTGCAATGGTCGGGAGGATAATTGATGTTTCCACAAAATACGGTCTTGGTTGCCGTAGGTGATAGAGCGAGGAGCTGCAGTTTTCTTACGGGCATGTTTGGCCCACAAAATCTTGATAGTAGTGAGGTTGGTCGACGTGACAGTGACCACTTAATTTGTGCCTTTTTTTTCTCCGGGTCCGCTTTGTCTCGGGGTTGCGGTCCGCTCCTCTGGTGGTTGCACTGCAATCTTGCTTCGACCACTCGATGGCATAACCGGATGGACCACCAATCCCTGTGCATAACCAAACATGAATGTTCCTTTTTTTTATCAGGGTCCATTCTCTTTATTTTAGCGTTCACCTGCCCACAGTTTTTTAAGCCAAACCGACATATTCTATTTGATTGGCATGTGCAAGCTACCACTGGCAATAAATATGGGGTCCCTAATTCTGCATATAATTCTCGAGACAACTTATTTATTCCAGACAACCTCCTTATTTTCAGACAAGCTGATGATATAAAAACGGGTGGCATTTTAATATAAGGTCCAAGGTGAGGCTATTGGTATCATAATTGCAAGCTAGCTGAGTTAGTTTTGTTCATCGTCACAATAGGAAAGGTCCATGGTTCAATCCCCTTGTGGTCTAAATTTTTTGCTGCTCGTCAGTCCGACAAAAAAAGAAACGTGTGGTAGGCCCATTCGGCCCACCCGGGGGATAAATGAAAAAAAATATCCAAGAACTACATGCGGACCGGACGGAACAAAATCAATACATATATTTAACTAGTACTAATAGAATATCCATGCGTTACAACGAGCTGCATCGGCGACTTCCTTTTTATTGTTAAAGTGCTCTCATTTTCTACCCTATTCTTTTGTCTATCTCCCACCTCCACGGCCCAGCTTTGCACCTTTTGGCGCTGCTAGCCAGGGGCTGCTAGAGCACGAGGCACAGGCGCTACAACAATGTGGGTCGCCGGTGCTGCAGACATAGGCGTCGACCGTTACAAGGCCAACACCACTCACTGCGGGGCTGCTATAGATCAGGAGCACCAATGGTTCGAAGTGGTCGCCCTCACTCATTGCATTCTTGAGCTAATTGCTTTATCAGGCCTAAGAGCATCTCCAACAGCCGTGCTAAGCGCCGCACGCAAAAAACCTGTTTGCCGCGCGCGCTTCGGCTGGTTTAGCGCGCCCGCCTGCGCTGGCTCTAGCAGCCGCGCTATAATGCAGCGCGCGCGCGCCGCTCCAGCAGAGCGCAAAAATACAACGCGCGTGCGCGCCGCACAAACCACATATACATGTATTTTATGAGCAAAAATGATCAAACAAACAAAATAAATCAACAATAAATAGTTCAATTTCGTTATCATTACAACTCAAACAAATAGTTTACCGTTCAGTACAACAAATGCAATAAACACAACAAATAGTTCATGAACAATACAATGTCGAATGCAGATATCATCATGCTCTTTGTCGTCCATGCCATGCCCACCACTCTTCAATCAAATCATTCTGAAGTTTATTGTGCGTTGCAGGACGCCGAATGGCATGATAGGAGGCAATAAAACGGGCTACCCTTTCAGCCCTCCGTCGCACTCGCACGGGATATCCCAAGAGCTCATACTGTGAGTAGTCTAAATCTTGGCCACGCTCATTCTCGATGATCATATTGTGCATGATCACACAAGCGTGCATGATGTACCAAAGCATTTTTTGATCCCAAAATCTAGCCGGTCCTCTCACAATAGCAAATTGGGCTTGCAAAATCCCAAATGCTCTCTCCACATCTTTTCTAGCCGCCGCATGAGCATTGTGGAAGTCAGGATTTTTCTTACCTTCCGACTTTTTCAACGGCTTCACGAAGGTTTGCCACTTTGGATAGATGCCATCCGCTAGATAATAGCCATAGTTGTACGTACGGCCATTTGCTACAAACTGCACCGGTGGCAATTCACCGTTTACAATCTTATTCATCAGTGGTGACCGGTTGACAACATTGATGTCATTCAAAGATCCAGGCATTCCAAAGAATGCAGCCAAATCCAAGTCTCCTGATCGGCCACCGCTTCAAGGATTATAGTGGAACCCTTTTTTGGCCGTGGAATTGCCCATGCCATGTCTTTGGACAATTCTTCCAACTCCAATTCATGCAATCTATTGAGCCAAGCATGCCAGAAAAACCGCGAGCTTTGTTCATCGCCAATAGCCTTGCGACGTCTTCAGCATTGGGAGATCTCAAATACTCCTTGCCAAACACTTGCACAATTCCCACTGCAAAGCGCTTGACACACATGATGGCTTGGCTCTCACCCATAGCCAAGTGATCATCAACAAGATCAGCCGGTATACCGTATGCCAACATACGCAAAGCGGCTGTCACCTTCTGAAAGGTGCTATGCCCGAGCTCTCCGGCGGCATTCCTCCTTTGCTGAAAAAAACGGTCATGGCTCGCTAGTTTCTCTGCAATGCGCCTGAACAACTCGGTGCTCATCCTAAACCGGCGACGAAAATACGACTTGGGGTATATGGGATTCTCCGCAAAATAATGCCTGATCAATCTGTTGTGGGCATCGATCCTATCCCTCCAATTTTTCTGCCGATCCATAACTGAACCACCGTGCTTCGGTTTTTTTTATATGCATAGCTAGGATCATTGCAAGATCCTCCTCCTCTTCCATATCAAATTCTTCTTCGGAAGAATCATACGATGAACTCATCTACAATGTTCAATACTATACTATAAAAACTACAATTCAAAACATGCATCAAATTCATGAAGTTTGAGCAATACATACCTTGTAGGCGTTTTGTCAAACACCTTGCGGGCGCGGCGCGGCAGCGAGCGCTCGGGCGTTGTTCCTCGGACGACGGAGGCGCGCGAGCGCCGGCGGGACTAGGAGGGGATGGGGTGGAAGCGCGGGCGCGCGGGGATAGGCCGGGGAAGCCTGAACGGTCGCCGGGGGGCGCGGGCGGCGGCGGCGGCGCGGCCGGACGGGGGGTGGAAGTGGGAGAGGAAGTGCGGGCACGAGCGCTGGAGTGTGCCGGGCGCTGCAGCGGGCGCCCGAAATACACCGCGCGTCTAAGTGTTTTCGACCGCGCGCCCAACCCGTTATAGCGCGTGCGCCGTTTTTGCGCGCCCGCTGGAGTGACCCGCCGTGTTGCGCGCGCGCTAAAACGGCCTAATTTGCGGCGCGGCGCTAGTTTAGCGAGGCTGTTAGAGATGCTCTAAATAGTAATCTCAACATAATACACAGTAGTAGAAATTTGCAGTCAACTTACAATAGCATCTGAGGTGATGGAAGCATTGTATCTACTTAAGACCTTTAAAGTAAAGCGAGACATCTTTTTTGCGGCAAAGTAAAGCGAGACATTAAGTCCTTTAGAATTCACATATTCACTTGGGTTGTATCAACTCTGCCAAAGAATGGAGGGTGACAACCCCACCTATAGCACATAGCCTAGTTTGCAAAAATACTTCCCAACAATCATCCAAAAATATGCACATCTCTAGACATATGTCACTTATGCAACCAACTAAAATAAGGAATCTCACTCAATTATTGGATTATGAAGTTTACTGCATCATTCGTGGTTTTTGAGGTTGCAGATTTGGCTGATGTACAACGTAATTCAACCTGGTAAATCTTGCCACATCAAGAGTGATATAATTTCTCTTTTGTAGGTGCAGCTACAGTTTGATCTACTTTGCTTCACTACGCATGTTCCGAGGCAATGTGTCGATGAATCAGGTGGTTCTAGAGAAGTAAAAAAAATCAATGTAACAACACCATTTGTGCATCGCATAAAATATATCCGGATATATGCCTGTAATATTCTAATATCACTTTATTCCCTTCCTTTACCTCACATTGTAAACCTGATACAAACTATGTAACCTCACCTAATCTCTGATCCCCATGGCAACTGGATATCTCTATCCTCCTCTCACCGCAAAGCAAAACTCCAAAAGACAAAAAAATGGAGAACAAAGAAAAATCTCACTCACAAAAGTCTCTTAGCTAATGAGAGAAACTAAAAAGGGCCAAAAGGAGGTGCCCATTAAAAGGCTAGCAAGTATCACCATATCTAGCCCTCTTCCTGCAGGGTTTTCTGTAGAGGAGATGGGCTCCTAACAAACCTCCCTGAAATGACAAAAAACAGAGAACATGAGTAAACCTGTAGACTATGTTTAAACAAAGTAGATGCATAGGTGATGCTGATGTCGTGTGAGGAGTGAGCTTTTCCAGTGCTTGGCTTACAAATATTATATAACTTTTTATTCTTTCAAGCATCAGTTCTAGTAGAATGCCCGTGTACATATAGAACAATTTCTAACTGTTATTCACCCACGTGTTTAGCAGAATGTAAAAGAGATAAAAGCTCTTAGAGCTAAAACGAGCTCATGGAATCTAGGCAGTAGGTTTGCTGGGAGTCACTATTTTTTCCTTACAAACTAATTTTCAGTACTTTCATTTTTATGGGTTACTGGAGTATCAGTGATCTCTACTCCTAATGTCTGAGTTGGTTGAATAGTATGGTTTATTTTCGTTCCACCATTTTCAACCGTTTTTTTTCGCTGTTTTTTTTCATCCCCCCTCCCACCATCTCTCCCACTTTAATTTTTTTCTCCTTCGCAACTAAAACCGAATCGTGTTCGATCCTCTTCTCATTTATTCGTGCTTACTTTGGCAGATGTCGATTGAATTCAATCATGTAAATATTTGGTACTCCCTTCGTCCTTTGAAGAGTGTACTTCCAACTTTGTTGGAAAGTCAAACCTTTTTATGTTTGACGTATTTATACAATAATGCACCAACATTTATGCCATCAAATTAGTAGCATTAGATTCATGATAAAATATACTTTCATCATATACCTATTTGGTTTCATAAACATTGATATATTTTTGCACAAACTCGGTCAAACAATGAGATAGTTTGACCCTTCAACAAAGTTGGAAGTACACTCTTTAAAGGACGGAGGGAGTAACTAAGAATTCAGAAATAATACCATATAGATGAGATCAGCTTCCAAACAGATCACCTCTCTTTCCGATTTATTTTTCCCACCGATCCCCTTCCATACTTCTCTACTCCTAATGGGGCAGTCTGCGACAGTAATGGTAAGCCACGTCGTCGTTCGTTTCGTTTAGCTCGTTTCGTACCCCCACCCCCACCTCGATCGAAGGGAGTCATTCCCCACCGGTTTTTTTTCGTCGAAAAAAGTCAAACATCCCTCTCTCTGGCTCCCGAACCCTCCATTCCCTAGCCTACTCACCCGATCCAATCGTTGCCATAACAACACAGGGGCCGCAATGACAGCAGCCCGCGCGGAGGCGTCCCTCTATGTGGCATGGCGGCGACCCAACGCTCGCTACTGCGGCCGCCCGGGGCTTTGCAGCCACCGGCGGATGCGCCGGTGCGGGCGCAAGCGGCGCGGCGGCACACACCACTGCTGTCACTGCCAACGGCCGCGGCTGCAGCCAGTGGCCCCTAAGACAATCAGTGATTCAACTGTCCACCCCTCGGTCGATGGTCTCCTCTCCTCCGTCCACTGCCGTTTCCCTCCCTCCCGCAAGTGGCCTCCCTCCGCTTCACGGTCGAGATGGATTGATGTGGATTGTGGAGATTGCGAGCATCGGCAGGCCAGAGGCATTGAGGTGACCGACGTGGAGGACCTCGCAACGCCGGGGAGAGCGAGGTAATCTTCTCGGCGGCCGCCACTGGCGTCAACCGCAAGACATGGTCTACCCGCTCTAAGCCATTGGCAACCAGGTGAGGTCGATGCACCTTCTCCCCTGCGTGTCCTGCTACCTCTTAAGCATTGCGTTGGATTTCCCCGAAGAGGAGAGGATGATGCATCAAAGTAGCGTAAGTATTTCCCTCATTTTTTGAGAACCAATGTATCAATCCAGTAGGAGGCTACGCACGAGTCCCTCGTACCTACACAAAAACAATAGCTCAACGCAACCAACGCGCTTAGGGGTTGTCAATCCCTTCACGGTCATTTACGAAAGTGAGATCTGATAGAGATGATAAATAATATTTTTGGTATTTTTGGTATAGAGATGCAAAGTAAAATTTAAAAGCAAAGTAAAAGCAAAGCAATAATAAAGTGATGGAGATTGATATAATGAGAAAGAGACTCGGGGGCCATAGGTTTCACTAGTGGTTTCTCTCGAGAGCATAAGTATTCTACGGTGGGGTGAACAAATTACTGTTGAGCAATTGACAGAATTGAGCATAGTTATGAGAATATCTAGGTATGATCATGTATATAGGCATCACGTCCGAGACAAATAGACCGACTCCTGCCTGCATCTACTACTGTTACTCCACTCATCGGCCGCTATCCAACATGCATCTAGAGTATTAAGTTAAAAACAGAGTAACGCCTTAAGCAAGATGACATGATGTAGAGGGATAGTTTCATGCAATATGATAAAAAACACATCTTGTTATCCTCGATGGCAACGATACAATACATGCCTTGCTGCCCCTTTTGTCACTGGGAAAGGACACCGCAAGATCGAACCCAAAGCTAAGCACTTCTCCCATGACAAGAAAAACCAATCTAGTAGGCCAAACCAAACTGATAATTCGAAGAGACTTGCAAAGATAACCAATCATACATAAAAGAATTCAGAGAAGATTCAAATATTATTCATAGATAGACTTGATCATAAACCCAAAATTCATCGATCTCAACAAACACACTACAAAAAGAAGATTACATAGAATAGATCTCCACGAGAGAGGGGGAGAACATTGTATTGAGATCCAAAAAGAGATAAGAAGCCATCTAGCTACTAACTATGGACCCGTAGGTCTGAAGTAAACTACTAACACTTCATCGGAGAGGCTTGGATGATGATGTAGAAGCCCTCCGTGATCGATGTCCCCTCCGGCGGAGCTCCGGAACAGGCCCCAAGATGGGATCTCGTGGATACAGAAAGTTGCGGCGGTGGAATTAGGTTTTTGGCTCCGTCCCCGATCGTTTGGGGGTACGTGGATATATATAGGAGGAAGAAATGTGTCGGTGGAGCTTCGAGGGGCCCATGAGGTAGGGGGCGCGCCCTCCACCCTCGTGGCCGCCTCGTGGCTTTCTTGACGGAGGGTCCAAGTCTCCTGGATCTTATCTGATGAGAAAATCACGTTTCCGAAGGTTTCATTCCGTTTGAACTCCGTTTGATATTCCGTTTCTCCAAAACACTGAAATAGGCAAAAAACAGCAATTCTGGGCTAGGCCTCCGGTTAATAGGTTAGTCCCAAAAATAATATAAAATTGGAAAATAAAGCCCAATATAGTCCAAAACAGTAGATAATATAGCATGGAGCAATAAAAAATTATAGATACGTTGGAGACGTATCAAGCATCCCCAAGCTTAATTCCTGCTCGTCCTCGAGTAGGTAAATGATAAAAAGAGAATTTTTGATGTGGAGTGCTACTTGGCGTAATTTAAATGTAATTCTTCTTAATTGTGGTATGAATATTCAGATTCGAAAGATTCAAGACAAAAGTTCATATTGACATAAAAATGATAATACTTCAAGCATACTAAGTAATTATGTCTTCTCAAAATAATATGGCCAAAGAAAGTTCATCCCTACAAAATCATATAGTTTAGTCATGTTTCATTTTCGTCACACAAGAATTCTCTCATCATGCACAACCCCGATGACAAGCCAAGCAATTGTTTCATACTTTAGTAATCTCAAACCTATAAACTTTCACGCAATATATGAGTGCGAGCCATGGACATAGCACTATGGGTGGAATAGAATATAATGAGGGGGTTATGTGGAGAAGACAAAAAAGGAGAAAGTCTCACATCAACGAGGCTAATCAATGGGCTATGGAGATGCCCAACGATTGATGTTAATGCAAGGAGTAGGGATTGCCATGCAACGGATGCACTAGAGCTATAAATATATGAAAGCTCAACAAAAGAAACTAGTGGGTGTGCATCCAACTTGCTTGCTCATGAAGACCTAGGGCACTTGAGGAGGCCCATTGTTGGAATATACAAGCCAAGTTCTATAATAAAAAAATCCCACTCGTATATGAAAGTGATAATATGAGAGACTCTCTACTATGAAGATCATGGTGCTACTTTGAAGCACAAGTGTGGTAAAAGGATAGTAACATTGTCCCTTCTCTCTTTTTCTCTCATTTTTTTGGGCCTTTTATTTTTTTATGGCCTTTCTCTTTTTTGGGGCCTTCTCTTTTTTATGGCCTTTCTCTTTTTTATATATTCCTCACTTGGGACAATGCTCTAATAATGATGATCATCACACTTCTATTTATTTACAACTCAATGATTACAACTCGATACTAGAACAAAGATGACGCTATATGAATGCCTCCGGCGGTGTACCGGGATATGCAATGAACCAAGAGTGACATGTATGAAAGAATTATGAACGGTGGCTTTGCCACAAATACTATGTTAACTACATGATCATGCTAAGCAATATGACAATGATGAATGTGTCATGATGAACGGAATGATGGAAATTTGCATGGCAATATATCTCGGAATGGCTATGGAAATGCCATAATAGGTAGGTAGGGTGTCTGTTTTGAGGAAGATATAAGGAGGTTTATGTGTGAAAGAGCGTATCATATCACGGGGTCTGGATGCACCGGCGAAGTTTGCGCCAACTCTCTATATGAGAAAGGGCAATGCACGATATCGAAGAGGCTAGCAAGGATGGAAGGGTGAGAGTGCGTATAATCCATGGACTCAACATTAGTCATAAAGAACTCACATACTTATTGCAAAAATCTACAAGTCATCAAAAACCTCGGCACTATGCGCATGCTCCTAGGGGGGATAGATTGGTAGGAAAAGACCATCGCTCGTCCCCGACCGCCACTTATAAGGAAGACAATCAAATAACACCTCATATTTCAAATTTGTTGCATAACGTTTACCATACGTGCATGCTAAGGGACTTGCAAACCTCAACACAAGTATTTCTCAATTTCACAACTACTCAACTAGCATGACTTTGATATTATTACCTCCATATCTCAAAACAATCATCAATCATCAAACTTTTCTTAGTATTCAACACACTCATAAGAAAGTTCTATTATTAATCTTGCATACCAAGCATATTAGGATTTTAAGCAAATTACCATGATATTAAGACTCTCAAAATAATCTAAGTGAAGCATGAGAGACCAATAGTTTCTATAAAAGAAATCCACCACCGTGCTCTAAAAGATATAAGTGAAGCACTAGAGCAAAATTATAAAGCTCAAAAGATATAAGTGAAGCACATAGAGTATTCTATCAAATTCCAAATCATGTATGGCTCTCTCAAAAGGTGTGTACAGCAAGGATGATTGTGGTAAACTAACAAGCAAATACTCAAATCGTAAAAGACGCCCCAAGCAAAACACATATCATGTGGTGAATAAAAATATAGCTCCAAGTAAAGTTACCGATAGAAGTAGACGAAAGAGGGGATGCCTTCCGGGGCATCCCCAAGCTTTGGCTTTTAGGTGTCATTAGATTATCTTGGGGGTGCCATGGGCATCCCCAAGCTTAGGCTTTTGCCACTCCTTGTTCGATAATCCATCAAATCTTTACCCAAAACTTGAAAACTTCACAACACAAAACTTAAAGTAGAAAACTCGTGAGCTCCATTAGCGAAACAAAACAAAAGACCACTTCAAGGTACTGTAATGAACTCACTCTTTATTTATATTAGTGTTAAACCTACTATATTCCAACTTCTCTATGGATTATAAACTATTTTACTAGCCATAGATTCATCAAAATAAGCAAACAACACACGAAAAACAGAATCTGTCAAAAACAGAACAGTCTGTAGTAATCTATAGCTAGCGCAAGATCTGGAACCCCAAAAATTCTAAAATAAATTGCTGGAAGTGAGGAATTTATCTATTAATCATCTTCAAAAATAATTAACTAAATAAAACTCTCAAAATAAAAATGACAGCAGTTCTCGTGAGCGCTAAAGTTTCTGTTTTTACAGCAAGTTCAACAAGACTTTCTCCAAGTCTTTCCAACGGTTCTACTTGGCACAAACACTAATTAAATACAAAAACACAACCAAAACAGAGGCTAAATAATTTATTTATTACTAAACAGGAGCAAAAAGCAAGGAATAAAAATAAAATTGGGTTGCCTCCCAACAAGCGCTATCGTTTAACGCCCCTAGCTAGGCATAACAAGCAAAAATAGATCTAGGTATTGCCATCTTTGGTATTAGGAAAGAAAAGAGCAAACTTGCTATCTATAGAATTAATCCTTCTATTTTGATAAAGCACATGGCTATTAATGGTAGAAGAAAGATTAAGCATATTACGGAAGTTTGTATCTAGGCTAGCCTTTATCTCTTTAATAGATTCATTTTGGTAAGAGAGCAAAAGAGATGTAGATTCAACTTTCTCATTCATGGGGTGCCCAAATATAGTTTTCATTTTTTCATAAGTGTCTACGACATCCCCTTCAAGGAAACCTTCTTCACATATATAATCTAAGACATGCTTAAAAGAAGAACGAAGGGCAATATAAAAGCTTTTTAGGTAAACTCCAATTTGGTATTGAGGAACATAGCTAGCCCTGATCCTTAATAGTCTATACCAAGCATCTTTCAAAGATTCATCAAGTAAATAACGAAAAAATCCAGAATCATCTTCATCAAAATTATTAAGACTCTCATTGATAACTCTGGTAGGTTTTTCCATAGTATACTTATTTATAAGTTTAGCGAGGATAGAGGGGTTGTCCAAAGTACTAAAACTCTGGAAAGAACCCCCAACCTTTTTGATTCAGACATAGCGGAAAAAAGGCAAGCGGAGAGAGAGAGAGAGGGCGAATAAAACGGCAAGGGTGAAGTGGGGGAGAGGAAAACGAGAGGCAAATGGCAAATAATGTAATGTGGGAGATAGGGATTGTGATGGGTACTTCGTATGTTGACTTTTGCGCAGACTCCCCGGCAACGGCGCCAGAAATTCTTGTTGCTACCTCTTGAGCACTGCGTTGGATTTCCCCGAAGAGGAGAGGATGATGCAGCAAAGTAGCATAAGTATTTCCCTTAGTTTTTGAGAACCAAGGTATCAATCCAGTAGGAGGCTACGCACGAGTCACTCGTACCTACACAAAAACAATAGCTCAATGCAACCAACGCGCTTAGGGGTTGTCAATCCCTTCATGGTCACTTACGAAAGTGAGATCTTATAGAGATGATAAATAATATTTTTGGTATTTTTGGTATAGAGATGCAAAGTAAAAGCAAAGCAATAATAAAGTGATGGAGATTGATATAATGAGAAAGAGACCCGGGGGCCATAGGTTTCACTAGTGGCTTCTCTCAAGAGCATAAGTATTCTACGGTGGGGTGAACAAATTACTGTTGAGCAATTGACAGAATTGAGCATAGTTATGAGAATATCTAGGTATGATCATGTATATAGGCATCACGTCCGAGACAAGTAGACCGACTCCTGCCTGCATCTACTACTGTTACTCCACTCATCGACCGCTATCCAGCATGCATCTAGAGTATTAAGTTAAAAATAGAGTAACGCCTTAAGCAAGATGACATGATGTAGAGGGATAGTTTCATGCAATATGATAAAAAAAACCATCTTGTTATCCTCGATGCCAATGATACAATACGTGCCTTGCTGCCCCTTTTGTCACTGGGAAAGGACACCGCAAGATCGAACCCAAAGCTAAGAACTTCTCCCATGGCAAGAAAAACCAATCTAATAGGCCAAACCAAACTGATAATTCGAAGAGACTTGCAAAGATAACCAATCATAAATAAAAGAATTCAGAGAAGATTCAAATATTATTCATAGATAGACTTGATCATAAACCCAAAATTCATCGGTCTCAACAAACACACTGCAAAAAGAAGATTACATCGAATAGATCTCCACGAGAGAGGGGGAGAACATTGTATTGAGATCTAAAAAGAGAGAAGAAGCCATCTAGCTACTAACTATGGACCCGTAGGTCTTAAGTAAACTACTAACACTTCATCGGAGAGGCTTGGATGATGATGTAGAAGCCCTCCGTGATCGATGTCCCCTTCGGCGGAGCTCCGGAACAGGCCCCAAGATGGGATCTCGTGGATACAGAAAGTTGCGGCGGTGGAATTAGGTTTTTGGCTCCATCCCCGGTCGTTTGGGGGTACGTGGATATATATAGGAGGAAGAAGTACGTCAGTGGAGCTTCAAGGGGCCCACGAGGCAGGGGGCGCGCCCTAGGGGGGGCGCCCTCCACCCTCGTGGCTTTCTTGACGAAGGGTCCAAGTCTCCTAGATCTTATCTGATGAGAAAGTCACGTTTCCGAAGGTTCATTCCGTTTGGACTCCGTTTGATATTCCGTTTCTCCGAAACACTGAAATAGGCAAAAAAACAGCAATTCTGGGTTGGGCCTCCGGTTAATAGGTTAGTTCCAAAAATAATATAAAAGTGGAAAATAAAGTCCAATCTAGTCCAAAACAGTAGATAATATAGCATGAAGCAATCAAAAAATATAGATACGTTGGCGACTTATCATGTTCCCGTGGTGAATGTCTTGGAGAGAGGGGGGAAGGGGCCTTGGTCGGGGATGGACGAGGATGACGGGCAGCTGGATCGCTGGACGTGGGGAATCACGGGAGATCTCAACTCTGCCATGCAGCACCATCCGATAAGCTCACCCGCCCGGAGCTGGAACACCTCTGCAATGCCAGCGCGCCTGCAGCAGTTCCGGCTGCTGGGCAGCCTTAGCAGGGCCAGCTCACGACCGCTGATGTTTGTCTAGGCCTTCAACCTTGGGCAGGCACTCATGTTCAGTGAGGTCTTCAAGGAGGGCGAACCTTGCTAGACGTCTCTGCCAAATCCATCAGAAAGGGATTCCAAGGTGAACAATGTATTGATGCCTATGTTATTTCCTCTCAATGGTGAACCATCTGGTGTATGAACGCATGAAATTACCAACAAAGCAATGTCACTTCCTTGCAGTTTGCAGTATCTCCAACAATCATGCCAATGTTTGACATCATTTACAGTTCCTATATTTATAGCTTAATGCAAGAATTGGCATTGGTTATAGAATTCCCTTGATTTAATTTTCTGAATGTTAGAACATTGACAACTTGTGACTTGACCATGTTTTATTTCCATTGATTTTCTGATCTGAGGGTCAATAATGTTGACAGCTTCTAACATAACCATGGTTCATTTTCTGATGGCTAGCAAGTAACATACCCATACTGACAGCTTGTGACATGCTGATGGTTCATTTTCTGATAGCTAACATGGGTCATCAACAGTTGTGCTCATACCTATTCTGATCGCTAACATGGGACATCATCAGTTGTGCTCTTGATTCGTTTTTTCTGATGGTTAAGAACATTAATAACTTGCGACACTTATGCTCTTAATTTTTGCCTCTTGGTCTGTCGTTGTTGTGCAGGTGGAATTAGGAGGCACAACTTCAAGCTTGGTCTGATGACTCACGGTTCCAAGAGCCACAAAGCCTTAATTAGATTCGGCCGGAGCAGGAACTAACCCAGAGCGGGTGTACAAGTGGAAGATGAAGCCCAGGAGGACGGGCAGAACCAAGGAAGCTCAAGATCTTCAATAATCTTAAAGTTGTGATGATCAATGGAGCCATTACTCCATGCGAATCTTCTCCACATTACACTTGCCAAGATCATTGGAAAGAACATCCGCACGATCCATTTCATTTTGTACCACATTAGGGTTTTCTTCTCCTATAATTTGTACCTTTTATGCTAGATTCTCCCACGATGTATCTTCTTTTGAAGTTACATTGGTGCGGCACCTAATTATAGATTATTTGCAGCTAATATTTGTTCGCCGCCTTCTAATTTTGTTATTCACACCATGTTTCAAGAGAAAAAGTGCAGCTCCATAAATGCAAGCTGGTCATGAGTGGAAGTCGAGCTGAAGGTACCGCAATAGGTCGTCAACGCCCTTCAATGCTGCAAGGTTATTCATACTGTATAACGTGTACTGACTGGTATGAGAACTAATTGCAGAACAAGTATAATTTTTCACGGGTCAAAATAAACTTGTAGTATGATATTTTTTTCACGGGTCAAAATAAACTTGTAGCGCTAGCCACGTCAGTTAGCTCGTTGAGACGATCGAAAGGATGGAGCCATGGAGGGGGTCCCTTCGATGACCTGCGTCGTCACTGACGGCGCCATGGGAGTTGGCAGTGCACATGGCTAAGGAGATGGGGCTGCCCACCTAAGTCTTAACCCTCATTGTTGGCACAACACTGGAGGTGAAGATCTCTGGGGCGCCCGCGTCAGGCAACGGGATGCAATATCGTATGATTGTTGAGAAGGTAATTCTTTTAATAGAAAACTATTGCTTCGATTCCTTCTATTTGTGCTAAAAAAATGATGATGTCATCAGTGCTGATAGCCGCTGTCTGAGCTTCAGTGCCGATCCCAAGTTCATTTCTTTCTATTTTGTTGTGTTATGTATTTCACGTGAGGCAGACATAACATTTTACCTGGTTTATTGCATGAATTCACCTTTATATTCCTTCCATTTTTATGTGGCACGGATATTTTACATGAATCTGTTCAACATTTTATACTTTTAAGATAATATTAACTCATAATTCCATTTTCATGTGGCACAAACATATTACCTGGATCTGTTCAACATTTACTAAAAATATAAACTCTTAAACGGTGGGCATGTATCTGAAAGTAGTTAACAGATTAATGAGTCTTTTTTCTGATATTTGCTACAAAATTAGGCGTTGTTTTTGGCAGTAAACATGTTTATTTTGATCAATAGCCTGCTATGTTCTAAATCTGATATTTTTAATTTCTTGTAGTATGGTTTAGTTCATATATGAACTGGGGATCTTATATGGACTATGGCATCATGTCCCGGGCCAAGCTGTGGCAGATGTATGTGGTTCAATTCTCAGGTTCTTTGTAGTTGGTAGAAGTTTATGAGCTAATAATGATGGTTGTTATTTCATATAGATGGTTGTCTCACGACTATCACAGCCTGATGTGGGAGAAGGAGGGTGGCTTCTTGATCGGTACCCAAGGAGTTATGCTCGAGCACGAAGTCTTGAAAGTATGAAAATAAGACCATTTTTTAGTGTATAGGAAATAGTCGTTTTTGACGGGGGTTTTTCTCATTTGATGTTTGTTTGCAGATCCTAGAGCTACACTTGATGCATTTAGAGACATTTACTAAACTGGTATCAACTATTAGGCCCATAAACTAGGAAAATTGTATATACAACTGATGGTTCCTCACAAAGCCACAACTCACAAGAAGTACCCAGTTCTGTATACTACTGCATATCTGAAGTACACACCTTTTAAGAGTACTAGTAGAATGCCCATGCGTTGCAACGGGCTGCATTGGCGACTTCCTTTTTATCGTTAAAGTGCTCTCCTTTTCTACCATATTCTCTTGTCTATCTCCCACCTCCACGGCCCACCTTTGCACCTTTTGGCGCTACTAGCCAGGGGCTGCAAGTTTATTTTGACCCGTGAAAAAAAATATCATACTACAAGTTTATTTTGTGAAAAATTATACTTGTTCTGTAATTAGTTCTCATACCACTCAGTACACGTTATACAGTATGAATAACCTTGCAGCATTGGAGGGCGTTGACGACCTATTGTGGTACCTTCAGCTCCACTTCCACTCATGACCAGCTCGCATTTATGGAGCTGCACTTTTTCTCTTGAAACATGGTGTGAATAACAAAATTAGAAGGCGGCGAACAAATATTAGCTGCAAATAATCTATAATTAGGTGCCGCACCAATGTAACTTCAAAAGAAGATACATTGTGGGAGACTCTAGCATAAAAGGTACAAATTATAGACCACCTTAGATTATGGATTATAGGAGAAGAAAACCCTAATGTGGTACAAAATGAAATGGATCGTGCGAATGTCCTTTCCAATGATCTTGGCAAGTGTAATGTGGAGAAGATTCGCATGGAGTAATGGCTCCATTGATCATCACAACTTTAAGATCATTGACGATCTTGAGCTTCCTTGGTTCTGCCCATCCTCCTGGGCGTCATCTTCCACTTGTACACCCACTCTGGGTTAGTTCCTGCGCCGCCCGAATCTAATTAAGGCTTTGTGGCTCTTAGAACCGTGAGTCATCAGACCAAGCTTGAAGTTGTGCCTCCTAATTACACCTGCACAACAACGACAGACCAAGAGGCAAAAATTAAGAGCGTAAGTGTCGCAAGTTATTAATGTTCTTAACCATCAGAAAAAACGAATCAAGGGCACAACTAATGATGTCCCATGTTAGCGATCAGAATAGGTATGAGCACAACTGTTGATGACCCATGTTAGCTATCAGAAAATGAACCATCAGCATGTCACAAGCTGTCAGTATGGGTATGTTACTTGCTAGCCATCAGAAAATGAACCATGGTTATGTTAGAAGTTGTCAACATTATTGACCCTCGGATCAGAAAATCAATGGAAATAAAACATGGTCAAGTCACAAGTTGTCAATGTTCTAACATTCAGAAAATTAAATCAAGGGAATTTTATAACCAATGCCAATTCTTGCATTAAGCTATAAATATAGGAACTGTAAATGATGTCAAACATTGGCATGATTGTTGGAGATACTGCAAACTGCAAGGAAGTGACATTGCTTTGTTGGTGATTTCACGCGTTCATACACCAGATGGTTCACCATTGAGAGGAAATAACATAGGCATCAATACATTGCTCACCTTGGAATCCCTTTCTGATGGATTTGGCAGAGACGTCTAGCAAGGTTCGCCCTCCTTGAAGACCTCACTGAACATGAGTGCCTGCCCAAGGTTGAAGGCCTAGAAAAACATCAGCGGTCGTGAGCTGCCCGTGCCGAGGCTGCCCAGCAGCCGGAACTGCTGCAGGCGCGCTGGCATTGCAGAGGTGTTCCAGCTCCGGGGGGTGAGCTTATCGGATGGTGCTGCATGGCAGAGTTGAGATCTCCCGTGATTCCCCACGTCCAGCGATCCAGTTGCCCGTCATCCTCGTCCATCCCCGACCAAGGCCCCTTCCCCCCTCTCTCCAAGACATTCACCACGGGGACACGCAGGGGAGAAGGTGCATCGACCTCACCTGGTTGCCAATGGCTTAGAGCGGGTAGACCATGTCTTGCGGTTGACGCCGGTGGCGGCCACCGGGAAGATTACCTCGCCCTCCCCGGCGTTGCGAGGTCCTCCACGTCGTGCACCTCAATGCCTTTGGCCTGCCAATGCTCGCAATCTCCACAGTCCACATCAATCCATCTCGATCGCGAAGCAGAGGGAGGCCACTCGCGGGAGGGAGTGAAACATCAGTGGACGGAGGAGAGGAGGCCAGCGACCGAGGGGCTTGGACAGTTGAATCACTGATTGTCTTAGGGGCCACCGGCTGCAGCCGCAGCCGCTGGCAGCGACAGCAGTGGTGTGCGCCGTCGCGCTGCTTGCGCCCGCACCGGAGCATCCGCCGGTGGCTGCAAAGCCCCGGGCGGCCGCAGTAGCGAGCGTTGTGTCGCCGCCATGCCACATAGAGGGACGCCTCCACGCGGGCTGCTGTCATTGCGGCCCCTGTGTTGTTATGGCGGCGATTGGATCGGGTGAGTAGGCTAGGGAATGGAGTGTTCGGGAGCCAGAGAGAGGGTTGTTTGACTTTTTTCGACGAAAAAAATCAATCGGGAATGACTCCCTTCGATCGAGGTGGGGGTGGGGGTACGAAACGAGAGAAACGAACGACGACGTGGCTTACCATCACTGTCGCAGACTGCCCCATTAGGAGTAGAGAAGTATGGAAGGGGATCGGTGAGAAAAATAAATCGGAAAGAGAGGTGATCTATTTGGAAGCTGATCTCATCTATATGGTATTATTTCTGAATTGTTAGTTAACAAATATTTACATGATTGAATTCAATCGACATATGCGAAAGTAAGCACGAATAAATGAGAAGAGGATCAGACGCGATTCGGTTTTAGTTGCGAAGGAGAAAAAAATTAAAGTGGGAGAGATGGTGGGAGGGGGATGAAAAAACCCAGCGAAAAAAGGGTTGAAAGTGATGGGACGAAAATAAACCATATTATTTAACCAACTCAGACATTAGGAGTAGAGATAGGTGGACCAGCCATTTTTATGTAACACGTAACAAGACCGACTAAGCTCAGTTGGCATCCGCCTAAGGAACTAGACGGGACATCGCAAATTCAATTCCTTATGGCCACAAAACATTTTGCCTCACTCGGCGAGGATCGATGGTCTGGATGCGGAGCAGGAATAGCAGCAGAGTGCGACTGAGGCCCAATACTGCCTGGGCGGCAGAGCAAATTTTTTTCTGGTGCCAACGGTGTGGGAGCTAGTATTTGACACTAGTTGCGTCAAATAGTGTTTGGGACGCACAACCGTTCGCGTTTGGGCCAGCACACTAGCAGGCACCGAAACGACTTGTATTTTGTAAGTCGCGAGTAAAAATCCAAGAAGAACGACGCGTTGAAGGATCGAACTCATGACCTCAAAGACCCAACCAGGTGCTGCTAGCCACTCGAACAAATACGCCCTGCAAAAACCAAAGGCCAGCTCGAATGTTTAAGAACATACACATATTTGAAACACCTTTTGTTCTTCTTTTTTGTTTTTTCTCAATTTTCAAAAAATAATAATTGTTATGAATTACCAACTATTCTTGGAAACATGAATAATTTTTGAAATCCCAAACACTTTTTAATAATGCGAATAGCTTTTTTGAAAATTCCATACATTTTCTGAAGAAACACAAACATTTTTTGAAATTCAAAATCTTTTTTGGAAAACATGAATCTTTTATTAAAAACAGAACATATTTTGAATTTTTGAATAAATTTTGGAAAGGAGAACATGTTTTGAACATTCAAAACAATTTTAGAAAATGTGTCTTTGTAAACGCAAAATTTATTTTTGATTTGGTGAACATTTCTCTAAAACAAGAATATTCTTCAAATTTTGTACACTGTTTAAAATGCATTTTTTGGAAATCTCAACCAATTTCATAAAACTCATATATTTTTGGAAAAATTGGAAACATTTGTTGAATTTTGAAAAAAAATGGAATCTATAACAAAATTTAAAGTTCCTGTTATTTTTCAAAATAGAAACAGTATTTTGGAATTCTGAACATTTTTCAAAAAATTGAACAAATATTGAAATTCTGATCATTTTTTGAAAATTCATATTTGTGGAAAACAGAAAAAAAATAAACTTGGAATAGAAAAAAGAAACAGGAAAGAAAAGGAGAAACGAACAGAAAAAAAGTAGAAACACAACACCTAAAACAACAAAAACGGGCTGGTCCAGTCCTCGGCGTCCTGTGCCAAGCTCCGACTATTTGCCGCAGCAGGCGACAGGTTGGGTTTTCCTTGTTGCGTGTGCAAGAAATAATGTGGGCTGGCTTCACTGGGCCACAGCGCGCAAGGCCCACATACAAAATTCTAGAGAAACCATTTATTCTTTTCTAGCAGAGGGGCGCACAAAAATTAAGTACCACACAGGATAGAAAATAAACTTTTTCAATGGTGAACCGATCAAAAAATCAAAGAAACGCACCTTACTTTATTAGTAGGTATAGATTGACTCAAACTGAGGTTAAATTGTTGCAGTACCAGAAGAATGATGTGTAAACATTGTTATTCCTGAGATAGTTTCATGTTTTTGGTCATGTGTTTTATGTTTCACTCTGAAA